>NC_041747.1:21397815-21701565 GCF_004115215.2 Ornithorhynchus anatinus | reverse complement strand
TGCTGGCAGTTTTTAAGATGCTTAATTATCCCAGAAGAGATGAGGATCAAGCAACGAGGAAAAAGGTTGCATGTCCAGCTATAACTTTTCAAGTTATCTCCAAGGTCTAGAATCTAGTAACTGAAATTATCACTAATCATCCAACATCCTGAAGTGGTCAAATTGACAAGTGATATTCCATTAGATTTAAATCATCCTGTAACGGTGAAGAGATTTTTGGTTTGTCAATCAAAGAAAAATGATACTTATAGAGTGATCCTTTATTTAATGTCTATTATCTGTTTCTAATAGGGCTCTGTCAAAAGAAAGGAAAGATTTAAAAAAGAATTATTCTCATTAAAGATGCCACAGCAATATATCAGACTGTTATCATTTAATGAGGGTCAGTATTACATGGTAAAAATTGACCTTTTCTATTAATTCTAGTAGACAACCCATTTTAGGGAAGGGAGAGGGATAGTTAAATGTCAGATGGCTGAATCATGGACTACGGAAAAGGTTAAGGCAAAAAGATGACTACAGTTCCTGGGGCATGAGACATTACGACAGATGTTTGTTCAGAAAGATTCTTATGATAATAATAATAATGGTATTTGTTGAGCACTTACTGTGTGCCAAGCACTGTTCTAAGCCCTGGAATAGATGTAGGGCATTCAGGTTGAACATAGTCCTTGTCCCACATGGAGCTCACAATCCTTATCCCCATTTTACAGATAAGGTAACTGTGGCACAGAGAAGTTAAGTGACTTGCCCAAGGTCACACAGCAAACAAGTGGCAGAGTCAGAATTAGAACCCACATCCTCTGACTCCCAAGCCTATGCTCTTGCCACTAGGCCATGCTGCTCCTCGTAGATCAGAAAGAGAATCTATTGGAATTGACAGTGCTTAGAATTAAAATGTAAAATGGTGGCACTGAAATTGTTCATACTAAATATTATGACAGTTTTCAGACTAGGAGCAGAGAGTGCTGACACTTCATGTTTTTCTCACTAAGCAGTACATGAGTTGCATAATCTACAACCTCTCCCCGATCACTGCATGTGCAAAGGAATAGAAAGAAGGCAGTTGATTCCTGAATGACAAACTTCCAGAAATGTAAGTTTATATGATTCAGTTGCCTATAACTTTGGTCATAAAATAGACATCACATAAAAAAAAAAAGTGAATTAGCCACAAGACTGTTGTTTGATTTTGGTCACAGAAGCTCTTTGCTAGAGTAGCATAATTGTTGAGCAATTCAAGCTAAAAGAAACATTTTTGGCCACAAGGTTTTTTTTCCAAATTATCTGAATAATTGACCATTTTACATGAAGAAAACATAACAACCAATGTTTAGAAGGATTTCGATCTTGCTTCTTGTGATTACTTGACTGAGAAGCAATGTGGGCTAGTGGAAAGAACACAGACCAGAAGTCAGGTGACCTGGGTCCTAATCCCTGCTCCTGCCTGCTGTGAAATCAAGCAAGTCACTTCACTTCTCTGTGACTCAGTTTCCTCATCTGTAAAATAGCAAATGGAATTCCTGTTCTCTCTCCTACTTAGGCTGTTAGCTCCTCCTGGTCCTGGACTGTCTGTTGGGATTATCACACATTTAAATACCACGATTTTTATTTTTATTACTGTACTGTGAAGCAGCATGGTTCAGTGAAAGAGCATGGGTATGGGAGTCAGAGGTCATGGGTTCTAATCCTGGCTCTGCCACTTGTCAGCTGTGTCACTTTGGGCAGGTCACTTAACTTCTCTGGGCCTCAGTTACCTCATCTGTAAAATGGGGATTAAGACTGTCAGCCCCACATGGGACAACCTGATCACCTTGTATCTCCCCCAGCGCTTAGAACAGTGCTTTGCACATAGTAAGCACTTAACAAATACCATCATTCTTATTATTATTATTACTGTGTTATTATTATTATTTCTGTGTTATCTCTCCTGTTAAGCTGTACATCTCTTGTGGGCAGGGAATGGACCCATTTGTTATTTCTCCTATTACTGCAGTCCCAGCCTCAAAGAAGGAGAGTCTTAGGTGCCTTATCACGCCATTCCCAAGAGAGAAATGGCAGCCCCCAGAGGTCATGCTGCCTGTCAAGCAGTTATTAAAGTCATAACTTTGGGGAGGCATGAGGAGCTGCTTAATGTTCAGCTTTAAATAAAATCAGAACAACTTAGCGTTTTATTCAGCAGATGAGGATAGGACACCATTACCGAAGGCACATCTCCCTCCAAGAGTCCTTCCCCGACTAAGTCCTCCTATCCTCTTCTCCCACTCCCTTCTGCATCGCCACGACTTGCTCCTTTTATACATCTCCCCTGCCGCCAGCCCCATAGCACTTATGTACAAATCTGTAATGTGTTTATATTAATATCTGTCTCCCCCCACCTAGGATGTAAGCTTGTTGGGGGCAGGGAATGTGTCTGTTTATTGTTATATTGTGCTCTACCAAGCATTTAGTACCGTGCTGTGCACACAATAAACTCTCGTAAATAGGTTTGACCGATTGAGGACAGGATGAGGGCACCAAAGGTAAGCAACCTGAGGAGAAAGATTGTGCTGACAGGGATTCTAGCAGCAGGGCCACAACCAGAGAAAGGTAGCAGAGAGCAGCTTTCTTCTCCTAAAGTGGATATCCGATCACCTGGAAGGTCCCGTGGAAACTGGTCTGGAGCATAGTAACAAACACTGTAAAAATAAAATAAAATAAATCAAACAAATCAAAGTTGCCACTGATATGACAAAGATATGGATTAAAATAATATAGTCAAAAGCACAGAAACCCATTAAGAATCACATTATCTAATTTCTCTGAGTTTGGTATGCTGTTTATTTTTACAACTGTGTTCAAATATTGTCACATTAAATTAGGAAATAGACCCCTTCTGTTTGGTAATGACATATAAAACATGAATAAAAATTGAAGCTGTCCAACAGACACCATATGTATATATAGTGGAACGTCAAAGCCTGAGTTGTCAAAGTGGGGGCTTAAAAAGCTTTGTAATGTTCATTAAACTTTTCCAGGAAAATGCCAAACTACATTTTAAGTTTCTCTCCTTATTTGGCCATAAGATGTTCCAATTAAAACTCAAAACTACTACAACACTGCCAGTCTGTGATAGGCGCTGATTTAGAAAGGGAAATGAATTCACCGACCAAGAACTGCAACAGTTTTGGGGGGCTTGTTGAGGCACGTCTGATGCAACTGAACAGGAGACTTGAGAACGGCGACAGTCGCAGGCAAAATCAGTGTTTGCCAATTTGTAAATCATTCAGTGTTCAATAGATTCATCAGTCAAATGCTTAATATAAGAAGACCTGAAAACTCTGAATAATCCCGTAATATATCTAATTGAATCAAATAGATTAATTTTTAAACACCCATATACCATTAGGGTGTCTTCATTTCTTCTCTAATATCAGATTTTAAAGAAGGTAAACATTCATCTTGTAATGATCAAATGAACCTCAGTAACTTTTAATCAAGTTTTCTCCCAGATGACTTTATAGCGAAACCCTATGCTGCTTTCACAGGTTTAGCCTTATTCCTTTCCAACAATTATCTTCAAATCTATGTCCAGTGACTATGTGTGTCTTAGCAAACTTTTCCAGCCTGTCTTTTCCGATGTCTGAGAGGGACTTTTAAGGTTTATAAACCCCAAATTCCCTGATTCAAAGAGCTGGCTATATTCTCTCTGAGATTTGCTGATAAAGTTACGTTCCAGTAGTTTAGTTCTGTTTTATTACAATCTGGGAAAGCCAAAAACTACGCCTCATTTTATAGGCTAAAGTAATGCAAGTTCACTCTTAACGTCATTTAAGGTACTCCTCACACACTGAAATAATTAGCTAACCTGATGAGAGAGAAATCCTTAAAGCAATTACTGATGCTAATCCCATTAAAGAAACATAGTAAATGAAAGGAAAATTGTAAATTATTGTCTCTACAAAGGTAAATTCTAGTAATGCAAAAGAAATGTGCCCACGCATCACACAAATTCTCCCGTTTACACTTTGACTGCTTTTGTTTTCATTTTTACCATTGCCATCTTCAATTCTTGAGGCGCCCATTTCAATTTTGATCCAGAAGAAAGATGTTAGAGCATGTGGTTGAGGATGTAATTACCCAATATGTTCTGCCACCAACAGTGAATAATGTGCTGTGCTAACAAAGGCCAAAGCAATGGGTACTTCTGAAGAGGATGGGAGAAGAGGTTCCACACACACGACCCATCTCCCTCCCCTAATCTCTTCCCTACGCAAGCAGCTCCTAGAAAATAGGGAGATGTGTTTCTGTTCACTTTATCCCACGGAATATCATGCATGTGATCTGTATGGACTTCTGTATCAGACCTGGACCAGGTCTCCTTTTAAGGTCTGTGTATTTGGTGAGTCATACCCAAGCAGGTATCAGGCAGGACATACCCATTGTGCAAAAGGCAAACTGGAGTCTAATCCCCGCCAAATTTAGCTCCCTCCACCTTCTCCTTCATGGAAAATTGTCCCGGAACATTCAGGATGTTCTGGAATGGTGCCCTGAGTCCCAGCACAATTGGGAATGATTGAATGAGCCCTTAAATTCCATTAAGTCACTCTCAAAGTGGGCTTTTGGTTCTTTTTATCCATTCCAATTTGAAGAAGAAAAAAATCATGGGATAATTCCCACTTCTGAACTTCTAAAAGTGCTAGAAATTGATTCTGTTGCTGGGACCTTACCCAGGTTTTCAGAGTAATTTTTCTCCTCTTTTTCATTAGGTTTGGGGCCCACTTGGCTTGAAAAGAACTCCGGAACCCACTTTGAACCAAAATACCCGGATTAGGTTTCGAGGCCTAAGAGGAAATAATCAATGTATCAATCAGTCAGTGGTATTTATTGAACGCTTACTGTGTGCAAAGCACTGTACTAAGCACTTGGGAAAGTATAATGCAACCGAGTTGAGACATTCCCTGCCCTCTAGAAGTTCGTGGTCTAGAGGGAGAGACAGGCATTAATATGGATAAATTATTTATCAATAAATAAATTACAGATATGTGCTTAGTGCTGTGGGGCTGGGAGGGGGTGAAGATCAAGTGCTCAAAGGGTACAGAGCTAACTGCAAAGAATAATAGTTTTAACTCTTAAAGCCCAGGGTTTTCAAAGCTGAGGAGAAAATTTAAGAATACTCTAAGACTCATTGTATAAAGGAGCAATAAATCAGGGTCATTTTTTAGATAACCCAAATCTATAGGTGCTCTCTGCACTAATGTGGTGGTCTTCCAAGTGCTTAGTACAATAATCTGCAGGCAGTAAGTACTCAATAAATACGGTTGATTGAATGAATGAATGTCTTCCCAGGTGCAGTGCAACCTCCAACACTGACAGAAAAGCAGCATGGTGTAGTGGACAGAGCACCGGCCTAGAAGTCAGAAGGTCATGGGTTCTAATTCTGACTCCTCCAGTTGACTGCTGTGTGACGTTGGGCAAGTCACTTCATTTCTCTGGGCCTCAGTTACTTCATCTGTAAAAAAGGGATTGAGATCCTGAGTCCTACATGGGTCAGGGACTGTGTCCAACCCAATTTGCTTGTATCCACCCCAGCACTTAGTAAAGTAGCCTAGCACAAATAAGCACTTAAATACCATAATTCTTCTTCTTATTACTGTATGATTGAAGAGATGAAGAAGCTTCCTGATAATTCAGGGGTGTTCGAAAGGGCTCATTGTGCTCACTACTGTGTTTAATGGAAAAAAAATATATCTTATGAAGAAAGAGCTTTCACTGTTAACTCTATCACTGGACAAACTTTGGTCTGGGGACCTGATTTTCTCTCCCGTACATTGTAAGCTCCTTGAAGGTAGGGATGGTGTCCACCAACTTTAATGTATCGTACTCTCTCTAGTGCTAAGTACAGTGAGAACTCGAAAAATACCATCAATTGATCAACTGGACTCCCCAGGGCCAGGTAGGACCATATCGCATCCCTGGGATTCCTAGACATGTTGGAGGCACTATACTCCAGGTTTACACAACAATTCCTGAAAATGAAACAAAATATAAAAACACCCACAATCCACCAGGCTCCTCCTTCTCCCACCTGTATACTAGGATTCACTATGACATTACTGGTTGGTTCAAGTTCTAATTTTATTTTTTCATGATCTCTTCCCAACGAAAGAAAAATAAAGGTTAACTCTCATTAAAAATAACTGGAATGAGTTCATCTCTATACATGGTTCAAAATAAGGGCTAAATTAAAAAAGAGGAAAGAATATGGCTTCAAAGGCATTGGAATTTGAACTTCATACAAAAGGAGTTCTTGCTATCTCTTGCTTTCTTCTTGATTTGAATCAATCGACAATTTCTCCCCAAGTTTCCTAATAAGTTCTGCTAAATCTTCTGTATTCTGGGATTTTTCCTCAAGAAGTTCATAGCGCAGACTTGAGATATCTTGTTTGATTTCCTTCAGTTCACCTTAGGAAAAACATCAAAAAAGTGTTAAATCAAATTTTAAAATAAGAACAGTTGATCCAATCAGGCACACTTGAGCATGTGCATCTGTGCATTTGAAAGAGAAGCTAAGCATCTTGCCCAAAGGTCACACAGCAAAGAGGAGTCACAATTATAGTCTCATTCCCTGTCCTGTGCTCTAATAGGCTAGCTGCTTCTCATCTGTCTTGTCCTTTTCCCCTAAACTTTGGTGTTAGATTGCCTCAGTGTTTTGTTCATGGCCATTTGTTAAATGCTTACTATGTGCGCAGCACTGTTAATTAATCCAGTGGCACATAGTCCCCCACTCAGATGGGGCTCACAGTCTTAATCCCCATTTTTCAGACGAGGGAAGTGAGGCACAGACAAGCGAAGACACTTGCCCATGATCACACAGCAGACAAGTGGTGGAGTCTCGATTAGAAGCCAAGTCCTCTGACTACCAGGCCCGTGCTCTCTCCACTAGACCACACTGCTTCTGACGTTCTCACTGCCTGCAAACTTGTTCCAGGAGATCTGCTAGCTCAGGTGTCGATACCACGACAACTGAGCCGACTCTCTCGAAAGTTGGGCTGATTGACAGATTCAGTGGTGGCTTTACAAAGCAATTAATTGCTCCCTATATCATGTCCACTTTGGATCAATTTCCAAGCATCAACACTCTCAGTATTACTCTCCTCTCCCTGCTGCTGCTCACGCAATGAAATACGGGTAGACCGACGCCTTCCATCCCATGGTCCACTCTGACCAAATGGCTCTACTTCAAGTCCACTCTATGCTAAACTCACCTTCATTGACTTCATCGCTCTCCTTGTCCACCTGAGCTTTCAGCACGTATCTTTTAATGAGTCGCTTCATTATTTTCTGGAAAATGAAAGAAAAAAAAACATTACTTGCTAATCTCTGCTTTACAATTTATTCATTCATTCAATCATATTTATTGAGCCCTTACTGCAGGCAGAGCACTGTGCTAAGCACTTGGGAGAGTACACTATAACAATGAAAAGACACATTCCCTGCCCACAATGAGCTTAAACCCATTCTCCCTTAATAATGATGATGGTATTTGTTAAGCGCCTACTACGTGCCAACCACTGTTCTAAGCACTGGGGTAATAATAATAATAATAATGTTGGTATTTGTTAAGCGCTTACTATGTGCCAAGCACTGTTCTAAGCGCTGGGGTAGACATAGGGGAATCAGGTTGTCCCACGTGGGGCTCACAGTCTTAATCCCCATTTTACAGATGAGGGAACTGAGGCACAGAGAAGTTAAGTGACTTGCCCACAGTCACACAGCCAACAAGTGGCAGAGCTGGGATTCGAACTCATGAGCCCTGACTCCAAAGCCCATGCTCTTTCCACTGAGCCATGCTGCTTCTCATGGGGTAGATACAAGGTAATCAGGGTGCCCCACGTGGGGCTCCCAGTCTTAATCCCCATCTTACAGATGAGGTAACAGACTCGGAAAAGTGAAGTGACTTGCCCAAAGTCATACAGCTGACAAGTGGCGGAGCCGGGATTAGAATCCATGACCTCTGACTCCCAAGCTCATGCTCTTGCCACTAAACCACACTGCTTTTTGTTTGTTAGTACCCAACCCCCAGATTGGAAGAGAATATTCTCAAACTCTACTCTTACCGTGCATTTGAAACTACCGTATGCATGCGCACAACACAAAAAGGCTCAAAAGTGAATTACAAAGAGTAGAAAAATCTATAAGTAATTAATCCAATGTAAAATATAATCTAATGCATTTGTCCTGTGTGTAGACTCCCTGGGCGTGCATTTTGCAATGTGCCACATCTCGGCTTGCCTACACACGTAGTGAGCCGGTTGTGACTCTACTTGGCAGGTATGAGAGTGCGAGAAGGGCTCTTCAACTGCTGGAAATGGAATGAATTCCTGGACATGGGCCCTTGCCGTAAAGCCTCAAGCCTGAGGCCCTTCTGTCCTTCTCACTGAGAGACTCCATCACCATGCTACACTGGCCCGTGCAAATGAAGGCCCTAAATACAAGGACTGCTAATGGTGATAGTAATAATAATTGTGCTATTAGTTAGTATGTGCCAAGCTCTGTGCTAAGTGCTGGGGTAGATGTAAGATCATCAGGTCCCACACTGGATTCTAAATAGGAGGGAGAACAGGTATTGAATGCCCATTTTACAAATGGGGGAATTGAGGCACAGAGAAGTTAAGTGACCTGCCCAAGGTCACACAGCAGACACGTGGAGGACCCAGAATTAGAACCCAGGACCTCTGACTCCTAAGCCTCTTTCCACTAGGCCATGCTGCTTCCTAGTAATGATAACGGTAATCACATGAAGTGTCCAGGAGTTGCATTCTTACGTCTAGAGTACTGGACAATCTATGGCACTTCAGATTTGCACCGCCCCTTCCCGGATTCTCTCAAAGTGAATGAATTTGCTCTGAACGTTAGGAGTGGCCAATTTCATTCATTTTTCAGTAGCACATTCATTTTTACCTGGTATTGTCCTGGGGGGTTGTTCAAACTATTCAGATGAAGATCTTCTGAGCTTCTTATACTTGACTGCTTTCTGTGACCGAGCTACAATCAAATATAAAAAATGACTGGAAATGCATTTCCTAAAGCATCTTGTAAATAACAGTAAGTGAATTATATGAGATTCCCCTGCATCCCTGAAATAAAATGAACTCACAATCGATAGCCCTAAACAAGCCAGATGGATCAACTCAAATGGTCCAATCTTCTTCCAGAAAACGAGAGGAAGGTTGGTCGTGGCCAAACAGGAACTCCCTGAGGAGTCTAAGTGGCTCTTCAGGGTTTTCAGTCTCCCACTCACTGCCTTCCTTCCCGAGACCTCCTTTGCCCCTACAGTCTAAGCACACAGTTGGATTTGAGGCCAGAGAGCGGCTGTGGGGGAGCAGACAGAAGCGGGTGGCATGATCTGGCACCTATGAACATCTAGAAGGTGCCATCGCTGGCCTCTATTTTGTGCATCCTGGTACTAGGGTGACAGAGAATCTCAAGAACCCGGTGAGAGATTGCCCAGAAAACAAGTCTCTGAAAACTCAAGGTCAAGCTCAATTTTTGAGGTGGTAGAAGGTATTAGTCGCCTGAATTAAGTGTATGATCCAAGTCTTGTATGGACTGTACTTGCTCGTTACTGCATTTTGGTTACATAGAGTGAAATGGAATAAAAACCAGGAGTAAGTAGCAATTCCAGATGTTTAACGGTTCAGCAACTTTGTCTCATCCACTCACTTTGGTACCCTTTACCCAAGCCCTCAGGAAATCCATTATGTTAAAATTAAGAGAAGCAGTGTGGCTTAGTGGAAAGAGCACAGGCTTGGGAGTCAGAGGATGTGGGTTCTAATCCCCACTCCGCCATTTGTCTACTGTGTGACTTTAGGCAAGTCACTTCTCTGTGCCTCAGTTACTTCATCTGTAAAATGGGGATTAAAAGTGTGAGCCCCATCTGGGACAAACTGATTACCCTTTATCTACCCCAGCATTTAGAACAGTGCTTGGCACATAGTAAGTGCTTAACAAATTCTATAGTTATCATCATTAGATCCTGCTCTACAGGGGCCCCAATTTATAGTTCAAGAACTTGCCAGAGTAAGCTTGCCTTTTCACTGTTAAAGAGGGCTGTAAAGTGGCCACAGGTAGTGCTTGGAAGATAATGTGGAATATTCTTAGAATATTCTTAGGGAAGCAAGATGTTGCTTTATTTATAGTCATGTATTTTAATATAGTCTTATAGTTGACCTTCAAGTTGGAATACATCACTGGAGATAAGGTATGTACTTGTGTGTACATATATATATATATATATATATGTATATATATATACACATACATATATATATACATATATATATATAAATATATAAAATCAATCATACTTATTGAGTGCTTACTGTGTGCAGAGCTTTGTACTACGTGCTTGGGAGAATGCTATAAGACAATAGAACTGACGCATTCCCTGCCCACAACAAACTTACAGTCTAGAGAGGGGAGGCAGGCATTAATATAAATAAATTAATAATAATAATTGTGGTATTTAAGCACTTCCTTTATGCCAAGCACTGTTCCTAGCACTAGGTTAGATACAAGGTAATCAGGATACACACGGTCCTTGTCCCTCATGGGGCTCACAGTCTTGATCCTCACCTTAGAGATGAGGTAACTGAGGCACAGAGAAGTTAAGTGATTTGCCCAAGGTCACACAGCAGAAAGGTGGGAATGCCAGGATTTGAACCCACGAGAGGTCACGTCCCTGTTCCTCCTTGCTTCGGTAAAGAACATCATGTGTGTGCTTTCATAATGGCTATTTGTGATGCCTGTTATTGTATTTGATCAGGTTTTGTTTTGGGTTTTTTTGTATTTGCATCCCAAAGTCCTAGCCTACCTACTTGTATCTCTGAGTGAAACAGCATAGGGATAGGTTGCTGTATCTGATGCATCTTTTCTAAGTCCTCTCCCATTTGGGATTTGGGGATGAGCAGTGCATTCCTACACTGGGATCCTCAGACTCACAAAATGCTGCCTTCATGAGGCCAGGTGCAGTCTGGAAAGAGTTGATTTTTTTTTTCCTTCAAGAACTTTCAAAAGAAAAGAATACAAAAGAAGGAGGGGCAAATTCTTTACTGTTGCAAATCAGCATTCTGGCCACTTGATGGCAGAAACTTCCAGGATATAACTTTTCCAGGGCAGACTCCATGATGAACAAAACATCGGAAAAGTGCACTGCAAGCATCAGGTCTTACGTATTTGCTTTTTTAAAAGTTTGAGTCAACTGACCTTACAATATGGACAGCATTTTGGCATTAGGAAATTATATACCACTTGTAAAAAAATACCAAGGGCAGTCAAAGAAAGTGTAAAAGACCTGATGGAGTAGTTATTTGTTCATGGTCTGAGTATCCCTGGCAGGAAAATGATCTTGAATCAAAGCAACTAAAACCAAATAATCTAAAAAGACATATCCTCCATTGATTTTTCAGTGACTGGCTTTTTCACTTGGCTGATTTTGATTTCTTTAGTCGGAAAGGATTTCTTTTAAACTTCCTGACTTAAGTTGTTTTGGATGAGATAATCTGTCAGACCTTGAGGATAATGTATGAACTGTATGCCCTAAAATCAATGCTCCCGGAGGAGCAAAGTAAAATAAAATGCCTTCTAATGAGCTTGTGAGTTTGATGAGCAACACCAGCCAGGCATACAGAAATCAGAAACAGGGTAACTGTCTTAGAGAAGAAATGTGGGAAGATTATGACTCCTAGAGGGAGAAATATTGAATGAAGCAAGGGGCAAATTTTACATGCATGTGATTTAAAAGGCATTTTAGTCTTGTATTAGTCCTGTCAACCATACCTGCACATACTAATAAAATCTCATCATCTGTAGCCTCATCTTGGAACCCAAATCAATCAATCAATGGTATTTGTTGAACCCTACCGTGTACAGAACACTGAACTAAGCACTCAGGACAGTACACTGTAACAGAGTTGGTAGACATTTCCCGAGGCCACAGTGAGTCAAAGGACAGATATTTGTGCATTTTGAGGAACAGCATGGTCTAGTGGAAAAAGCACAGGGCTAGAAGTCAGAGAAGCTGGGTTCTAATCCCGCCTCTGCCAGTGCCTGGTTTATATAGCCTTGGATAAGTCACTTAACTTCTATGCCTCAGTCTCCTCATCTGAAAAATGGGGATTCAATGCCTATTCTCCTTTCTACTTAGACTGAATCCCATGTGGGACAGGGACTGTGTCTGTCCTGATTAACCCGTACCTACCCCGGCATGTAAAACAATGCTAGGCACATAGTAAGTGCTTGACAAATATCATAATAATAATAATTTAGAGAGGGTAAGATTTTCTTCTATCTGTAAATCTCACTCTCTTTTGAAGTCAAAAGTCTGTTTCTGTGCATGCAAGTTCCTTTACTCCTTTAGATAATTATTTTGAGCTTTTATTGTTTAATGTCACCAATTTTGAGGTAGTGTGGAAAACTAAGAGATGTTCCATCTAGTAAATTGTACATTATCATTTATAATGACAGTGATGAAAAGAACTCTGTCCTCCTTATTCTCTTGGCACTCATCCCTGATCCTTAAAATTAAATAGCTGCTGTGAAAATAAAGGTTTTGGCCTTTGTTTTATAAAACTATATTAAAGCCTGAGGTCTTTCAGTCAGAAATCACCTATTTCCTGTGCTCATTAAAAAGTCTATCCCTGAGGACAAATCAGTAGCCTAGGAAGGAAAAGACCACTAAAATTAATTAGGAGAGATCAGTGGGTATAAATGGAGCAAAATACTAACTGTTCACTTTAGGGAAATCGGAGGAAACATTTCTCAACTACACATTCTGAAGGTATTCAGGCATCACTCACATATCCTTTTTTATTTTTTCTTAGTATTTATTCAATTGTATTTATTGAGAGCTTACTGTGTGCAGAGCACTGTGCTAAGCACTTGAAGTAGTATTTGCTAAGGGCTTTACTATGTGCCAGGTACTGTTCTAAGCACTGGGGGAGATACAAGGTAATCAGATTGGACACAGTCCATGTCCCACATGGTGCTCACAGTCTTCATCTCCATTTTAGATAACCGAAACACAGAGACGTTAAGTGAATTGTCCAAGGTCACACAGAGAACAGTGGCGAAGCCGGGATTAGAACCCAGGTCCACTAGACCATGCTGCTTCTACTGGCGGTGAGAAGCAGCATGGCTCAGTGGAAAGAGTCCGGGCTTGGGAGTCAGAGGTCATGGATTTGAATACCGGCTCTGCCACCTGTCAGCTGTGTGACTGTGGGCAAGTCACTTCACTTCTCTGTGCCTCAGTTAACTCATCTGGGAAATGGGGATTAACTGTGAGCCTCACGTGGGACAACCTGATGACCCTGTATCTACCCCAGGGCTTAGAACAGTGCTCTGCACATAGTAAGTGCTTAACAAATACCAACATTATTATTATTATTAATTCATTTTGACATCTGTCTCCCTGCAAAATTGTAAGCTTCTTAAAGGCAGGGTTAAGTCAACTTATTCTACTGTACTTTCCCAAGCTCTTAGTATAGTGCTTGGTATAGATTAAATACTCAAGAGATAACTATGATTGATTGATTTCTCCTGGGGTTGACTGGTCAATAGAAGAAGAATATCTTAGGGTCGGGCAAATCCATAAAGAGACCTTACAATTCAAAGGTGATTGACTTGATGGTTATGCACTGATTATCAAAAAAAGTGTCTACTCTAGTTGCTCAATATCAGGTATTCCAGATGTGTTCTCACCCATGTTCTGTCATGGTTGATAATTTCTCATTTGTTGTCACAAATACTCTGTGGGGGGTTTTGCAGCTACTTTGCAACACAGATTGGAATTTAAATCACATCCGGCATTTCTGTTTCCCAGACTTCTTCCAGTCACTGACTCGTTTATTTCAAATTACATTTCTCCAGATGCATCAATTAACTTATAGCCATCTCACTCCTTTATTTTCAAGTTCTACTTATTTCTATATTACTACTTTAGTCAAATGGATTGTTTTGTATCTACCCTAAAGCTTAGCCCACTTAAAAAAATACTTAACTATTTCTCTGTTCTTGCTGGTATTAGCAACACTGTCAAATTTGGTATCAATGTACTAGCATTTTTTCTTCTTAGGAATAAGAATACGTAGCTGAAAATATACTCTTGAGCAATCTGCTAAGCCTACAGTGTCAAATTCTACTAGCATTTTTTATCCTCCTGATAGTTTACAGGTAACGCATGAGTGTTTCCCTACAGGGGTCAATTATTTTGACAAAAAAAGGATTCTTTTTCACCCAGGTTTCAACCCAAAATCCCTGTTTTTCTGCAAATGCTTATAAATTAACCTTTTAAATGAACTGCTCCAGACCACCTAAATAGTGGAAGTTAAACAATTTTTTTCTTGTCTGTTTTTTTAATCTCCTCCATTTAAAAATGAGGTCTACAAGGCTCTTCTTTGTCAAGTAGGCCATTTGTCCAACTTTAACATTCTATGACTGATTGCATTCTGCCTATTTGTCACAAGAGAGCTAGAATAATCCTTTCCCTAGTGGACATCTCCAGTTTTTGTCAGGAAAGCCGAGTCCCTTTGCATTTCCACCAAACTTGCCTACCACAGTTATACACTATGAAACACACCGCCAATTTTTTCATAACTGCAACCAACTCCAAATATTTATAAATGCTCTCTATTCCTGAGTGTCCAGAATTGCTAAAATCACGGCAGACTAAACACCTCGTTCACTACTCTTCCCTTCTTTGAGAAGTTCAAACTATGTTTAAATCCCAGGCTAGATGGAACTTCCCCCTTTTCTCATCTCTTTTGACAAAAAACTTCAAACATTTCCATAAAAACATTACCCACACCCCCTAATACCTGATCAGACACATCATTAGGATTTCGTGAATCAGTGAACAGAAATATCAGAGGCTACTTTCAAGTATTCCCTTACCTGTTTTTTGTCAAGTGATAAATTTGCAAGTTCTTCATTACTTCCTAATTTTCCAATTTTCTTCTCTTCATTTCTCTTTTTTAAAAGACAGATTTAAAAATAAGTAAAGCAACTTATAGGTTTCAGGGTGATGAGAGATCTCTGGGCTTCATCTCTAGCCTCTGACACCTTTTTCAGTCTGCCCATTTTTCTAAGTACCTTATTGGCTGTGTCTGCTTGGGATGTACCTGTTTCTGGAGAGTTTTTTTCAGTTTTTTTAAAAAAAGAAGGTTTTTGCCTCAGTTATTTAAGGGGTGAGTGTAACTCCAAATGTCCAGCTCATGTTGGGAGAGGCTGAGCTGGTCAGAAATGTTTCCCTAGTCCCACCTCCTTAAATGCCATTCATTACCATGACTGTTTGATTCACAGAGAGAAAACCAGTATTTATGGAGCAGCAGTCGCTGGTGAGCCAATCAAAAGGTTTGCACAAGGAGGCAAACCCATGGCAATCCTGTTCTGTCTCCCTGAGCCCATGTTAATGTTTAGTAGCCCTATTGGGCTGAATAGCAACAAATCTCCTTTCACGACCACAAATCATATCCTTTTAATGTCACTGAGAAATAGACAACATTTCTGAAATATTGTCAAGCCGTTCAGTCTGTGCAGACACAAGCAGCGTGTGTGTGTTTGTATGACTGTGTGTCGGTGTATGTGCATTCTGCAGGCTTTATTTTTCATTTTCCCAAGTTTGCATAAATAAAAGTAGCCTATACTTTCTGATTACTCATCCTTAATTTTTTTTCTTGTTTTGATGTCTGTCCTCAGTGGATAGGGTACGAGCTTGGGAGTCAGAAGGTCATGGTTTCTAATCCCGGCTCTGCCACTTCTTGTCTGCTCCGTGACCTTGGGCAAGTCACAACACTTCTCTGGGCTTCAGGTACCTCACCTGCAAAATGGGGATTGACACTGGGAGCCCCAAGTGAGACAGGGCCTGTGTCCAATCCTATTTGGTTGTATCCACCCCAAAGCTTAGTCCAGTGCCTGACACACAGTAAACCCTTATCAAACTACCATAATTATTATTATTATTACGACATGTACATGAGAAGCTCAAAAGTCTTCCAAACCTGAGGAGACAAACTGTCTTAAACAGGTAGAGACTGTAATCTAGAAGGCAGGGATCATGTCTACTAAGTAAATTGTAGTCTCCCAAGCACTTAATACAGTGCTCGGACCACAGTAAACATTAAATAAATATTTCTGACAGATTGAGTAGAGAAGACTTTTAAAACATACTGAGTTTCAAGGTTTCCTCACACCACTGCCATATTAACTAGCTAACTGGTAGAAGAGATACAGATATGCTCAGCATCAGAATAATTTATATGAGATTATGATTAGAAAAAAGTGGCATACAGCTGCTAGTTAATAGAGGTAGGAGGGGGAGGAATTCCATTCAGTAGCTGAAATCTAGCTTCGGGTACATGAGAGGCAGCATGGTCTAGTGTATAGATCAAGGGGCTGGGAATCGGTGGACCCCAGTTCTACTCCTGACTCTGCTACTTGTCTGCTGTGTGACCTTGGGCAAGTCACTTTACTTCTCTGGGTTACTTCATCTGTAAAATGGAGATTGAAACTGTGAACCTGTGAACCCTATGTGGGACAGGGACTGAATACAATATAGATTATCTTGTATCTATCTCAGTGCTTAGTACAGGGGCTGGCACATAGTAAAGGCTTAACAGATACCATTTAAAAAAAAATGGTACTGCCCCAGAGCAGGGATTGAGTTTTCACTGGAGGCAGATCATGGGTGGGACCCCTAATTGGGACCCAGTGTCTAATTTGGTTTCAAATTACTCCATATTTTGATAGAATCACAAGTAGCTGCTCAATTATACACTCCCTGAGGGAAGAAAGTCTACTTAACTATACTCTTCCAAGCAATTAGTACAGTGCCCCACACCAAGTAAGCACTTAATAAATACCAATGATCGTTCGGTGTTATCGTATACAGTTATTTGACATCCAGCCCAAGGAGACTTGGTCATTTCTTTCCCTCCCGAATGCATCTTCTGGAACAGAAGGTGTGGGGGCAGAGAAGGAGTGGATGCCTCTTTAGCACGTCTAACTCTGAAGACACGTCCATGCTTACGTCTGTGTTGAATAGGGTAAATCTGAGTCCTCTGACAAGTCGTTATTCACTGTGAGTGTTAAAAAAATGCAACTAGTGTCTGATGGGCATCAGAGCCCTAAAGATTTGGTGTTTTAAACTGGAATCATATGTGAGCAAATCCAGGTACCTTATTCATCTCTGCATCTTCCCGAAAACCTTTCTTACAGCCCCGAAACAGTTCGGAAATCCATTTTTTAATTCTGAGTAAGAGATAAAACAGAGATTTCGGACTTGGCACCAGGTTGAAGGGTACAGGGAGGGTCCTCCCTTCTTCAAAGTAGGAAAACCAGAGTTTAGCCCTTGCAAACTTCCATTCCACATCAGCATCATCCTGGAAAAGAGATTTGATTGTTTACAGGGAGACTTGCAAACAAAACTACTGAGATACTTCTGGCAGTGATTTATGCATGGGAAACCAAAATCATTTTAATGCCTAGTAAAGTTTAGAGACACTCTATTTTGATCTCCTTAAAAGGATATAGGAAAAGACATCTAAAGTTTACCTCAATCTCCTGGAATGAGCTGTTGATCATTGCAATTAGCATGTTCAGCAAAACAATGACCATGGTAACATTATAGACTCCATACAGGACGTAACCAATATTCTCGATGAATTTGTGGTTGTAGTTGATGACCACTGATTTCACTTCGGAAAGTCCAAATATAGCCCAGAACAATGTCTTAAAGCTTTCTTCCACTCTGAAAGGAAAAATAGACCTGAGGCAAATATACAGTGACCAAATTTCCTCAAAATGTAACAGAGCATTCTAATGCTGACACTGCTATTTGCCTGCTGTGTGACCTTGGACAAGTCACTTTAAATCTCTGTGCCTAAGTTTGCTCAACTAGAACATGGGGAGTAAACAACTGTTCTTCCTCCTACTTAGATGCAGAGGGACTAACCAACCTGATTACCTTGTATTTACTTCAGCTCTTAGTACACTGCTTAGCACAGAGTATGTGTGCTTAACAAATGATGATGATGATTACAGTGTGTTAGGTGTTATGTGCCAAGTACTGTACTAAGCACTGGAATAGATACCAAATAATCTGGCTGGACAGTCTCTGTTCCACGTGGGGTTCACGGTCTAAGTTAGAGGGAGAAGGATTTAATTTCCATTTTACAGATGAAGAAACTAAGGCACAGAGAAGTTAAGTGATCTGTCCAAGGTCACACATCAGACAAGTCGCAGAGACAGGATTAGAACCCAGATCCTCTGACTCCCAGGCCAATGCTCTTTAAACTAGGGCATGCTGGTTTCCCACTAAAAATATCACTATTATTTCTATTATTCTAATAACTATTATTATGGTATTTGAGTAGAGAAAGGATGGTCAATGATTCCAAACATGTTCTGTGTGTGGAAGGAAAACAGGAATGAGAAGTAGGGAAGCCTAGTGGAAAGAACACGGGCTCCACCACTTACATACTGTACGACCAGTCATTTAACTAATCTGGACCTCAGTTTCCTCATTAGTAAAATGGGTATTCTATACCTGTTTTTCTCCTACTTAGACTGTGAGCCCCATGTGGGACAGACTGTGTCCAACCTGATTATCTTGAACCTACCCTAGCCCTTACTATAGTGTATGGCACATAGCAAGTGCTTAACAGACACCACAATTATTCATTAGTGGTATATATAAAGTACATATAAAGACCGAGAGAAAGTCAGAGGGAAAGGGAGGCAGAGACAGGGAGACAGAAAACAGGCAGTTGGCATTAGTGGCAGATACTTTCCTTGTGAAAAGAGCACAGGACTCAGATTTAGTTTTAATCTCAGTTTTTCAAGTGGTCGGTTGAGTGACCTTAGGTGAGTCACTTAACCACTCTAGGACTCTATTTCCTCATCTATAAAAATGGTGATAGGATAGATTGAGTGTCCTGTGTGGGACAGGGACTGTGTCCGATCTAATCGCCTTGTATTTACCCCAGTGCTTAGCACATAGTAAATACCATAATCATAAAACACAGGTAGTTGCTCTGACATGCAAGCACTCGCCCCAGCCCACACACACTCTCACCAAGATGGAGACACGTATGCACATAAACAGATGTACCTAAATACGTGTACTTATACCATTTTTATGGAATTTGTTAAGTGTTTATAATGTGCCAGACACTGTACTAAGTAAGCACTGAAACAGACACATGCTAACCAGGTTGGACGCCGTCTTCTAGACTGTAAACTCATGTGGGCAGGGAATGTGTCTGTTTATTGGTGCACTGTACTCTCTCAAGTGTTTAGTACAGTGCTCTGCACTCAGCAAGTGCTCAAAAAATATGACTGAATGAATGAACACAGTCCCCATCCCACATGGGGCTCACAGTCTTAATCTCCATTTCACAGATGAGGTAACAGGCCCAGAGCAATGAAGTGACTTGCCCTTGATTACACAGTGGAAAAGTGGCAGAGCTGGGACTAGAACCCAAGTCCTTCTGACCCTCAGGCCATAGTCTATCCGCTAGGCCATGCTGCTTCTCAACTGATTAATGGATTATGTTTGTTCATCAGACAATCACGCAGACCCATCCACTTAGCATAGAGCTGAGCAGAGCTAAGGGAGAAAATCAGACACCACAGCTGCCTCTGCAGTCAATTTCCCAGACTTCCTGCTGCTGCAGCCCAGTGTGGAGCGAGTAGAAGCAGCATGGCGTAGTGGATAGACCGCGGGCCTGGGAGTCAGGAGGTCATGGGTTCTAAGCCCTACTTTGCCACTTGTCTGCTGAATGGCCTTGGGCATGTCACTTCACTTCACTTCACTAGAGAAGCAGCATTACTCAGTGGAAAGAGCCTGGGCTTGGGAGTCATAGCTCATGGGTTCGAATCCCAGCTCCAACGCTTGTCAGCTGTGTGACCTTGGGCATGTCACTTAACTTCTCTGTGCCTCAGTTACCTCATCTGTAAAATGGGGATTAAGATTGTGAGCCTCATGTGGGACAACCTGATGACCCTGTATCTCCCCCAGCGCTTAGAACAGTGCTCTGCACATAGTAAGCGCTTAACAAATACCAACATCATTATTATTATTATTATTATTCTCTGTGCCCTGGTTACCTCATCTGGAAAATGGGGATTGAGACTGTTAGCCCCACCTGGGACAGGGACTGTGTCCAACCCAATTTGCTTATATCCACCCCATCTCTTGACTCCTAGTAAGTTCTTAACAAATACCATAAAAAAATGTAGTTACCCAGGAAAAGACCTCGCTTCCAAGTGGGTGAAGGGAAAAAAAATCTAATAAAAAATAAATAAAACCTATGACAATTTAAGAATGACCAAATCTTCCAGACATCTTAATCCAAAATATATTAACTCTTAACAAATATCCTTTTAAAAAAAAAAGTTGTGGGCCGGTGTGTCGGGGAGGAAATCGTTAAACAGTACTTTGATCAGCAGGAGAATTTCAGTCGCACTTACGTGGTGAAGGCTTCATTCTGTTTAGCTCCCAAGTAGTAGGAGTAGAGGTTGAACATTCCTATCATGAAGGCCACAAACACCATGATAAATATGACCATGAACTTGAAGATATCCTTTACAGTTCTCCCAAGTGATATCTGTAGCGGTCCGAAGCTTTCATTAGCTGGTAATATGTAAGCTATCCTGGAGAAGCTTAGAACCACAGCAATCGCATAAAGGCCTTCCGATATGATCTGAGGATCAGACGGATCCCACTTTATCCTGGCTAGGAAGAAATAAGAATTTCTCATATAAGTGCCTGGCCTTGGATAAATACCCCCACTGTTTTCCTAGAGGTTTCTGTAGACGGCAATATAAATCTGAGTGAGGCTGCCTCCTCTCACACAGTTCAAATGACTGATCTGCCAGATTGTCTTATGGAAAGATATGATCAAAAAAGCGTGGAATCCACACAAGTCTCGAGCGTGATTATGGGACTGTGGGTAGCTTTCAGAGAGGCGAACTTTTGTCTAGACTGGCAGCTCTAGGCTGCAAGCTTGTTATCGGCAGGGAAAGGATCTCCTAATTCTGTTGTAGTGTACTCTCCCAAGTGTGTAGTACAGTGCTGGGCACATAGTAAGCGGTCAATAAATACCGTTGATTGGTTGATTTGACTTTATCAGACTGGGGTTCTGCTGTGAACTCAGCCACGAAGAGTCTAAATTATGCTCTTGTAGAACCCTAGGGGTCTTTGCTTTTTTGTTGTTTGAGTGTTTTGTTTCATCTCTCCATAAATTCCTGTTCGCAGTCCCTTTCCCTCCTTTAAATTTTTAGGACGTGAGGGCCAGGGAGTACATTTAATTTCCATTTGTGAATTCTTTCCCTGCTCTTATTAAAGTGTTCTGCATTCAATAGATGCTTAATATCTTTATTAGTACTACTACTATTACCCATTTCAATGCATTTCATCAGAGTGGTCATTAAAGAGTAAAACCCCACATGTAATGTATGGCTAAACCATTGGAGATAACAGTCTTCTCAAACAAACCCATTTCAAATCACAATTCAACCTAAAAGAGTTTCCAAACAATGGACTAGACAATCAAGAGAAGGATGCCATGATCCAAGAGAGTATACATGAGCAACCAGCTAACACCTGTAAGAATTTAATCCCTTTGAACAGATTTAAGTTAGAGATAGTCTATGGAACCTGATTAGTACAGCATATGGGCTCTTTATTATATAAACAAGAAATTTCCCATACAAAAGAATAAGCATTATTCAAACTGGATGTTTATTCACTCATTCATGCAATTGTATTTATTGAGTGCTTACTGTGTGCAGAGCACTGTATTAAGCGCTTAGGAATACAATTTAAGACGCTGAAAATAATAATGATAATACTTGTGTTATTTGTTAAGCTCTTACTCTGTGCCAAGGACTGTACTAAGCATTGGTGTGGATACAAGCAAATCAGGTTGGACAGAGTCCCTGTCCCACAGGGATCTCACCAGTTTCAATCCCCAATTCACAGATGAGATAACAGGCACAGAGAAGTTAAGTGATTTGCCCAAGGTGACCCAGCAGACAAGTGGCAGAGCTGGAATTAGAACCCAGGTCTTACTGACTCCCGGGCCCGTGCTCTAATCCCTAGGCCTTTAGAACCCTACAGATCTTGGGTTGTTTTTATGTTGTTAGGATGTTTTGTTTCATCTCTTCAAATGTCTTTCACCAGTTCCCTCTCCCACTTTTAAGTTTTAGATTTTGAGGCCCATGAAGCTCTTGAGAAGCAGCGTAGTCTAGTGGATAGAGCACGGGCCTGGTAGACAGAAGGCCCTGGGTTCTAATCCTGACTCTGCCACCTTCCTGCTTTGTGAAGTTGGGCAAGTCACTCCACTTCTCTGTGCCTCAGTCACTTCATCTGTAAAATGGGGAATCAACACCTGTTCTCCTTCCTATTTAATTTGCAATCCTTGTGTGGGACAGGGACTGTGTCTGACCTGATTATCTTCCCCAGTGCTTAGAGCAGTGCTTGACACATAGTAGGTGCTTAAACAAATATCACAATTAGTAGGAATAGTAGTAGTAATAGTACTTTAAAAATATTCAAAACTATTGTCCCAGATGATTCTTTCGATCATTGTAATGATATTAACTGTGGGCATCAAACTCACCCAAGGTATAGTACTTTATGTTTTCTTCCAGTGAAGCAGCTGTCAAATCTGTCATATTCTCATCGACATATTTCTGGGCTCTGGAAGCATGCCAAAACGCCATAAACCTTGCAATGAAGGATGCTGCGAAGATCGCTAACATACCAAAATCAAGCATGTTCCAAAGCTCAAACAAATATTCCCTGGGACCTTGAGACCAGATTTCTTTACATTCAGACCATATCATGCCTGGGAAAGAAAGGGGAAAAATATGCAAGTTTTGACTTGGGAAAAATGTAGATCCAGCTTCTTTAATGCAAATAATCTAATGAGTTCTGAGCAGCCCTCAAAATGCAAACCATCCAGTAAACGTTTTGAATCCTTTTTTGTGCGTAAGATAGCCACAGAGGGAAATATAAAGAAATTAATTTTCTGCTTCAGATCATCTTTCTCTCGATTTACATATACTTTGTGGACCAAGTTTAAGCTGTGAGGTCCTTGTGGGCCGAGAATGTGTTCACGAAGTCTGTTGTTCTCTGCCAAGCATTTAGTTCAGTGCTCTGCACACACTAAAAACTCAATACATATCACTGAATAATCAAAATAAGGCTAATGAAAAGTGCTGTTTACTGACAGTGAGGTACAGAAGATGGAGACAGCTTTATTTGGACGGGCCACTGGCTCACTGTCTTGACATTCAACTGGAGATTGGGCCCAGCTTAGTACAGTTAGTACAATTCTCTGTAAAAAAACAGGTGTTCAATAAATTATCCAGAATCATTAATTAAATAAGGAAAGAACATAGGAATTGAGGAGAAGCATTCCCTAATTGAAAGAGCACAGATCTGGGTTCTAATCCTGGTTCTGCCAGTTTTCCCAAGATAACCTGGGAAAGTCACTTAACGTCTCTGTGTTTCTGTTTCCTCTTCTGTAAATGAAAATTCAAACCTGTTCTCCCTCCTACTTAGACTGTGAGTCTCAGGTGGGACAGGGATCATGTCCAAACCTGATTTTAGTTGTACCCAAATAATGAATCTGTAAATAATTCCTGTCTCTACAGCACACTCTGCCTGGGGAAGGATTCACAGTGGTCTGGTCCTGAGTGTTGCCTCACGTAGACTTGAAACCAGACTGGATATTTTAAGTAGTTAAAAAATAGTTCTCAAATATACACTTGTTTTGTGGGGATAAACTGGAGAAATCAAGAGTAATGAAACAGCAAATAATATTCAAGAATTCCTATGTAAAAATTAGTAGATAATGTTCAGTTGGCCCTAACTGTGCCTAGAAATTGGAAAACAAACAAGGCTGTGGATCTTTCAAAGACCTTGAGTAAAGTACTGTATTTTTCAGACTTGTGTTTCAAGCCATAAATAACTATGATTAAGAGTGGAAGCATTTTCAAGTCATGATATAAATGACCAAAATGCATCGCATGAATTGTCTGATTGAAAAATAACCCATAATTTTCAGGATTTTCTTTTTCTGCAGGAAGCCCTAAACTATCTTTAATCTGAAGTCACAACTCTGCCAACATAAATGGCAGTTTTAAGCAATGGTCTTTGGCAGCATCAGACTTTTTCAGTTTTCTATTACTTCCCTTCTAACGTCCTTTCTCTATAAAAAGCATATTCCTTGTGAGGAGACTCTATAGACAGCAATATCTCCAAGACAAGACAGCCTTAGAGATGAATCAAATCTGAGGATCTGGAACATTTTCCCCCTATCCATAATTTTGCTTCTCAGCCCTAGCAATTGGATGTATTTTCACTGATTCCTGCAGGCAATATGGATAGCTAAAAATAAATCTTTACCTATTACCCAGGATATAATGAGCATCTCCATCCATGAGAAGCAGGATGTTTTCATCCTGAACAGCTGTCTTGAATCATCTGTTTTAGTTTCATTAGGGCGGAGACTGGTGCCTTCAAATCTGTCAGCTGCATTCATGACTAGCAGACCAAGAAAAATGGTGAATGAAGCAGCGTGTGCTACAAACTTCATGAAGGGGCCACGCATTATCTTCCCCAACTGCAACATGTTGTAAATCACAAAAAAGAAAATAGTAAAATAGAGTTATACACTCATGAAAATATTTGAAGACAAAAGGCACGATTGCACTGTGGTATTCCAACAAAATTTACACGACTTTTTCAGATTAATGTTAGAATTTTTTTCTACAAAATCTGAACCATAAATCTTTACCTACCTTGGTTGATGTTCTGTGTTTAATAATGTGGCCATCCTCTTATAAGAGCCTTTTTAAATAACTGATTTCAAGGGGAATTGTTTAATGAAGACCATGAGAATAAAATAAAATTACTGTATATCTTAAAGTCTTACAGATGTTGTAACAAAAATACAAGACACTAAGGCTGTGTCTATCCAGACTGACAAATGGATTACTGGTCAGTCAGAACTATCTCCTTTAATCAGGCACTTCCAATTCATGCAATAATGATATATGTTAAGCACTATGTGCCACACATTGTTCTATGCACTATGTTAGGTGCAAGATAATTAGGTTGGACATAGTCCCTGTTCCATACGGGACAGTCCCTGTGTTCCTGGGATGAGGTCCCCAGATCAAATCTCCCCATTTGACCCATCAAACTCCATTTCGAGCCATGGTGGAGGGGCCTTGGTATTGAAGGAAAAAAACAGCAACTGATTAGAAATAATTCCTTAGATTGTGACCCCCTTGGGAGCCAGGAGCTATGTCTAATTCACCTGTGGGTATTTTTCCCAGTGCTTAATACTATACTTTGCACAGAATAGGTACTTAATAATCAATCAACGGCAGTTATTGAATTCTTACTGTGGGCAGAGCAGTCAATTTTATTTATTGAATGCTTAATGAATGCAGAGCACAGTGCTTGGGAGAGTACAACAGACACATTCCCTGCCCACTACAAGCTTACAGTTTAGAGGAGTGTACTAAAGTACAATTGGGAAAGTACAGTATAACAGAGTTGGTAGACAAGATCCCTGGCCTCAAGGAGCATACAGTAAATATTATCACTAGGGATTGTCTCTATTGCTGAACTCTACTTTCCAAGCGTTTAAGTAGTGCTCTGCACACAGTAAGCACTCAAATACAATTGAATGAATACTTACTACTATGAATCCATACCTGAAGGCTACCCCATCCCTTCTTATTTTACCAGTATATTGGTCAGAGGATTCCAGTTTACTTTCAGTTCTGCAGACAACTCAGGGATGGAGGCAAGGGAGATTGGAGGAGGAGGTCTTTGGGTTGGGGGGTGGGGGGATACTCTGAAATATAACTGTCTCTCAAGACTAAGCTGCTGTAATGGAGGGGGGTTATCATCTGAACGAGTTGACAGGTGTTGAAAGTCAGAACAGATGAGAAATACATCTCTTTAAGCAATGCAAATATCAAGCACAATCTCACCCCAAATTCTAATTGTGAACCTTCCCATATGGATAGAAATGGTTCCCTCTGACTCATGAAATATGGAACAACAAATTAAATTTTGTTTAGTGAACAGAAAACAAAAGAGATCAGTGAAGGAGAAAAAACAATTTTGCAAAAAGCAAAGATCAAAAACTTTACAAAAAGGAAGGAAGGAAAGGGACACTATCAAGGTGAAGAATCCTAATTCTTTTTTCCACTTTTATTTCCACTTTACGGTAATTAGAAGAAAAATTCAATCAAAGGCTTCCTTTAAGGTTTTTTTGTAATTAATTAATTCTTGTAACCTCAAGAGGAAACCTACAATGTAAAAATTAGAGTACACTACTAAGGGAAAACGATTTATTAAAGAAGCAGATTTCAATTTCAAGCTTCCGAAGGAGTAACAATAGCAACAAAAACAGATTTTAAAAGTGAGGGAAAAACTACCTTGACAGTGTCATTTTAAAATCATTATGTGCCTCAGTGTTCACAAACGGAGATGGGAGACAGATGTCAGAAATACACCCAGGGAAGAAGAAGAAATACTAAAGGGACTCAGGTTAAAAGGTACGGGCACTTACAGGTGCAAAAGAATTCATCCCAGAATTAGGATTGATTATGGCATGATACAGGGATAATACAGCAACTACAGACCTGTCATTTGGAAATGAGGAATGGGAAGGAAAAATCATTTAGGACATGACATAGAGAATGAGCAGTGTTGAAATCTAATCAAGAATATGTATAGACTTGTATAGAGGAAAAGGTGGACCTGTCATGTAAATGAATAAAAATAAGCATGATTGGGAAAAAGAAGATGTAAACTGCTACTCTGATTTTTTAAGACAGATACTAGGAAACTATTTTCTCCATCAACTTCATTTTTATTGTGCAGTCGTCATGGGCTGGATTTTCCTCTTACTTGGTAATACAGGAAAAATCCATATTTACTGTGGAGTTCCCTAAAAGGAAAATCTCATCTAGTATTAATAAAATGTTAAAATTGGACCTAATCTTCACAATAGGGAGATTTCAACTAGTCCTGTCTCAGCTATCAAATGATGTTAAACTGTCCTGCTGAATCCATTTTCTCTCCTCCTTCTCCTCCTCATTGATACTTTTTTTTAATGGTATTTGTTAAAAGCTTATTAGGTGCCAAACACTGAACTAAGTTCTGGGGTAGATGCAAGGTAATAAGCCATGTGGGATTCAGTCCATGTCCTATATGGGGCTCATAATGTTAACGTCCATTTTACAAATAAGGTAACTGAAGCACAGAAAAGTTAAGTGACTTGCCCAAGATCACATAGCAGACACGTGCATGACTTGGAATTCGAACCCAAGTCCTCTGACTCCCAGGCCCATGCTTTAGCTCTTAGGCCACATTGCTTCTCCATTTATTTGAGTGGCCAATATATTTAAGGCACTTGAAACACATTGCAACTAGGAACATTACAGAGATCGCATTAAACAAGCAAAACTCAAATTCTGCTTCTTGGATGGGATTTCTGAGCAATCCTCTGCTCCTCCTCCCCTCTCCACCATCCCTACTCCTTCCCTCTGCTCTACCTCCTTCCCCACCCCACAGCACTTGTGCATATTTGAACATATTTATTATTCTATTTATTTTACTAATGTGTATATAACTATAATTCTATTTATTTTGATGCTATTGATGACTGTCTACTTGTTTTGTTTTGTTGTCTGTCTCCCCCTTCTAGTCTGTGAGCCCGTTGTTGGGTAGGGATTATCTCTGTTGCCGAATTGTACTTTCCAAGTGCTTAGTACAATGCTCTGCACACAGTAAGTGCTCAATAAATACGACTGATCGAATGAACAAGTCCTCCCCCGTTTTCAGTCAAGATTCCCTTTGTCTTTAATGTAATAGTGTTATTACATTCCTGGCACACTGTCAGGATTACTAATAATAATGTTGGTATTTGTTAAGCGCTTAGTATGTGCCGAGCACTGTTCTAAGCGCTGGGGGAGATACAGGGTAATCAGGTTGTCCCACGTGAGGCTCAGAGTTAATCCCCATTTTCCAGATGAGGTAACTGAGGCACAGATAAGTTAAGTGACTTGCCCACAGTCACCCAGCTGCCAAGTGGCAGAGCCGGGATTCGAACCCATGACCTCTGACTCCCAAGCCCGGGCTCTTTCAACTCAGTGATGCATAATTACACAATGACACTGTTGCAGTATTACAGTATGAGAGATGTAATTTGGGGAAAGTAGAGAGTTAGTGAGATGACTGCAGTGAAATACGACATTAGGACATATCTGTAATTTCTTTATTTATACTAAAGTCTGTCTACTCCCCCACACCAGACTTTAAGCTCACTGTGGGAGAGGAATGTTTCTATTATATTGTACTCTCCCAAGCTCTTAGAACAGTGTTTTGCACACAGTAAGCACTCAGTAAGTGTGACTGACTGACCTATTGCTATCTGGAATCAGTAACCAAAATTTGGCTCCCTCCACGGGTGGACTAATAAAATCTCATTAGACTGAGGCGCCCCTGTAGCATTCTGTTAGACAGTAGGTGCTTCCTGGCATTCATTCATTCATTTGTATTTATTGAGGTCTTATTGTGTGCAAAGTGCTTTACTAAGCACTTGGGAGAGTACAGTACAACAATAAACAGACACACTCCCTGCAGGGTCCTTAGATATAGTGGGAATTTCTTGAAATGAATTTAATGAAATCGAATTGAAAATGCTATTCTAGACATCAAAGTCTCTATTTTAACTTCGATATAATTTTGAAAAAAACTGGTCTTATTTGATGGCAAAATTAATGGAATTTATTCCAATCATATTTATCGAGTGCTTACTGTGTACACAGAACTGTACTACGCACTTGTGAAAGTACACTGTAACATAATCTTTTCGTGTGCTTTTTTCTGTCATTGTTGTTTTTCCGGGAATTTGTTTAGCATTTATTATATGCCAGGCATTGTATCAAGCACTGGGGTAGGTATTAGCTAATCAAGTTGAACACAGTTCATGTCCTTCTTGAGGCTCTCAGTCTTAATCCCCATTTTACAGAGGCAGTAACTGAGGCAAAGAGAAGTTAAGTGACTTGCTCAAGGTCACACAGCAGACAAGTGGTGGGGCTGGAATTAGAACCCACGTTCTCAGCTCATCCTCTATTCACTAGTCGTTAGACATGTTCCCTGACCACAAGGAGTTTACAGTCTAGATTCTAGATGGGAAGACAGATATTAATATAAATAAATTACAGATGTGTACATAAGTGTCATGGGACTAAGGGTAAGGTGTAATAGGTGTGGAAATCTAAGTTCAAAGGACTGTGGTACTAACGTACAACATTAACTGACTAAAAGCGTTCTGAAGGAAATTTGCTTTTCAACAACAACTGTTTGATCCTGCAAATGCTGTATTCTCTCCTCCCGGCTCCTCTTTTCCTAAGGAAAAATGCAAAGAGCATTCACACGGGAAGTGTGGATGACTTGTACGGGTGAACTGAAGAACTCTTTCAGCTGAAATAATCCTACCAGCTAAAACCCACTGTAAAACAGGCAAGGGAGGGGTAAAAATGCAGGTGGGAATGTATTTTCCCCAATGTTAACCAAAGTTTTACGCACATACCTTGCTGCATGGAGCAATCCAGTAAACCATAGCCAGAAATGGCAGCCCCACTGCAACTGCAAGCACCACCAAGAACTTCACCGCCATCGTCTGCTGCCTTAAACCGGAAAGATTCTCATACCAGATGGAGAGGAGCTGCTGTTGGCAATTTGGATGGGCTACAAACTAAAACAAAATTCAACGGAATGAAGGGATAACATTAGTAGAATGTCCATAGCGTGTCCTATTTAGTCATTTGATTAATACCACTGTGCCTTTTCTCATCAAAATCGCTTCAGAAATCAAGTAGAAAACAAGAAGATTGCAGAAAGGAGAGCAATGGGAGCTTCCAGTGTGTATTAAAATGTCAGATCTCAAAGACGTTCTCCAGGGACTCCATGCCTGTTGTTGTTTGGAGCTATGCTAAACTAGAGAAGGCAGGGAATTCTACAAAGGCAGAAACTCCAGAGGAATTGAAGGGATCTCAGGAGGGAGAGCTGGGGACAGTGAATTGGGACACCATTCATAAGCAAAACTGTTGACTCTCATCCAAACTGGAATGCCTGCGTGCCTTGTGTCTTCAGATACAATCCTGTAACCAAGGAGGGAGTGAGCAACAAAGTGGTTTTATCATTATTATATCATCATGTAGAGCAATGAAAATATAAATCACTGAAGTATGGAATGAAAGTGTTTAGAAGCATATAACATCCACAGATGGTAAAAAAATAAATAAATACTGGCTTTCTGAGAAGGTTAAATGCTTTCCGGCCAGGGTTTTAAGATACATTAGGAAACGTTCAGCTCATTGCACTTATTTAGCATCAATAAAGAGGCAATTGATAGAAGAAGCTGCTTACTTTTTTGACTTCGTATTTAATAGCCATTTTTAGGCGGCTCAGACTTGGACGACCCTGCTTCCCACCGTGAGGATTCATTTTAACATCCCCGTTCAGAATGGCTTCCACTTCTTCTGTATTTCTGCACAGATCAAGAAGCCCAACCACAAAGTCCTTGCACTGCACAGACAATTTTTTGTAGTCATTCTGAGAAAACAAATTGCAGGAACAGTTAGTTCTCCACAGGCGAAAGACACAACCTTTACAACCGTAAACACAGAGTGCCTTGTTACTAGCGGTTTGTTGATCCTGTCAACTGCCTCGAGGATGTTTTCTACTACTTCACACGGAGTCTAATGCTTTTCATTTCCTCTTCTGGCGAGTGACCTTCAAGGTAATTCATCCCTACAATATCTTGGTAAGAAAGGAAATGCTCTACATAGGCACTTATGGGGTATTCTAGGTTATTAATAATTTTCCCACGATTGTATGATGAGTCAGTGAGGTGAAAAAAAATTAGAGCCTGGATAGATAATGTGACCTTTTTTCCTTAGGATTTGAACAACTTCACATTTATCATTCTCGAGTGTTCTTCCCTGGTACGGAAGAGAGTGTGCTGTTGTAAAATGATGAAAAGAGAAGCCTAAATACATAAGTGAATCAGGAGGGGCCAGGGTAGGGTTTTCTTCTCTCTAAGCATGAGAATGGAGATGCTCCCTCTTGTACTTGTATCTATACCCTTTAAGCATTTAATATCAAGCCCACTCTCAGCCCCACTGCACTTATGTACAGTTTTTAATGGTATTTGTTAAGCACTTCCTATGTATTTAACAATACGATTAATACGATCGAATGAATGAATGTGTCGAGCACTGTTCTAAGTTCTGGGGTGGATCCAAGTTTATCAGGTCAGACAGTCCCTGGGGCTTACAGACATGGTAGTTGAAGCTGTGGGAGCAAACAAGTTCTCCAAGGGAGTGTGTGGAGATGGGGAGTAGAAACACACATTTTTTTCTAAGTTCTTTTTTCTCCTCATTCTCTGCCCTGTTTTTTCACTTCCTTCTAACAAATTGCAATCCAAATTCCTCTTTCCAACAACCCTCCAAATCTGGTCATGAGAATATGAAAAATAAGGCTTAACCAAGATGTGAGCCAGGGACAAAGAAGTGGGTTGGCTGGGGAAAGGGGAAAGGTGGTGAGAAGGGAGGAAAATCAGGAAATTGAAACAGAGAAGTGGTAAGAAACCAGGGATCTCTAAGGCAGCTTTAATTCAATCCCTGGGTTATGTCAATCCCCTTGGAAATAATTTCCTAGAATATTATGAGCTGGTTTCAAATACAGGACTAAAAGGAATGATCTGGCTGTTTCACAGTGATCCGTAAAAACATCTTGATTAGTTTCAAAATTGTCAGAGATATTCCCACATCTTAGTCAATCAGCCAATCAATTGTATTTATTGAATGCTTACAGTGTACAGAACACTGTACCGTGTGCTTGGGAGAGTACAATATAACAATATAAGAGACATTCCCTGTCCACAACAAGCTTAAAGTCTAGAGGGGGAGACAGGTGTTATAAGTAAATAAATTACACATATCTAGGTAAGTGCTGTGGGGCTGGGAGAGGGGAAGAATAAAAGGAGCAAGTCAAGGTGATTCAGAAGGAAGTGGAAGAAAGGAAAAAGAGGTTTAGTCAGGGAAGGCCTCTTGGAGGAAAGGTGCCTTCGATAAGGCTCTGAAGTGTGGGAAGAGTAATTGTCTGTCGGATAGGAAGAAGAAGGGCATTCCAGGAAGGATGTGGGAGAGAGGTCAGCGGTGAGATAGACAAGATGGAGGTACAGTGAGTAGTCATCATTGTTAGTATTATTGAAGTAGAGGCAGGAGCTCAGCCCCTTCTTTTGAAAACAGATTTAAAAAACAGGCTTCGGTTGGCTACCTGACCTCCAGGCTAGGTTTACTGAAAGATAATGCATTTATATAGTGAATTTAGCTCAGGCAGCCAAGACAAGTCAAATAATTCAGCCCCGAAAGCCTGTAGGCCTGGACTGAAAATTAAGTAGCAGGATTTTCCCTGAGGTTAAAGAGGTGCTCCAAGATGCTATTTCTCTTCCAGCATGTCTGCTCTAAACAGCTTCCACTTGGCCAAATCTTGGCCCAAAACCCAATCTTCAGATACAAATCAGTAAACGGAATAATGGTCTGACCAGCTGAGCTGGGCTCAGCTGTACAACTGATATGCCGTGCCCAAGCAACCAGGCCTGCATGAACTCATCTGCTTTCCAAGTGAAGCACAGTCAGCTATGTCTCCGACCTGTCGTCCCCTAGAGATGCCTGCGATATTAATGCAGTTCGCGTAAAGGAAATGCCAAAAGAAGGAGCCGAAATTAACAACTTTTTGACAAGTTACAAGATACCACAAGACTGTCAGAGAGCTAAATCTGTGTGGCTACTATGTGAAGGAAAAATAAAGCTACCAATTAAACTTCTAGTTTCTGTAGTCTTACCCACTTGAATTTGCTCCCTCTTTCACATGTGAAAGGATGATAAATAAAACCATTAAACCTCATAGTCCCACTACCAAACACTTTGAAGAGTCTTGTTATAGTAAAGGTTGTGGTTTTATGGTCCTCAATAACTGTTGGTTTCAATCTGAATGTTGAAACACAAGGTCCCTATCCTGGAACAATTTTACCACCCAAATTTTCAAGCAGATATGTTATTAAGGGGGTTTTATTCTAAATATACCTTTTCCCTTTAGAGTTACAAATAAACATCTTTGAGTAGTTTAGAGGACAAGAAGATACACTTATGACAAGTATGTTAAAAAATTTAATTTGCACAGTCCAGTTGCCTGGAGTGCCGCCTACTCCTTCTTGGGTCTTGGGAGTGGCTAAATGATTGATTTAATTTAGTAGCAGATCTCTCCAGACCCCTGGCTTCTCACTGATTCTAATTGGAATGTTCATTTTCTACTATTTGAATTTGAAGGGCACATGTTTCAGTTAAAAAATAAAGAACAGCATCCACAGAGAGTGTGCTACCACATGACAGTAATCTACAGTTTAAAAAATGAGGTCGGGGTCACAAGCTGGAGGAGGGTGGAGGGAGGGGGCTGTGCAGTGATCACAGCCCAAACCTCTGCTTTCTAATTGCAAATTATCATTTGGAGAAGCAAAATGGTTCTTCAGGCAGACAGCCGGAACTAAGTGCAAAGTTTTTACATTTAAATAATCCTTTAAAAAGTCCATTAAACTGGGGAAAACCCTGATATCTCATTCTTGTGGAAATTTAATCCCCTATTAGCTTTCCGAACCCTACATAGTAGAGGCTGGTAACTCAGGAAGGGAAGGAAAAGGATCTTCTCCCTTCATAGCAGACGCATCTCGGTACAAATCAAGGAGAATTTTCTACTTCCAAATATTTTCCAGAAGATAAAGGTAAGGGTTTACAAAAGGCTTGAGTGAAAAAAATCCAGATCCAAATCCAGATCCTGAGTGATTTGGATCTTGGATCTAAAAAACCAAAATAGCCCCCAGAAACTCATGTCCACCCTCTCACTTTTTTTTTTTAAATGGTATTTGTTAAGTACTTACTATGTGCCAGGCACTGTTCTACGCACTGGGGTAGATACAAACTAATCACATGGGACACTGCTCATGTCCCAAAAGGGGTTCACAATCTGAATTCCAACTTTACGGATGCAGTAACGGATGCACAGAGAAGTTAAGTGATTTTCCCAAGGTCACACCACAGACAAGTGGAGGAGCCAGGATTAGAATCCAGGTCCTTCTGAGTCCTGGTCCCATGTTCTCTCCACTAGGCCATCCTGCTTCTCTTTACTGCCATGATCAAGATCATTGAATTTTCCTACAGTCTTCAAATTAGAACTATTTCCCCCTGAATCTTTACTATTCTAACTCTTAATATTATGCATGTCGTCTTTCTAACGTACATCCTACTGAAGTACACTCTCAGCACATCCACCTAATCAAGACCATGACATTTCATGTCAGTTCACGTAAGAACATTCAGGGAAGAATAAGGGTAATACTGCATACCATGCAGGAACAATTTAGAAGTAGCATGATCTAGTGGAGAGAGCATAGGCCTAGGAGTCAGAGGATCTGGGTTCTAATGCCAGCTCCACCATTTGTCGGCTGGGTGACCTTGGGCAAGTCACTTTGCCTCCGTTTCTTCATCTGTAAAATGGAGATTAAATCCTATTCCCTCCTTACTGTGGGGCCCATGTGAAATGGACTCCGTCCAACCTGATTAACTTGTATCTACCCCAGGTGTACAGTGCTTGGCACTTATTAAGCACATAACAAATACCACCATTATTAATAGTCATTTTATACTACTATTCATAATAATAATTGTGGAAACAAGACTAATAGCGGTATTTGTTAGGCGCTTGCTTTGTGCCAAACACTATATCGATGCAGCACAATCAGTTTGAACACCGTGTCTGTCCCACAAAAAGCTCACAGTCTAAGAAGAAAAGAGAACAGGTTTGAATCTCCATTTTACAGGTGAGGAAACTGAGGCACAGAGAAGTTAAATGACTTGCCCAAGGCCACCTAGCAGGCAGGCCCTAAGGTACCCAAGTACATAGATGAGAGTGTAGCACTGAAGAGTCATTTGGAGGGGATATAAATTGGGGTGATGAGAGATTTAATCAGGGTAGATTTAATCCTGGAAGAGATGTGAATTCAGAAGGGATTTGAGAATGGGGAGAGCAGTGGCCTGCCAGATGAGAAGTGGTGGGAGTTCCACTCAAGTGAAGGGGGGTAAACAAGAGGTCAGGGTTGTGAGAAAAAAGAACAAGGCCCAGGGAGAGCTGATAAACTGTAGCAAGAAAATTTGTAGCCAACAAGATGGCTAGAAGTGGAAATAATGTTCAATTTAAGACGAGTTCCTTTGGGTCGAGTTCCAAGGTTTAGAATCTCTCTACCTTTCTCAGATCATGATACAGTTGACTGTTGGACGATTTAAGACAAAAATGGTTTAATGTTAGATATGCTTGTTATAGGCAGGGAACGTGTCTGCTAATTCTGTTGTATTCTACTCTCATAAGCATTTAGTACAATGCTCTGCACGTGATAAGAGCTCAATAAATAGCACTGATTGATTGATTAATATGCTGGGCTCCTTTCTTTGTGCAGGGACTGATCTCCAGAATGCCTGATCATTAACTGAAGTATTTTAAATTTAAGCACCTTCTCAGAAGAATATTCTTGATTAGTATTAGGTGCTTTAGTTTCTCCCTAGAAGATGAAGGATGATTAGTAGTGAAAGCAAATGAAAGATGACAGGAACATCTTGAAAATGCAAGTATCTAATGATCTAATGATAATAATGACAATAGTATTTGTTAAGCGCTAACTACATGTCAAGCACTGCTCTAAGCGCTGGGGAAGATACAAGCTAATCAGGTTGGACACGGTCAATGCCCCACAAAGGGCCCACGATCTTAACCCCTATTTTAAAGCTGAGGGAACTGAGGACCAGATAAGAGAAGTGATTTGCCCAAGGTCACATAGCAAATGATGGGAGACAGGATTAGAACCCAAGACCTTCTGCCTCCCGGGACTGCGCTCTATCCAGCAGGCCACGCTGCTACCTGAAAGGCCCAATCAAATGATGATGGAGGCTTGGGACAGAACCTCCACAGGGGTTGTGACTGGCGGTGGAGGCAGAGGTGGCTGGCACAGAGTCAGCTGGTCTGGGACAGCTTGAGGGGGAAAAATATCAAGGAGGGGCTGGCTAGAGATCAGTCCAGATGCAGCCCAGGGAGCCAGAGGGAGACAAGTCTCTCTAGGGTCAGCTCTCTTCCCAGTTATCCCACCTCTGCTCCCACACTCAACACCACACTGGCCTTCTCCCCAAACTACTGATACCGGCTTTCTCCGTAGCCCCTAGGTAGCCCGAGAACGTGTGACACACACACAGAACTTCCTACTTTGGTTTTGGTTTCAAGTACGGCATGTTCCGCATCTTGCAACTTTCTAAAGAGAACCGATGTCTTCTAGTCGACTGGTCCGTGCCTTCGATTTTTCTTACGTTTTGAAAAATGGTTTGGAATAGGCACTAACACCCTCTTACCATTTAAAAAAATGACTCGAGAATTGGGCTACCCAAAACCCCAGCATCAGCTATAAGCAACAATCTCATCCATTTCAGAAAACACATTATTAAAACATTCCTCATTACACTGAGTTCAGGATGCCCGGTTTGCCATCACGTGACATAGAACCAAATGAAAGAGTTCTGGGGGGAACTCACGTACCTTGAATTCTTTCTCAATGTTCGCAAGCACAGCCAGTTCATTGCTAAGTTCTAAGGCTGTCATGACGGGGTCTTCGCTAGACAGGGACAGATAAGCGGGACTTGCCAGGCCTCTGTAGGCATTAATTCTGGATCTAGAATGGCTGAACGAGTCATTTTTTTGCTTCTGGTTGCACTCGCTGCACTTGCAGAAATAGTCATGGGGTCTCTCGATCCGGGCTCCTTTCCTCAGGAGGGTGTGGACGATCTCGTACTCCTGGCAGTGGGCGGCCAGAATGATGGGGGTGACGTCGTGGGAGAACCGTGTGCCATCTTCGTCGTAGGCGTAAAAATCATCCAGCTGTATTTCGGACTGGCTGGGGCTGGTGGCCAGCCTCTTGCCCTCTGCAAACGCAGGGTGGTTTAGGATGGCTTCCACTATCCGAACGTACCCTTTACTGATAGCCAACAGCAACGCGTCTCCCACCCGAGACAGGTTTTCTTTCTTAAGCAAAAGTTCGGTGATCTCCAGGTGCTCGTTGGCGACGGCGAGCTGCAGAGCGTTCTGTCCCATGTAGTCGACGCAATTCACGTTGAGGGAGAGGCATTCTTCCAACATTTTGCGCACAACTGGGATGTTACCATATTCTGCTGCATCTAAAAAGCGTTCCTCCTCGATGGAGAGGCTGGTCGACCGGTCACTGAACATGTACGCCGGACCTCGGTTTGCCAACCTTCTCCCCTTCTCTCGGAGGATGGTCTGCCGCCGATGTGCTAATCTGCTCTCTGTTCCTCGTCTGCATGGAAACGGAGAGGTTGTTAGCAAATAGAGTGGGCATTTTAGCGTGCTATCAGTGGGAAACTCTTTGGCATCTCAGGCGGCTGCCCTATTATCTGGAGACTAACTTTATTACAAAAGAAAACGAAATCCATTAACAAATAAGTGCCCACAGAACTTCTCCTTTATTAAGCAAGGACCACTTGAAAGATTTAAGAAATTAATCATTTAAGAAATGAGGAAAACTTTCAGGCATCACAAAGTGGCCTAGTGGATAGAGCATGGGGCTGGGAGTCTGAGGACCTGAGTTCTAATTCCGACTGTGTCAATTATCTGCTGTGCGACCTTGGGCAAATCACTTACCTACTCGGGGCCTCATTTACCTCTTCTGTAAAATATGAAATAAGACTGAGTCCCATATGGGACGGGGACTGTATTCAACCTGATTAGCTTGAATCTTCCCCGCCTCTTAGTACAGTGCCTGGCACATATTGAGTGCTTAACAAATACCATAAAAAATTAAAATCCAGTGAGGTTGTCTTCATAATGTGCATTTACCCATACATACATACACATGACTTCAGGAATAAGGACTACTCACCCCAGACACCTGTCTCTCTTCCCATCTCCCACCCTGAATGCACACTTAGACTCACATCCGTTCCATTCTCCCTCCCCTGCACTATAAAAAAAGAGCAACGATGTAGCACTTGGCTCTCTTCCTAAATCAAAATACAAATGGAAAAGGCTAAGGTCTTCAGTTAACCAAAGTCAGCATCTCTGCCACAGAGAGCCCTGTTTGGAAACCGCCCCCCCCCCCCCGCCCCAAAACATGGAATCCCCCAGAAAATCTTCCATAAGGCATTTTATGACAAAAGGATAGGGAAGGAAAATAAAAAACAAAAACAAAAAAAACCACTTTTGCTGCAGAAATAGCAATCTTTTCCAGAGAATTTCTGCATTTCAGTCCTTGCTCTGGGCTGCCCCAACTCTGGAAAAAAAAACGGCTGGGAAATATTCATTCAATCATATTGAGCAGATGCCATATAGGTGCATGATGCTTAGGTTCTTTGGCTCCCTTGGAGAAGCAAAATGGCAAAAACAAAAAGCAAGAACTCCATAGCTTCAGAATGGATCTCTTCCACCAAATCCGAGAAACTGGGTGACCAAAACATGCATTACACTCAGAGTTAAAAGGCAATAAGTGAGAGAAATGCATTTAACTTTTTCAATAGCTTCACCTTGGTCATAAATGAATATATTTCTTTAGATCCTTCTGTCCAGCTTTTGAAGATGTGATTTCTAAAGTAATCTTTTAGTCAAATCTTGATTCTGAGCGGGTGTTTTACTCAAAACATTCAATCACAAGCATTTATTAATAATCATAAGAATTGTGGTATTTGATAAGCGATTAGACAGTAAGCCCGACACTGGGCAGGGATTGTCTCTCTCTGTTGCCGAATTGTACATTCCAAGCACTTAGTACAGTGCTCTGCACATAGTAAGTGCACAATAGCACTTATCAGGTGCCAAGCACTGTTTTAAGCACTGGGGTAGATACAAGGTAATTAGGTTGGACATAGTCCCTGTCCCACATGGGGCGCACAGTCTTTATCCCCAATTTACAGATAAGGTAACTCAGGCATAGAAGAGTGAAATGATTTGCCCAGGGCCACACAACAGACATGTGTTAGAGCTGCAATTAGAACCCACATCCTCAGACTCCCAGGCCCATGCTCTTTCCACTAGGCCGGGTGCCTACTGAAGGCTAGACATTGTATAAAACCTCAACAGAGCACAAAAATCGCAAGACACACATGCCTGCCTGTCTTCATGGAGTTGACAAGATAATTCTCCTCTCCATATTGCTCCAGACAGCAGAATCCTGATGGTGCTAAAAACAAGGCTCGGGTGAGAAATGCCTCAAGAACAACCAATTATGTAGTGTTTATCTTCAATTCAGTAAAGCAAACAATTCCTAACAAAGGGAAACTAAGAATAGAACTGATTAGGATCTTCAAACAGCCTTTGACCTGGATTATTCCCTACCAAAATGTTTGCTTGCTGCCACTTAAAATCCCTTTTGATTGCATTTTTTTAAATATCTAAAATGGTCTTGAGAAAATAAAGGTGTAGCTAAAACAGACTGACTTGGCGAAAATTAAACATGTAAATAAAAATGACAGAAAATGACTAAATTTCTTCAAGTGATTCCAACTTAATGAATTTGCTTAGCAAATTCTCAAAGTGTTACTCTAGCAGATGTGCCAAGAATAGGAATTGTTTTCAGCACCACAGGTGAAGCATCAGGAGATATGTAACAGGCAAACAAGTTGATTAGGATTTTGTGCTAAATGATTGGTGTGAAATACTATGCTATGTGAAGTCAACATAAAATATTTGTACGCAGTTTAGCACTCAAATTCCACTGTTTTCTTTCAGCAGGCGAGAATGATATTTTGTTTAACTTGATCCAACTAGATAAACAATGCAACTGTATTAGTCATGCACACCTTCTAATCTGGGCAGCCTCCTCTTAATAATAATAATAATGTTGGTATTTGTTAAGCGCTTACTATGTGCAGAGCACTGTTCTAAGCACTGGGGAAGATACAGGGTAATCAGGTAGTCCCACGTGAGGCTCAATAGCACTCAATAAATACAACTGAATGAATGAATGGATAAGTTCAATAGAAGATTAATCACCGATTGTCATTTTAAGACATTTCTATAATAAATTATTTTATACCATTTTAATAGAAAAGTAAGCTTGATTTTTTTCCAAAAAACATAAAATACTGGATAACTGAATTGAAATGAACAGTGAAACCAGGGACACAGGAAATGAAATTGATGTAGTTTCAAAACAAAATATTTCTTCTGATTGCATTTGTTAAAAAAAATTTTTGCAAAAAAAAAAAGTTTCAGGCTATGAGATACATAATATTTCATACAAATCGAGAAGTGAAATACGAAGAACCCCTTATTTAATTTCAAGAATTACCCAGAAAAGCATTTATAAAACTAAATTCCTTTGCATCAAACCTACTAGAGGGAGAGTGATAAGATATGTGTGCATATTCAGTTTCGGGAAAGAAAATTTTGTGCAGCCCACCAAAAGGAAATGTTTATAATTAATCTCCCTTTAAATAATTATATTTAGCAAAGATTATCTGTTGATATTTTAGTATTGAATTTCTAAAATCTCTTCAAGTATGTTAACTTGGTTCTCTGGATAGTGTCTAGTTGCTATTTGACCTGTAAATCATTTTGTTTTTGTTACTAAATCAAAAGCTTACTTTTACCTAAGTCATTTTCCTATTTGTTTAAACTGCTGGAAAAAAAAAGCTGATATGAACCCAAATAACACAACAGGCAGCAAGAAATTGCTTAATTAATCTCTATTTTAAAATGCCAGCAATGCAATTTAAGTATTGTGGTAGAAATAATTAAGTGCTTGATTTTGAGGCAAAGGGATTTCTTTTTCCCATTCGCAGTTATAAAAATATAATTCCAACCTAAGTTATGTATTATTTTTTGCTTTAAAAACACAAAGGGTTTTCAAAATACATTACCATATAAGATCCAGGTCTGATCCACTAGCGATAAGGGTGAAAACCGCTTACCTTTTTGGAAGCTTCTTAACTCTTTCAGTCCAATTCCCAAACTGTGTGTGTCTTGTCGGGCTCCCAACCGGACCCACAAGGCCTGAATGTGAATGTAATTTCCCTAAATGATCCATGTACTCCCATTTTGCTTCTAGAATTAGGCTGACTACCCTCATTACATCATTTACATTTATTCAATTCTCTTCTGAACAGAGCTTAAGGACCGATATAATTGCCAACTAAAATCCCTGGCACCATATGCATCATCTAAAATACGCCCCATGATCACCAACATCTTTGAAGGGTTGGCATTCACGGTGCTGTTTATTACCCTGTGGTGATTTTACTTGTGGTTGCAGTACATATTTTGGGAAGGTGTCATGGGGTATCTACCCTGGGAAGGCCCAATATTTAATCTCCCTCATTTCCATCCCCAACAAACACTTTTCCCAAAGCAGTGGGCATTCCAACTTTTTCTTGAAACGTCTGATGCCTCTGTTTATTTGCTCGTCAGAAAACAAAGGACACACCCATCCTCCAGTCAAGACGCAAATAGAATTATGCAGTCAGGATCTCCCCCATCCTCAAAATCCTGCAGTGATTGTCCACTTAGTCAATCATTTGTATTTATTCAGAGCTTACTGTGTAAAAAGTACTGTACTAAGGGCTCGAGAGAGTATAACACAACAGATTGGTAGACACATTCTCTACCCACTACGCGATCACAGTCTAATTAATCAATGAGTCTCATTTACTGAGAGCTTACTATGTGCACAGCTCTGTGCAAAGCAATTGGGAGAGTACAATACAGCAGAATTAGCAGACACACTGTGTCTAGACCAATCTAGAGGGGATTTCTCTCTGCACCAAGTAATCACTCATGAAAATTGGCTTTAAGGCACCCAATCAGCTCTCCCTTCCTGATCTATCCTTGCTCCTCTTCCACCACAACCCAGCTCCCACCCTTCGTTCCTCCCAAGCCAACCTACTCACCGTGCCTCATTCTTGTCGCTCTTCCTAGTGACCTCCTACTCACGCTCTCCCTCCTGCTTACATTTCCCTCCTCCTACGAATCTGACAAACCACTACCCGTCTTAGTTTCAACCTCTCCGGGAAGGTTTCCTCCATTATTTTTTCTTCTCCTTCAGTTACATCCTTCCAACTATCATCTCAGTATTTTGCATCGATCACTTTCTTTGCCCATTTGCATGGATCAGTGATCATATTCTGCTATTTTCACACTTCTTTCTCTTATCTATATATTATTTTGTATGTTTCCTTTGGATGGCAAACACCTTGTGGGTAGAAATCATGTCTTCGACATCTGCTGCTGTCTCCCTTGTGCTTAGAACAGTGCCCTGGACATCACAGATGTTTAATGATTGAGTCACGGATTGGAAGTTACAGAACTGGGCAGGGGGGAAATGTCTTCTAATTCCATCGCATTGTATAATAATTATGGTATTGGTTGAACGCTTACTATGTGCCAAGCACTGTTCTAAACACTGGCACTGTTCTACTCTCCCAAGCACTTAGAACAGTGTGCTGCATCTAATAAGTGCTCAGTAAATACCAGTGTTTGATAGATTATCATTTTATCATTTATAATTTCTTAATAGCCATAGGTGGCATTTGCCAATGATAAATTTTAATGGTGCTATCTCGAATGTTCCAAGAAATGGCCATCTTGAGAGGGTAAGAAGGCCCCGCTAGATGCCACCTAGGGTGACTGCATATCTCACACACTGTCTGAAGCTGACTTGGTGTGGAGAAATTATCCCTGACCCTACCCCTAGAGAGGCCCTCCTCTCTGGCTTAGGAACTGAAGCCTTTGGGACACATATCTCACCAAGTCGAGTTGCCTTGTCATGGGGGAAGTGGTGTTTGGGGCTCCCTGATGAGGAAGCTGTGGTATACGCAACTATTTCTAGCTCAGTGGTTGCTGGACTTCCCAAGGGATAAGGCCATCTCTTCTCAGAGAACTGAAGCCAAGGGACCCAGCAGAACAACCTGGCAGTTCAGCTGGGGACTGCCTTGGGAGCATGTTTGTGTCTCCCAAATCCATAACCTTGGCATTATCCTCCATGCCTCTCTCATTCAACCCACATAGTCAACCTGTCACCAAAACCTGTCAGTTCCACCTTCACAAAACCTCGAAAACCCACCCGTTCTCTCCATCCAAATGGCTACTACTCTGACCCAAACATTTACTGTATTCCATTTTGACTACTGCACCTGCCTCTTTGCTGACTTCCCTACCCATTCCAGACTATACTTCACTCTGCTGCCTGGATCTCTTTCCAAAAAGTAAACATTCAGCCCATCTTTCCCCACTCCTCAAGAACAGTCAGTGGCAGCCCATCCACCTTCTCACCAAATGGAAACTTCCTACCATTGGCTTTAAAGCCCTCAATTTCCTTGCCCCTTCCTGTCTTGCTGATTTCCTACACCCAGTCTGCATACTCCACTCCTCTAACACCAACCTTCTCATTGTATGTCAATTTTGTCTATCTCATCACTGACCCCTTGCCAATGTCCTGCCTCTGATCCGAAACTTCCTCTTACTTCATAACCTACGGACCACAGACAGAGGACTAAAATTTTTCATGCTAATTATGGCCATTGCCAGATCTCAAAAAGTATGACCTTATTTCATCAAAGAAAAATATTTCCCCATCAGGTACTGTCTTCCTTTATCAAGGGTGTTTTGGCTGACTGCTTATTAATGTTGGTATTTGTTAAGCGCTTACTATGTGTCGAGCACTGTTCTAAGCGCTGGGGTAGATACAGGGTAATCAGGTTGTCCCACATGAGGCTCACACTTAATCCCCATTTTACAGATGAGGTAGCTGAGGCACAGAGAAGTTAAGTGACTTGCCCACAGTCACACAGCTGGCAATTTGTCTGTTTGTCAGCATTATTTGAAATCTTTGCTCAGTATCTCACTGCCTCTGTTGCCAGTATAATTATGCATAGAATTACATGCTGTCCACATTGCTTTTCATTCATCTCAGACTGGTACACAAGTATATTTGTTGTCCTTGGATGACTATCATTATCCGTCACATAAATAGCAAGAATACCCACAATTTTGGAGAAGTAATTACAATGATGCAGTCTGATAGTCTTTTTAAGTCTACCTGCAAGTCTGAATACACTGACATACAACTGCAGAATTTAATAGTGAACTAAAACCTAGAAACCTATATTTCCATAGTCTGCTACCATGCAACTGAACCATAAAAAGATACATCTTGTAACTTCATACTACCAGCAACCTTGAATACAATCCTATTCCCAATCCAATGAAACATTTTTAATCAATGTTATCAGCAACAAATTGGATTAAAACCTCTTTGGATTATATTTCTATATACAGCTGAAACATATCTCCTCCTTTTCACTGGCATTTCATAAAATGAAACAGATCTGACCACCTGCTTTACTACTTCAAAGTCCTTGGGGAGAAAATGGCAGAGAACTTCTTTTAAAAATTTTCAGCTGATTTTTTCCATTTTTAAGTGTATTTTATTCTCTAACTGGCTTCTTGTCATAAGATGAAATTAACTAAAAAGAATTTCAGTACCTACTGGAAAATGTATTGTGGTAGAAAACTATTTCAGGCCAACAATGTCCTTTCTAATCTTCATTCCAATCCTCTATTTTCCATTCAGATGTGGAAGACCACTGGTCATCACAGGCATGCTTGGTTGTCAGGAAAAAAAAAATCACTCAAGATCACAGATCAAAAGTTCGCAGGTGAAAAAATAGATCTCAAAAGAGTTAGCATTCTGGCTCTTGGCCCTTTTGGTTGCTCCACCCACCATTTATAATTAAGGTCTGGATTTTTCAGGTTTAAGATTATAATCTTGGTCACAGTATTTTAAAATTCAGATTAAAAGCTGGGTTGCAATTTCCAAAATTTCCAAAATAGGGGAATTAATTTTTAGTTTTTATTTTTGGAATTCACATGCAATAAGATCTGAAGATCAAGTACTTCTTCTGTAATACTACGCCCTTTCTATTCTAATAGAGAATGGACACTTGATGTTCCAGCTTTCTGTTCACATATTAATCTCAGTTCAGGCAACCTTGTTTAATTTAGGGTAGTGCATTCCAGGGTCAATCCAAAATTTAGCAAAATTCTCCTCTCTGCTCAAAAGATTTCCAATCTCTAGACTCCCACTACTTGATAATAATAATAATACTAATAACAATAATAATAATGGTACTTTTTAAGCGCTTACCATTTGCCAAGCACTGTTCTAAATACTGGGATAGATAAAAGTTCATCAGTTTGGACACACTCCAGCTGTTCCTTATTCCAGGGCAGTCAAACATTTATGAATCCTCTGGCCAACTTCCCCTCTCTTGATCCACAAATCCATACCGACGTCTCCGCCCTCTTGGCTGAGCTCAACTCCCTCTCCCCTTGTTCCTCAGCGAGTCAGGCTTGGGAGAAGATAACAATAAATAGATACCTTCCCTGCCTATAACAAGCTCCCTCAGTGAGTCCCGTGTCCTTGCCTAACATAACAGAAATTAAGCAACTACTTAACCAGAGCTTCAGGGGTTTCTGTTACTGTAATAAGGAACATCTCTATCAGGTCAGATTTCAAGTTACATTAAAGCTGCTTTGGCAGCAAAAAATTAAATGAAGATAAGAGTGCACTTTTATTTGAACTTCAGGATACACTATCTCTGATTATCTACACTGTCCTTAAATGTACTAATTGTATTTCCTTTGACTGAGATAGCATAGCTTACTGCTTTGAAAATATTCCATTACAGAAGTATTCATTAGGTGTACCATAACATACTGTCATAAAATTCAACAAGTAACCAACTTGAGACTATTGTAAAATCTCTTAGAAGGTTAAGTGTAATACTGTATTTCATTTGATTTTCTGCATTCTGCATTAACCGTGGCCTTTAGATAATCCTGTTTGGAGACAAACTACTGTAATACAGTTCACATATTTAGTTATTCAAATTTCAATACAGTTGATATTTTCCACCTTTAAAACACAGCATGTTCAAACAGACTGTGACATGGATTTCTGGACTCCTTTATAAAAACGAATTTGTGAATAGTATCTTACTAATTCTCCACCGTTCGTCTGCTTTTGGCACATAAAATAACTCGGGAGCATTTGAATTTGGATGAGTGGATAGAGCACGGCCCTGGGAGTTAGAAGGTCATGGGTTCTAATCCCAGCTCTGCCATATTTCGGCTTTGTGACCTTGGGCAAGTCACTTAACTTTTCTGGGCCTCAGTTACCTCATCTGTAAAATTGAGCCCCATGTGGGACAGGGATTGTTTCCAACCTGATTAACTTGTATCTACCCCAGAGCTTAGAACAGTGCTTAAGCACACAGTAAGCACTTAACAAGTACCACAATGATTATTATTATTAATTTTTATTGTACTGTATTTTAGCAAGAGCAAGGTGATGGCAAACATGAGCAGAAAGATCACCACATAATTTTTCTAGAAATCAAAAATTTATGACTAAATTCACAGAAAAATAAATCTATCTCGATTATGTTTTCCTTTCATTAGTGTACTTCTTAGGTATTAGCTTTTGAGTACACTGAATTTTTTTAAATCACAAGTATTTAACAAAGAGAAACCTCACAATGATTTTTTATTTCCTTTTGCCACAAGGTGGGCTGGAAAAAGTAAATTAGTTTAAAGGGAGATTAACTCATCACTACTATGTCACAGCAAATTAGGATAGACTCTTTGGAGATTGAGGATTTTGGTAGTTAGCAAGAGAAACACATATAATGCTGTATGAATGAAGATAATGATAAGATTGAGGCTACTTGCCTGCTGTGTGACCTTGGACAAGTCACAACTTCTCTGTGCCTTTAACCTCATTTTTCAAATGGGAATTGAAAGTGTGAGCCCTATGCAGGACATGGATTCTGTCTAACCTGACTAGCTTGTATATATCTTAGTATAGTGCCTGGCAGACAATAAGCACTTAACAAATAGCATAAAAAGTAAAGATGGAATCAAGAAGGAAAGTTTATATATCTAAACAGAAGGAAATCAAACAACAGCTAGTGAGAGCATCATAAAATGATGGACAAGCAACCTGCACCAGGAAACTTGTGCAAAAGATGTAGGCAGGAGAAGAAGGAAAACCACTGACCCTAAATCAGTAAGTGACAGACTAGTGTTTGAAATTTCCCTTACATGAGTCTTATTCCTGAACAAGAGATAGGAATAAATTTCCCCAGGGATAGACAATTTTAAAAATAATAATAGCAGAGACCTATCAAGAGAAGTAGCTGGTGTAGTGGGTAGAGCACAGGCCTGGGATTCAGAAGGTAGAGGGTTCTGAACTCGGCTCGGCCACTTGCCTGCTTTGTGAACTTGGTCAAGTCACTTCACCGTTCTGGGCCTGCTTCCTCATCTGTAAAATGGGGCTAGAGACTGTGAGCCCTATGTGGCACAGGGACTATATCCAATCCAATTTGCTTGTATCCACCCCAGCGCTTAGTACACTCCCTGGCACACAGTAAATGCTTAACAAATGCCACCATTATTGTTATTATTATTAAGAGAAGCAGCATGGCCTAGTAGAAAGATCATGGGCCTGGGAGTCAGAGGACCTGCATTCAAATTTCCACCCTGACAATTGCTTGCAGTGTGACCTTGGGCAAGTTGCTTATCTTTGGTTCAGTTCCCCCATTCTCCTTCTTACTTAGACTGTGAGTCTCATGGTAGCATGGTTTAGTTGATAGAGCACAGGCCTGGGAGTCAGAAGGACCCGGCTTCTAGTACCAGCTCCGCTACCTGTCTGCTGTGTGACCTTGGGCAAATCACTTCTCTGTGCCTTAATTACCTCATCTGTAAAATGGGGATTATGGACTGTATCTACCCCAGCACTTAGAACAGTGCCTGGCACATAGTAAATGCTTAACAAATTCCATTTTTAAAAAATGGGACAGGGACTGCATCCAACCTCATTAATTTGTATTTATTCCAGCAATTAGAACTGCTTTTGACACATACGAGGTGCCTAACAAATTCCATTTAAAAAAGAGAGATTCTTTAAGGACAAGGAAATTTTTTGGATCATAGTGTAAGGCTCTGGAGGGCAGGGATCCTCTGGCACCATGTTCTTACATTTAGCCAAATCATGGATTAAGTGATCCTTGCGAGTCCATGGAAAGGATCTGAGGCAGGCAACAATAATAATAATAAATAGCAATTATGGTATTTGTTAAGCCCTTACTATGTTCCAGGCAATGTATTAAGTATTGGGGTAGATACAAGCAAAACAGGTTGGACACGGTCCCAGTCCCATGTGAAGGCTCACGGTCTCAATCCCCATTTTACAGATGAGGTAACTGAGGCACAGAGAAGTTAAATGACTTGCCCAAGGTCACACAGCAGACAAGTGGTAGAACCTATGACCAACTGTCTCCCAGGACAGTGTTCTATCCACTAGGCCATGCTGCTTCTCTATGCTGCTTCTCTACTAGTCACATCTGGAACACCGACGCCCACTCGAGTTTAATAATAATAATGTTGGTATTTGTTAAGCGCTTACTATGTGCCGAGCACTGTTCTAAGCGCTGGGGTAGACACAGGGGAATCGGGTTGTCCCACGTGGGGCTCACAGTCTTCATCCCCATTTTACAGATGAGGTAACTGAGGCACCGAGAAGTTAAGTGACTTGCCCACAGTCACACAGCTGACAAGTGGCAGAGCTGGGATTTGAACCCATGACCTCTGACTCCAAAGCCCGGGCTCTTTCCACTGAGCCACACTGCTTCTCAAGCAGAGTTTACAAGCTCTGCTTCTGTTTTGAAGCAGCAGTTTGAGAGACCTGCACCGGCAGTTAGAGTTTTCTGTCATGCTCTCCCTGTCCTTCCCTCCCTCCACAGCAGGTACACCTTAGGAGTCTGGGGAAGCGATGTCTCCACCTGACTCCTGCCAGGTGAAGACATCAGTGTATGAAAAAGATCTAGCCAGTAAAGGGAATTTAGGAAAAATCTTCGAAATTCATCACAGGCCTAAGTACAACAATCTCAAGCAAAGATGAAGAGAATTACCAGTCTGGTTATATGGTGATTAAGACGAGGATATGAGAAAGCCTACAAATACTAATAATTAAGACAGATGGAATAAAATCAAGGAAATGGAAGTCTAAACCGAACATCAGGAAGTCTTCCTGACAATGACAGTTATTGGAGCTTGGAATGGTCTCCCCAGGGATATTGCAGGAGCCCTATCACTAAAGACAAGAAACATAAGTAGACTGAAAAAAGCATGAGGAGATGCCTGTGAGAGAGCTTGGAAGGGACAATATGCTGTTAGGATTTTTCCAGCTTCCCAACTCCTTAGACGCATATGGTCTTGTGGCAATCATGCTTTTAATAGTAAGCTAGTAATAGTAAGCTCAGAAGCTGCTCCAGCTTAAGCAGAATAGCGTCATTTCTTATAAAAAAAAAAAGCAGTATTCTTGTGTGTGTGTGTGTGTGTGTGTATGCTTAATTATATTTTTGCTACCATATCTTGTTTTGATTAGCCAGCAAACCACAATATTAGAAAACATACTTTTTTCCACATTTTCAACCATAATGAACAATAGATGGCTGTAGGTAAAAGTACATCAAAAATTCAAGAATTTCACCCCTTCCATAGATGTTTTTCTTCCACTAATTTTATCTAACAATCTGGCAACCATGCATTTTAATATTAATTTTTTTAAAAATCAATAGAAATGAGGGAAAATAATCACCAGCAATCAAAAACAAATTAATTTTCAAAATAGATAGCATCGCCTCCATCACCAGCAATATCCACTGAGCTTCTACATGGTTGACTGAATTCTTCTGGAATTTACCAAAGGATATAACAAGGAGAAAATGAGTGTCGGAAGACTCTAATCCAGTTCTAATTGTGCCTGCTCTGTGATCTTGGGCAAGTCACTTAACTTCTCTGTGGCTCAATTTCCTCATCTGTAAAATGGGGATTAAGTCCTAATCAATCATTCGGGGGTATTCGCTGAATGCATACAACAGAGTTGGCAGATGGGCTCATTTCCCACAAGGAGTTTTCCCTCTCATTTCAAATGTGAGTTCAAAAAAGGGCAGGGACTGTAATAATGTTGGTATTTGTTAAGCGCTATGTGCCGAGCACTGTTCTAAGCGCTGGGGTAGACACAGGGGAATCAGGATGTCCCACGTGGGGCTCACAGTCTTAATCCCCATTTTACAGATGAGGGAACTGAGGCACAGAGAAGTTAAGTGACTCGCCCACGGTCACACAGCTGACAAGTGGCAGAGCTGGGATTCGAACTCCAAAGCCCGTGCTCTTTCCACTGAGCCACGCTGCTTCTCTAGTTCTCAGTTCTCAGGACTGTGAACAACCTGTGATTATCCTGTATTTACCCAAGTGCTTAGTATAGTGATTGGCACATAGTAAGCACTTAAATACCACAATTATTATTAGAGTAGGTACACTGACACATGCAAAAGTTAAATTGATGACTGCAAGCTGTCCTCATAAACTGAGCTTCCTCTGAGGTCAGTTTTACTGGATCTGAGATCCAGAACCTGCTGAATTGGGAGTAGCTGAGGGAGGAAAGCTGTTGAGTGCTATCTCCATTCGCCCTCACAACTGCTGTTTCCTCTATTTGACTCAACAGCCTCCAGTCGCTGCCTTTTTAAAGTGAGCAAAGTTATTCATTGCCACTGACTGATTGATATTTGCCAGCGGGCAAGGGAGTGATTTATGGATGGTGGTAGGTGTTGAACTGGCTGATACCTATTTTTTTCTTTTATTCCTTTAAAGGGACATTTTGAAAAGTCCTTTGCAAGAATTCATGACCACATTTTTACTTCCTCTGATCCCCTATCTACGGACAACAGTAGTGACAGGCAGAAGTCTCCCTCTGTGGTCTGTGCTGTTTAACTCAAGGTCACTGCATATCCCTGGTGGTTTATGAATAAAGCTCTGTCCTCTCTAGATTAGGTTCTTCTGCGTGTGCAAAGCTGCTTGTGACACTAGAAACTGGGCTAGTAAGGAAACACCTCTCATTCCTCATTTTGCACTTTAATAGGAAAATACAAAGATGTAAGTGACTAGCTTAGTTCATAACTGAAGGAGAAAATCAAGCTTGAAAGCGTTCCTTAAATGGTGTGTTTTATTCAATCTATTATTGGATTGTGAGAGATCATCAAATCGAATCCCTGGTCTCTAGGCAACTCTACTCTAGCGATGCAGTGTGGTTTAGTGGAAAGAGCCAGGTCTTGGGAGTCAGTGGTCATGGGCTTTAATCCGGCTCTGCCGCTTGTCAGCCGTGTGACTTTGGGCAAGTCACTTCACTTCTCTGGGCCTCAGTTACCTCATCTGTAAAATGGGGATTAAGACTGTGAGCCCCACCTGCGACAACCGGATTACCTTATATCTAGCCCAGCACTTAGAACAGTCCTTGGGACATAGTAAATGCTTAACAAATGTCATTATTACTATTATTACACCTATATCACTTAGGCTAATGACCACTTCTGTTTTTAAACTTTCAGAAAAAGACATTTTTCCTCACTCTTTGGTAACCCTCACAGTTTTAAAGTGTGTGATTACTGTCTAACCCAAATCCCTTTTGTGAACTATAATCTTATTTCATTTTATTCACTTTATGTGGCGTTGGGGGGAGGAGTCAGTCAATAACCCTTATTCAGTACTTGTTCTTCAGACTAAATTCATTCAACATTCCTACCCTGGCACACCAGGTTTTCTTAAAGTCCAGGATTCTATTGAGCCGTTTTATCTTCTGCTCTACTGATGAATGAGGAAAGATCTGTAATTTAAGGAAAAATCATAATCAAGAAATTCTCTTTAGCAAATCTTCCATGCTTCAGAAAGCTAAAAAGAAGATGGTGAAAATGCTTCAGAATTATGATGGGCAATTGACATTTAAAATCCTCCATTATGGATCCATTTTTAAGACCAAATATGGAGCAAAGTCTTAGCGGTCAGTGATCACTGACATTTTTGTCAGTCTGATACACGAGGAGAAAAGCAGATTACATAAAGAAAATGTATCCCTTCATCCAGCACCCAAGAAAACTTGTGAATTACGAAAGATAAAGGAATATATTTTGGAAAGTGAATTAGAAAGGCAATGGATATGGACTTTGCCAATTTATAGTATGCTTTTATTGATACCAGATAACTTTATAGGTGGGAAGCAGCATGGCCCAGGGGAAAGAGCATGGGCCTGAGAGTCAAAGGACCGGGGTTCTAACCCCAGATCTGCCATGTACCTGCTGTGTAATCTTGGCTAAGTCACTTAACTTCTTTGTGCCTCAGTTCCCTCATCTTCAAAAGGGGGCTCAATACCTGTGCTCCATCCCACAGGTAGCTGTGGGATCTGATTATCTTGTATTCATGTATTCATTCATTTACTCGTATTTATTGAGCACTTACTGTGTGCAGGGCACTGTACTTAGCAATCGGAAAGTACAATTCAGCAATAGAGAGACAATCCCTGCCCACACCAGGATTTTGAATCTACTCCAGTGCTCAGTAGAGTGTCTGGCATAGCGTTTAACAAATATCACAGTGAATATGTGGGAAAGTGTATAGGTATGATAATAAAATAGGTCCTTTACTTTGCAATTTCTAAAATAATAAAGCTTAAAAATAACACACTTTCTCTCTCTCCTCTCCCACATTTTTTCTTAGATCTACCCTTCCTCTAGACTCTTGGAGAGTACAACCCTAGGGTAATAACTGATCACCTCCCTTTTAGGAGTAACGGACTCTAGTCTCTTCCTTCTGGAGAGAAAATTCAATCAGATTACATTACTCCCCTCTCTCTAAAGTCTTCAGTGGCTTTTTAAAAAATCAATCAATGATATATATTGAGAACTTCCTGTGTATTGAGCACTATACTATGCATTTGGGAAAGTTCAATACAATGCAGTTGGTAGACACAGTCCCTCCCTATGGGGAGCTAATCACCTCTGGTATCAGAGGGGATAAAGTTCCATCCATCCATCTTTGTTGGTGGGTTCAAGACTATCTGTAAAATGGGGATAGTAATACCTGCCTTGTCTTCCTACCTCACAGGGTTGTTGTGTGGGTTGAAATCAACTAATTAATTTGCACTATATTTCCTCCCTCTAGACTCACTGTGGGCAGGGAATATGTCTTTTCATTGTGTCAATTGTGTTTTAATGTGTCTTATCTTTCAATAGTGCTGTGTACACAGTAAGTGCTCAATAAATAGGATTGAATGAATGAATATTAATTGGTTCTCCAGGTAGCTGTCCTCTCCTCATGGTGCCTAAACTCTCTTCTGTGTAAGCACTTATTTATTCATCTATCCATTTTTAATTCCCTTTTTCCTCCTATCAGTAATTTATTCTATGTCTCCTTTTTCAAACTGCAAGCTTCTTGAGAGCAGAGATCATGACTCACCTCTGTGGTACTTTCCCTCGCACTTAGTAGAGTGCTTTGCACATAGCAGGTGGAAGTAGAACTAGAAGAAATAGTATCTACTAAGCACTTACTGATTGTCATGCAAAACACTCTACTAAGTGTCAGGAAAAGAATACATGGGTACTCAATAAATACCAGTGATTGATTGTTGAGAGCTAATAAAGGAAGATTATTTTATACAAGTCAGGTGACCCTGTCAACTGGTCTCCTGCATGACCCTGGGTAAGTCACTTAACCTCCCTGGAATCCAGTTTTCTCATCTATAAAATAGGAATAAATTATCTGTTCTTTCTCCTTCTTGGAACATGAGCTCCTGGGTGGTACAGGGATTGTGTCCCATCTGATTCTTTGGGATCTACCCACAGGGCTAGGTACTTAGAAAACATTTAATAAGTGCCATTATCATTATTATTAGATGTGCTAAAATAATAAAATAAATTTCCAAGTTTACTCTTTAAACATAGTCAAAATGTTCATGTGTCTTGGGCAAATAGCACTATTTTGAATAAAATCATGGGAAACAAGTGTGGCTTAGTGGAAAGAGGGCAGATCTGGAAGTCAGAGGACCTGGGTTCTAATCCTGGCTCTGCTCCTTGTCTGCTGGGTGATCCGGGCTATGTGGCTTAAATAATCTGTTCCTCAGTGACCTTATCTGTAAAATGGAGATTAAGACTGTGAGCCTCATGGGGGTCATGGATGGTGTCTACCTGATTAGCTTGTATCTACTCCGACACTTAATACAGTGTCTAGCATATAGTAAGCGCTTAGAAAATACCATTAATAAAATCATCACAACTCCCTTCTTAAAATATCAATTCCATTTGTGTCTGAAGACCTACACAGAATACCATAAGAACAGGAAATTTCAAGAACTTTGAGACAAAGTTCCATCCACATGCTCTATAATACAACTTTTGGGGATATGGAACTTCAAAACCAAGAACCTAAAACTCTATTTTCATAGTTTCATAGGATATCTAAAATTGGGTGTAGTAACTTTTTGCCAAACTATCCTGTCTCAAATATAGAGTGCTTATGTATTGTGCAAATTATTTGCACTCATCTAATTTGCCCTTCTTCTTGCTTTTATCTTTGCTTTTTTCTTGTCACTTCCTTCCTCATTTATTTACTCTCTGCCTGCTTCTTTCCCCATAACAAGTAGTTCCTCAATTATTTTTAATAAAATGCTCTCGGTTTTATTTTTTGATCAGTAAAATATGAACCACTAAAAAGAGCTAGAAGTCATTTCAAAATGCCTGCTTAATTTACTTAGATTTGAAGCTGTCATGGATAGTGCAGGGGCAAAAAAAAGGAGGAAAATTGATCTGATTAAAATAAGACATAACATATCACTCATCTACCTACTCCCTTGTTAGAACAAGTTCACTGTCTCCATTACCCACTTCGTCTGCCTACATCCTTCACCTTTTGAGTATTCCAATATCTCTTGTTCTAATCTAATTACAATGAAAAGGCCAGAAAATCAAAGACTATCGAAATGGAAGTTCATGTTTGATTAAGTTTCTCTTAGTTAATACCATTTTTCTGTAAATATTATTTTTGTCACTGGAATAGATTTAAAAATTTACACATTCATTTTTACTATGTTATTAATAATGTCTTTTAACTATTAAATCACACAAAACTTTCAAATATAACACTTCATACAGATCTTAAAACTCCGTTGCTTCCCCTTACCTATAATTTAATTCAGTGATTAACTACCCTAGTATATTGTAAGATTGTGTCTACCCTGTCTTATACTCTCTCAAGTGCTTAGTATAGTGCGCTGCACAGAATATGGGCTCAATAAAAGTTATCGATTGGCTGAAATACAAATCGGTGGTCCACTTGGAGGGCAAAGTAATGCATTTTCTCCACTATGTGCTTTGGCTAAAGTTGCTGTCATAAAGATACACATAATCATAAACACACACATGGTATTGTTAAGCACTCACTTCATGCAAAGCATTCTATTAAGGACGGGGGTAGATGCAAGATAATCATATTGAACACAGTCCTTGTCCCATGTGGGGCTCAGAGTCTAAGGGAGAGGGAGAACAGGTATTTAATACCCTTGTTACAGATAAGGTAGCAGGCCCAGAGACTTTTAATGACTTGCCCTAAAAATCAATTGATGACATTTATTGAGCACCCACCCTGTGTAGAGAGGAGAAATGGCAGGGGGCAAGAATACGCACATAAATTCTGCGGGGCAAATAGCAAGAGTTTAAAAGGTACAGATCCTAGAGTTCAGAGCAGGCAAGTGGCAGAGGCAGGATTAGAACCCAGATTCCCAGCTCCCAGGCTCGTACTCCTTCCACTCAACCATGCTGATTCTGCTGTAGGGGAGTTAGCCAATGTTCCTGCAATTTGATGGATGGTAGAAAAATTTCCAATTCAGCTTTCAAAGCAGTTTTGCCAGTAAATTATTTCTTCATGGCTCAAGATGGCAATGCTGAAATCAGTGTGAGTTTTGAAGCAATTTTGAAGAAAATGCAGGCACTTTGCATCAGTTAAAAAGTGAGGTACTTAACAAACAATGGCATAATCATTTCTGTTCCTTAAAGCAATTAAGGACCCATTATAATGAGGAATGAGCCTGAAGTTAAACACCCAGCCTTCAGCACTCAACTCAGAATGTATTATGTTTAAAATGTCTTCACTGTCCAATAAAAAAAATTACAAAGGTCTGCAGTTGTGTCCTCCATAATGTAGCTAAGTTACTGAATGACTCAAAAGGACATCAGAGATCAACTTTGAAAGTAAACATTCCATAATCTCCTTAATCCATATAATATGGAATTATAAAAGATGAAAAGTAAAGATGGTAAACACTTCAACTCATATCCCCCAAAATTTACAAAGTACAAAGAGAATGGAAATTATTGGAAAACATTCTCTTATTTCTATTTAAATGCCATTCATTGAATAAATTCAGCCCCGATCTTTGCTGACATTTACCTAAATTCCAAATTCTCTGTTCGGTCAGGAAGGACTAAACGATAGAAGAAATAACCAAGGAAAGCTACTTGGGAGGAGAGCACATATGGCCTAACGGATGAAATTTGGGGATTTAAGTTCATATCTGAGTTCCGCAAGTCACTTATTCTATTTTCTTTCCTTCTGGAAAAGAAGTACAGCTGGCTTGTCACTATTTTACGGGGCCACGTCCACTGAAAACCGCCACTCTGAAGTGTTGAACCTCAGGCAGACATTTTAATTTTGAAAAAGAAAAGTTGTCAGACATCACAGAGCAGATCGATGGCCCAGCTAAGATTAGAAACCAGATCTCTTGACTTCCTTGTCCTCTATTCGCCTCACTAGGCCACACTCCTTCCTTACTAGCCCTGGAGGCAGCCTAATTGGCAGCTTCTGCCTCAGAGCCTTCAGTGGAGTTTCTTGACAAGCCTTCACTTCATACCCATCAGCCAAGATGGTGGGGCAGACGGCAAACTGAGCTTCCAGGCTGAGAGGTGAAAAAACCCCAAATATCCCTGTATTTCCATCTTTTCACTTTAAACTAAGAATGTCTTTCAAATGTGTCAACCTAACGTATCACTTTATAATCTGTCCTCCCACTCTCAAAAATTCTATTCCCCATGTTTTTGGCCTGTCATATTATGTTAAAAATCAGAAAGATTTAGAGGTTCCACCTCAATTCATTTGCTTTGCAGTTTTGAGGGCACAAGATTTTGTGCAGGGCTATACTTCAATGCCACAACAGTGCCTAACAATAAATATTCAAAACGTAGAGTTTTAGAATAAAACATGCATCCTAAATGGCTCACAGGGATGAGTCCTGGTTATTTTACTTTTAAATTAGACTCCAAAAATGATTTCTCAACAAATCAGGCTTTTTTCCCTTCAATTTTGATGATTCTTGATGACCAACACCTTGGTTTAGCAAATATTCCTCTCAATTTGACTTGTTCTGCAAAAGTGGGTTTCATTTTCCAGTCACTATATTTAATGGTACTTTCACTTATTCATTCTTCACTACTGTCTCTTTTTGTGTCATTTCTTTGGAACATTAAATTAATAAGCTATATAGGCATGTCTGCCTGGGGACATCTAGAATATCTCTGTCTTAAAAATCACCATATTCAGTGAGCACTTACTGTGTGCAAGGCACCGTACGAAGCACTTGGGAGAGTATAGCTCAACCATCTACCAGACCCATTCTCTGTGGGCTACTGAGAAACAGAGAGCCAAAATGGGGTTACAAATCACATCAAAGTTGGAATGAGGATGAGAATTTGGGTCTTTCCTCCAAGCCAAAAGGAGCTTCATTTAGGGATTGTTACCCCTCTGTCACTTAAGGGCCTGGAGTAACCATGAGACGTGGCTCAGTGGAAAGAGCCCGGGCTTGGGAGTCAGAGGTCATGGGTTCGAGTCCCAGCTCTGCAACTTGTCAGCTGTGTGACTGTGGGCAAGTCATTTACCTTCTCTGTGCCTCAGTTACCTCATCTGGAAAATGGGGATTAACTGTGAGCCTCACGTGGGACATCCTGATTACCCTATATCTACCCCAGCACTTAGTACAATGCTCTGCACATAGTAAGCGCTCAATAAGTACTATCGAATGAATAACAAATACCAACATTATTATTAAATTATTAAATTAATTATTAAATTATTATTATTCTTCACTCCGCTGCCCGGCTCATCTTCCTGCAGAAACGATCTGGGCATGTCACTCCCCTTCTTAAACAACTCCAGTGGTTGCCTATCGACCTCCGCTCCAAACAAAAACTCCTCACTCTAGGCTTCGAGGCTCTCCATCACCTTGCCCCTTCCTACCTCTCCTCCCTTCTCTCTTTCTACCGCCCACCCCGCACGCTCCGCTCCTCTGCCGCCCACCTCCTCGCCGTCCCTCGGTCTCGCCTATCCCGCCGTCGACCCCCGGGCCACGTCCTCCCACGGTCCCGGAACGCCCTCCCTCCTCACCTCCGCCAAACTGATTCCCTTCCCCTCTTCAAAATCCTACTTAAAACTCACCTCCTCCGAGAGGCCTTCCCAGACTGAGCTCCTCTTCTCCCTCTACTCCCTCTGCCACCCCCCCCTTTACCTCTCCGCAGCTAAACCCTCTTTTCCCCTTTTCCCTCTGCTCCTCCCCCTCTCCCTTCCCGTCCCCTCAGCACCGTACTCGTCCGCTCAACTGTATATATTTCCGTTACCCTATTTATTTTGTTAATGAATTGTACATCGCCTCGATTCTATTTAGTTGCCATCGGTTTTTACGAGATCTTCTTCCCCTCGACGCTGTTTATTGCCATTGTTCTCGTCTGTCCGTCTCCCCCGATTAGACCGTAAGCCCGTCAAACGGCAGGGACCGTCTCTATCTGTTGCCGACTTGTTCATCCCAAGCGCTTAGTACAGTGCTCTGCACATAGTAAGCGCTCAATAAATACTATTGAAATTAAATCCAGTGGTGGGATATTTTCCATGGAGAATCCTCCTTTTTTAAATCCACATTTCTAGTATTCTCCCTCCCTTTCAGACTTCACCACTTGCCTGCTGGGAGACCCTGGGCAAATCACTCAACTTCTCTGTGCCTTAGTTCTCTCATCTGCTAAATAGGAATTAGCTACCTAGTCTCCCTCCCCCTAAGGCTATGTGGGACAGTTTTATGTGGGACAGGGGCTGTGTCTGACCTTATTATCTTTTATCAACCCCCACTGTTTAGTAGAGTGTCTTTAAAACAATAATAATTATGACAACAAATACCACAACTATTATCAATAGTAGGAGTACTACTGGTGTGAAGCTGGCTGTTACTGGATAATTCTGATTCACAACGTTTGATCAGTAGGACAGGGAGGCTCACCCGATCACGGCTTTGCTCTTTCATATGTAAGACAGTTTCACTGACAATAAAATAAAGTGGAGAGGAAGCTTTCACTTCCTGGGAAAAATAACTCGATAAGCCTATTCATACTGGAGAGAAAAAGATTACTTCAACTGATCTGTGGATTTCAACTTTTCTAAAATGGGGGGTGACTCTCCTCCTTGTCAACACCCCCAAATCCACAGCATGGATCTGACCATGTCCAAGGTGGAACCACATTTTTTTTTGTTTACTAGTAGTAGCAGTAATAATAATAATAATAGTGATAGCACGTTAAACACTTACTATGTACCAAGCACAGGAGTTGATAAAAGAATCAGGTTGAACACAGTCCCTGTCTCACATGGGTTTCACAGTCCAAGGGAGAGGGATGACGGGTATTTAATCCCTATTTTGCAGATGAGATAGCTGAGCCACAAAGTAGTTAAGTGAATTGTCCAAGGTCACTGAGCAGCAAGTGGAGGAATCAGAATTAGAATCCAGGTCTCCTGACTCCCTATGTTGGATTCTTAGGAGAGTTTCAGAGAAAGAACAATACAAAAGACTCAGTGTACAGGGGTGACATGTGAAATACAAATGTAATTAAACATATGAAAGTCAAACAACAAACACAATTTATAGAGAGTTACATAAGTGCTAAGCAGTTTTCAGGGGGACTGGTGAGCTATGAACTATTGGTGAATTCTGTTGATATGTTTTGATTAGTGAAACTCACCTGGTATTTTTTCCAAAAAAAGGCCCTTTACCTGGGAAGGTTTCAGGGAGGAGGTGGGGTAGTTTTGTTTTTTTTTTAATAGCCACGCTTCTCGACACAAATATTCAGCCTACTCAACCCATTGTAACTAAATGAGCACCATTTAACATTACAACTGATGTTCTTAAGAGAAAAACTGGAGTGCTACATAAAGAACAATTACAGAGAGGAAAACCTGACACTAGACACATGCATGCTGATGTGAGATTTAAAGAGGCATGAATTTTCAGACTTTCAATCCAATGCCTTGCACAAATACTACATTTGCCAAACCCCAAGAAAAAGTGTTCTAGCTGTAATAGCGATGTTTCTCCAACCCAAATCTCCTTTGAGTTTTAAAGAAAATGTGATTCACAAGAACCATGCAAACAGACAGTGTACTGATATATATTTCCCAAAGAAGGTGTAATGATTTCTTGTCACCAGAGCTAGGCAAGTCCCTGGATGTCCCTGAAAATGAATACTATCCTCCTTTTATATTCTCCAGTGTAGTTTAGTTCCATTTATTTTAGGTTAGTAGTAACATTCGACGCTGTCAAAGGACCATGTTTTGAGGCAGAGGTTATTCCAAGGTTGAGAGTGCAAGTTTTTTTTGCGACAAAAGCATCTAATGTATTAAAGAGTTATTTTTTCTTAGACACTAGTGGAGAGATCATTATTTCAGATAGGAGCTATACAAGTAACTGTTGTTCAATTCACCCTACATTAAGTACCAGCTTTCTAGGTAACAGAGAAAAGACTTATTATGTAATTTAGGAATCAGAGAATAGTTTCTCCATAAAAGCACATATTTTCAAAGCCTGCAGGACTTCAATAAATAAACTGCTCAAATTCTTATGGACTGAAGATGGATTTTTAAAATTTCACAAGTCACCCAACCTTAGCAGTTCAATTAAATGGCAAAAAAAACAAACCCCAAAACCTTCAAACTCAGATATACTTTACTTTTCAAATAATAAATCATGTAGTGAATTTATGTGACTCACCCCAAATGAAAATCCTGGAAATTGGATTTTTTCATATACGTGTCTTCAAAATTAAGGAAAAAGGATTTTAATAGTTCATGAACTTTAGATTTAAAGAGTCAAATTATTACAGATTTTACCTGAATATATATTTTTCTACGTAAATTATAAAAACATGTATTAAACCATATTTGTGACTAGCAAGAAGTGACATCAGGGATAAAATTCTGACTGAGAATTTTCAAATTCCAAATCCAGATTTGCCACTTTCTGATCCTAGTGTCTTGTGTGTTTCTCTAATTTTTTTTTCAAAAGCTTTACCAAAGTAACATTCCTTTTTTTATGGAATTTGTTAAGTGCTTACTATGTGCCAGACACCGCATTAAGTACTGAGGTAGATACAAGATAATCGGGTTGGACTCAGTCCATGTCCCACAGGAGGCTCAGTCTTCATGTCCATTTTAAAAATGAAATAACTGAGGCCCAGGGAAGTTAGGTGACGTGCCCAAGGTCACACAACAGACAAGTGGCTGAGCCAGGATAAGACCCTATGTCCTTCTGACTCCCGGGCCTGTACTCTATCCACTAGGCCAAGATATTTCTCCAATTCAATTCAAAAATAGTGCTTTTCTCCTTTGTTTTAAGAAGATAAATTGCTTTTGTTTTTATGATTTTCTTTGAAATCAAAGCAATCAACTTCCTATTTTAATGATCATCATAACACAAAAATGTTTCCCCATTTTGCATTTTGGGAGACAAGGTACGTCTATGTGCCTTGAGTAATACTGAATATCAAGCAGAACGCTGCTATCCTTATTCTACCTGAATTTTGGTTAGAACTGATTATATTGAACTCCTAGTTAATTTCCTCTAACTACCTTCTTTGCCAAGTGTAAATACTGTTTGCTAGATACAATTTTGCTTTGTAAATTTACCCATCATTTTGTTGGTCCCTAAGGCTTAACGGGAGGAGAGTTAGCCAATTAACTGGTGAAACTGATTCTGGATGTAACATCCAGTGCCAGCCACATAGCGTGGCTTAAGGGATAGAGCTCAGGACTGGGAGTCAGAAAGATGTGGGTTCCAATCCCGGCTCTGCCACTCGTCTGCTGTGTTAACTTGGGCAAGTCATTTCACTTCTCTGGGCCTCAATTACTTCATCTGTAAAATGGGGATTGAAACTGTGGTTCCCACATAGGACAGGGACTGATTTGCTTGTATCCACCCCACGCGCAATACTGTGCCTGGTGCAAAGGAAAAGCTCAACAAATAATGTTATCATTATTATCATCATTATTATTACATAGCAGCAGGTGGCCAAAACGGGTGGCCTGCTTTGGCTACCACAATAGCCTCTGGCCATCAATCAATCAATTGTATTTACTGAGCGCTTACAGAGTGCAGAGCACTGTACTAAGCACTTAGGAGAGTGTAATGTAACAATCTAACAGAGTGAGTAGACACGTTCATCGCCCCCATGGCTCAGGCAGTAATGTTTCTTTGGGCAATGCTGCACCCATCGTCGGGATCCACACCGCTTCGGCGGGTCAGTCAATTAATAGTATTGAGCTCTTACTATGTGCACAGCTCTGTACTAGGCGCTTGGGAGAATACAATACAGAGTTAGACACATTCCCGGCCCAGAGCTTCCAGACTAGAGCGGGGAGGTCTGCACTACTTCTCCAGAGCCTCCTGTTGGCCTCGGAGCAGCACGGCTCAGTGGATAGAGCAGGGGTTTGGGAGTCAGAGGTCATGGCTTCTCATCCCAGGTCCACCACTTGTCAGCTGTGTGACTTTGGGCAAGTCATTTCACTTCTCTAGACCTTAATTACCTCATCTGTAAAATGGGGATTAAGACTGTGAACCCCAGGTGGGGCAACCTGATTGCCTTCTATCTACCCCAGTGCTTGGCAAATAATAAATGCTTAACAAATACCATTATTATTATCACCCAGATCCCTTAGAAGAGTTAGGATATTGCTCTGTGCTGGGATCTGGAACTTGCAAGCAATAGAAACAACTGCACTCACATGTCTGATCCAGAAAAATATTGTTGAAACCTGGGCTGGGCTACAGGCTTTTATTTTGCCCTGAATAGTCAGGTGCGGCCTCTAAATTGATCTACAACCCTCTGATAATTTCAAAACCTCTTCCACTTGGCTTGACTTTGACTGGGCAAATCTAGACATAAGTGCTTTATTTAGATGACTGAAGTGCTGGTGGTAGGAGTGAGCACAACACCGTTAGACTGTCAGTTCTTTCATGGTACTCGCCAAGCACTTAGTACAGTGCTCTGCACATAGTAAGCACTCAATAAATACAATTGATTTACTGGCTTGGTACAGTGCCCTGCATAAAGTGCTCAATAAATACCACTGATTAATACACACTTAAAACGTGCTAAGCACTGACCTTAGAGAAAATACATCAACAAAATAGAAGAAAACGCCTACTTTTGCAAACCATTTTATAGCAGCCTAGAACCTTACCAGCCTCTGACAGCCCTAAGGATCAGAACCATCCCATCCGACTGATCAGTCTGGGCTGGACAGACTTGGAATCATTACCAGGGAAATTCCAGCACTGACGACTCAGAGCAGTGGGGAGAATGGGATTTTGAGGACATTAGACATGAAACTCCTTTTGAGCGGGGATTTTGTCCACCGACTCTATTGCACTGTACTTTTCCAAGTGCTTACTACACTGCTCTGCACCCAGTGAATGCTTAATAAATACCATAGATTCATTAACTGAGGACCAAAAGCTCCTCTGCTGCCATCTCCCATTCTCCTAATTGGCTCAGAGCATCTCCTTATTTGACCCCAAGCAACTAGAGAGAACTGCCAAGAGCCAGATGTACCCCTAAATTGCCCAGGGTGCATTTTCTAATCACTGCCCGCTTCCCCTCCAGAATTTTCCTGGTATTCCAGTGGACCAGTCTGATTCCATTTCCAAAATAAAACTAACCAAAAGAGTGCAAATAAACATTGAATAACACTAGAAAAGATTGCCTTTTTGAAAATCGTCTATTTGATTATTTTTTTCAAAGTGTTAATTAAGGGATGAGAAATTTATTATATCATACATACTACTATACGTCAGTTTTGAAACCCAAGCTTGAGTAGAAGTGATATTTATTGCAAATGATTGCTCAACTGCAGAATCCTAACAGGATAAAGATAAGAATTTGTGTTTAGTAAATTAGTAAATTCCATCTAAATAATTCATGTATTTAAAATAAATAATACACAAGCAATTACTCCATAGTCCACATTTCCATTTCTCTCAATATGCCTGTCTAAAAGATGATTTGGTTGCTAAACTGTAAATAAAATTTTGCTCCTTTTCAATGTTGCTCCATTTACCAGGACAAAACGCTGTTTGTTCTCCAGGAGCAAATGCAGCAAATGAAAACCTGAAATAGATCCTGCATAGCCAATCATGTCTCTAACTGATTTCTGGCCATGTATGCCTTCAAATGAATACCTTGCAAGACTATTTAGTATATAAACACTGTGATTCCAGACGCCCTCTCCTGCTCAAGCCATCTCTGCTTATGTGGTGCAAATAATACTAAATCACTGGGGACTCTTTCATCCATAGGGTAAAAAAAAATTGGTTAAAAAATCCACTGTTCCTCACCTACTTCCATAATTGTGCATAGCCATGATGCATTTAAGGACCAGCTTACACACATAATAAGCCATCTTCAGGTTATTTGAATGCTGTATACGATGGTCAGGCAACCAAAACTGTGTGGCCTGAAGGTTTATATATATCCCTCTCCTTGGGAAGTCACCAAGTCACCAGCAGAACTACCAAAACCTGAGTTTCACTGCTGTTGAAGAGTCACAATAGAGCTGAATATTTTTTTTCTTTCTTTCCTCCCCTAACCTTACCCCAAACTCTCACATGGCGCTCACAGTCTAATTTATTTTAATGTCCGTCTCCCCTACTAGATTGAAAAATTCCTTGAAGGCAGGACTCATGTCTACCAACTCCAACTCTACTCTCCCAAGCACTTAGGACAGCGGTCTGTACATAATAAGTGCTCAATAAATACTACTGATTGATTTAGAAGATGAGTTTCCATCATGCTATTCTCCATTAGGAGCACAGGAGCTCATAGAACAGATAATATCTTCAATATCCGGCCATATTAGACACAGTTTGCCCCCTTTATACCTAGGATTTTAGACCTCCTCTCCTCTCCCCAGAGCTTTGCATTCAGGGAATGTATCTGTTTATTGTTATATTGCACTTTCCCAAGCACTTAGTACAGTGGACTGCAAACAGTAGGCACTCCATAAACAGGATTAACTGAGAGAATGGCAATCAATCAATGAGAAGCAGGTTGGCCTAGTGAATAGAGTGCGGGCCTGGGAGCCAGAAAGACTTGGGTCTTAATCTCGGCTCTCCCACTTGTCTGCTGTGTGACCTTGTGGAGGGAGAAAAGGTATTTCACCCCCTTTAAAAGACGAACAGTCACAGAGAAATTGACATGCCTATGCTCACCCAGCAGGCAAATGGCAGAGGTGGGTCTAGAGCCCGTTGCTGGGTAGAGATTGTCTCCATTTGTTGCCCGTTTGTACTTTCCAAGTGCTTAGTACAGTGGTCTGCACACAGTAAGTGCTAGACCCGTGGCTCAGTGGAACGAGCATGGGCTTGGGGGTCAGAGGTCACGGGTTCGAATCCCAGCTCTGCCCCTTGTCAGCTGTGTGACTGTGGGCAAGTTACTTAACTTCTCTGTGCCTCGGTTCCCTCATCTGTAAAGTGGGGATTAAGACTGTGAGGCTCACATGGAACAATCTGATTACCCTGTATCTACCTCTGTGCTTAGAACAGTGCTCTGCACATAGTAAGCACTTAACAAATACCAACATTATTCATTCATTCATTCAATAGTATTTATTGAGCGCTTACTATGTGCAGAGCACTGTACTAAGCGCTTGGGATGAACAAGTCGGCAACAGATAGAGACAGTCCCTGCCGTTTGACGGGCTTACAATCTAATCGGGGGAGACGGACAGACAAGAACAATGGCAATAAAATAATAAATACAATTGGAATGAATGGTTTCTGGACTCCCAGTCCGGTGCTCTTTCTTCTAGACCCATGCTGCCTTGTCCCTCCCACCATTCATTGACAAGTTGCATCTCGAAGACGCACAACAAAGCTTTCCTTCCTGCTTTGACTGAGAACCCCAATTAACTTGTATTTACCCAAGAGCTTAGTACAGTGTTGACAGAGTATGCGCTTAACAAATATCATTATCATCATGGATAGACTGGGACTTTGCCAAGCCCCCACTCCTACTTCCCCTGTTACTACGAGGATTATTAAGCTTTTCTGCTAAACTGGGTACAGTATGCTTAAAAAGCAATACGGAAATAGCATACTATTGCTTCAACCACCAAACGCAGACACAAGCATTAGCATTTACTATGTGCAAGGAACCGTGTTAAGAGTTTGGCAGGGTACAATGAAACAAAATTACCGGATACATTCCCTGCCCAAAATGATCTTACAATCTAGAGGGGGAGAAAGACATTAACATCATTTCTAGTATATAATTTAAAACATAAGTACATAACCGTTGTGGGTTTGGGGCGAATGTCGACTGTCCAAAGGTCACAGACCCAAGTGTACAGATGATGCAGAAGAGAGAGCGAGCTGGGGGGAAAAGAAAGGGCTTAATGGGGAGCACCTCTTGGAGATGTGACCTTTAGGTGGAAAGAGTGGTGGTCTGGCGTATATGGAGGGAAGAGAGTTCCAGGCCAGGAGGAGGTGGGAAAGGGGTCGGAGGTGAGACAGATGAAATCAGGGCCCAGTGAGAAAACTATCACGAGAGGAGCAGAGTGTGAGGGCTGGTCTGTAGTACATTAGTGATGAGAAAGGAGGGAGGAGGGGAGGTGATCGAGTGCTTTAAAGCTGATGGTAAGCAGTTCCTGTTTGTTGCGGAGGAGGTTCTTAGTTCCAGCCACTGGAGGTTCTTGGGGAGTGAAATAACTCTAAACTGCAAAAATTGGGCTGAAGGTTAATGGGGGTGTCCACATTAAATGTTGATGGGCAGATTATTCCAAATGTTTACTTTTCATGCAGCAGGCACCCCGCTCTGTGTTCTTTGGGGGAACTGAATTCAGCACATAATAAACTGTTTTAAACTGCTCCCAACTAAAAGCCCCAGTCAATTAATGTTAGTCTGGCTTCCTGAATTAAAGGAGAAAATAGGGTTTGGGGCTGTGGACTGTTCTCCAAATAATGACAAATGAGTCTATGAACCAGAATAATCAATTAGGCATTAAGGCAAAACTAAAGGGTATTAAGCTAGGAAAAAAAATAAAGATTGTACGCCTGCAAATAATTACCTAATGTTCCTATCCTCCCCACTTCCCCCAGCGCTGATTTATCCCTGAAGAAATTTTCCCACAGGTGCATTAACAAGTGGTAATGATACTAGTCAAGCTGATAACCCAAATTGGGAATGGAGGGGAGAAACAAAAGCGAGAGAACTCATTACCTGGACTGAAAGGCCTTCTACTTTAAATCTCGGTTACCCATTAAGCAAACAAAAAGTAATATCCTGACACTGGGTTGTCTTTGAATTGTTTTACAAGAAACAGGGACCTCTACTCCGAATGCGGATATCATTTGCCATCAGGGTGAAAATCCACTCCGTGGAAAATTCTGTGGATCGCAATCCCTGGGAATGTAAACTTTGGCTTTGGGGGGTGTAGGCAAGGGCAGCTCAGACACCTAAAATCCATCATGCGCCATTTAAATAAACGCTATGGAGTCCTTAGCCTGTTTCAACATAAATCCCTTTGGGGTGTTTATTATTAACAGTCTTCAGCCCCTCTGATAAAGATAAATTCAGAGGCATCAGGCGCAGTGGATAGAGCACGGGCCTGGGAGTCAGAGGGTCATGGGTTCTAATCCCCACTCTGCCACTCGTCTGCTGTGTGACCTTGGGCAAGTGAATTCACTCCTCCGGGCCTTAGTTCCCTCATCTGTAAAATAGGGATTGAGACTGTGAGCCCCATGTGGGACAGAGACTGTGTCCAACCCGATTAGCTAGCATCCACCCCAGCACTTAGTACAGTGTGTGGCACACAGTAAGCACTTAAATACCATTATACGTGGGCATAACGATTTTAAGTTGCACAGGCTTGGACCAAGCCCAAATATTTCAATTGTGTATTTTTTTTTTTTACTACCTCTGCTGTCTGCCTCATATTAGAAGCATGAGTATGGTACCGTAATAGAAATTCCGGCATTTATAAAACTCTGCTAAGTATCATTCATAATTATGGGCATTTATTAAGAGCTGATTTGTGCTAATTGTTGGGTCAGAGTATTAACATCATAAATCGGGGAAGCACAATCCCCGGGCTTTGGGGAGAAGATCAAAGCCTGTTGGAGGAGATGTGACTTCAGGGTGGAAAGAATGGTGCCTGGCTGTCACCCACCCCCTCGTGGATCCACTTGTGGATCCTAGGTTGGGTCCAGCAGCAGGTGGGGGGGCCCCCGCCACCCTCTCCCCGGTCCTTGGCATCTGGCGGAGATGACCGGAGGCTACTAGGCCCCTCTGTGGAGAAAGCGCATCCTGCCACAACTGACGACAGCTTTTCTTAAGAAACTTGCCCGCCGGGGGAGAAGTTCAAGCCAATCTCCTAGGTGCGGATGTTGCTTGAGGGAGGCCGGACAGGAGATGAAGGGAGAGAGACGACTTTTTGGGTCTCCCTTCCCTCCCCTCCTTCGAAGACCGGTCCTGGAATCGGTCCTGGAGGGGTTTCCCCAGCAACCGGGTCCCTGGAGGCTGAGCTGGACGAGCCCAGCCTGCCCTCCGGGATGGGGGGCTTCCCTGGCTGGGGAAGGGAGAGGCCTTGATCGTTCGGGCCTGAGGATGTACTAGACGCCCCCTCCCCTTTTCCCCCTCTGCTGCGCCCCGACTGCTGGGGAGGGAGCAAGGGGCAATACTATTCCCACCAGCCCCCTGGCCCCATCTGGGACATTGCCTTCCACTCATTCTATCCCCCTTAGTCCCTTCTGGACCCCTAAAACAGGGTGGGTGGGGGGGTGTCTTCGACTGAAGACCCTCTCTCCTCGTTTCTTCACGCCCCCCCCCCCCGGGGGCACCCCCCTCCCTAGTGGGTGCTAAATTCATTCAATCATATTTATTAAGCACTTACCGTGTGTAGAGCACTGTACTGACGCTTGGGAAAGTACCATGCAGCAATAGGGACAATCCCTTCCCACAACGAACCGAGAGTCAGGGGGACCCCTAGAACAACCGAGGGCGGAATTGGTGGGGGCAAAGCCCACCGTCTCAACCGAATCAGCCCACCGAACGGTTATCACAGCCCCGACCCCGAACGGCGCAGGCATCACCCACGCCCCATTCCCGAGCTGTACATGCCTCCCCTTCCACTGGGGCTAGACCTTAGACTTCGGGTGGGGGCAGGGACGGGGGCCGGCGTCCACCCCAGGGCTTAGCACACTGCTTGGCGCATTGTAAGCGCTTCGCGCCGCATGCAATTTACAGAGCCACCCGGGGGCTAATTCCCAGGGATGGACGCGTAAATAGGCAGATGCACCGCGGTCCAAACCCCCCCCCCCGCCCCCCCATCAACCAGTGGCTCAATCTCGCAGAGCCAGACACATTGTGTCACACAGTGCGGAGAGGGTGAGCCCCCCCCCAGGAGGCTTAGGGGACCCGCTGGAGCCCCTTGCCGGCCTTGGTCATCCGGTACTCACCCGGCTGGGTGATAGCCCTGGGGCTGGGCTTGGTCGCCCAGCTCCGAGTCGATGAGCAAATAGTCCTGGCTGTCGTTGCGGGGGCGGCCGGGACGGTAGGGCCCCGGGGGGTCCATCCCGGGGGCTCCGGGGCCCGGGGGGGCGAAGGCCAGTCCGGCCGGAGACGACGACGACGACGACGACCCGCTGGCCCGCGGGAGGAGCCTCGGGAAACGCCGAGGGGAGAAGATGGGGAGGAGCGGGACCGGCCCCGGGACCAGGACCAGCCTCAGGACCAGATGAGGACCAGGACCCAAACCAGCCCAGAACCAAGACCAGCCTCAGGACCAGACCAGATCCAGGACCAGACCAGGACCCAAACCAGCCCAGAACCAGGACCAGCCTCAAGATCAGAACCAGCCTCAGGACCAGGACCAGCCTCAGGACCAGACCTGAACCAAGACCAGAAGTAGAACAGGACCAGGCTCAGGACCAGACCAGAGCCAGACCAAAACCAGACCAGGACTAGCCTCAGGACCAGAACCAGTCTCAGGACCAGCCCCAGGACGAGGAACAGGAGGAGGAAACTCGCCCCCAGGGCCGGGCCGGGGCCTGCGGGGGGGCCTGCAGCCAAGGGGCAAGCAGGGGAAGGGGCGTCCCGGCCGCCCAGCCCGCCCACACGGCGCTGCCTGCAACGCGCACGGTCCGAATGAGGAAGGAGTTAGTGGATTCCCCCACCGCCCTCCTCATCCCTCCCTCTCTCCCTCTGTCCCTCTCCTCTTTTGGCCGCCTCGCCCCCTCCCTTTCACTCCCCTCCCCACGAAGCGTCATTTGCCCCCGTTCCCGTCTTTAAGACGTCTGGGTGAGAGTCTCAAAGTGACTCAAGTTACTATTTCTCCACCCCAGCTTCACTTCTCTACCAAATCGCGAATCTCACCGAGAAGAATTTCATAGCACATGTAGCATCGGTGACTGCTAAATGCTCTGGGAGACGGTGAAAGGAGCCCAAAGACTTTTCTTCCTCCCCCTCACCTCACTCTTTTATGATATTTGTTTAGCGTTTACTGTGGGTCTTATACAGTTTTAGATACAGGTTTATCAGGTTAGGCACAGTCCTTGTCCCACATGAGGCTCACCATCTAAGTAGGAGGGAGGAGGATTTAATCTCCATTTTACAGATGAGGTAACAGACACAGGAAAGTTAACGACTTGCCCAAGGTCACACAACAAGCAATTGGCAGAGCAGGATTAGAACCCAGATCCTCTGAATTCCAAGCCCATGCTCTTTTCAGTGGGCCACACCGGTTCTTTACTTGGCTGTTTCTCAAAAGCAAACTGGCTTCTGAAAGAGAGCAAGTCTGGCCGGGTCGATCTTAACCTGAACTTGGTCTTCTTCCTACCTCTCTCTGCAGTTCCTTTCTGTCTTCTTTCAAGCTACATACTGACACTCAACTCTAAAAGAGCAAACTTGTAAGCATCACTCACAGCTGTTCAGTATTCTTGTGCAATTCGCCGGGAACAAACTGATAAGGTGGTTATCATCCCACTTAGGAAAAACAAAAACCCTTTTCTGCACCTGTAAATGCTACGGGAATGAATGCTATTTGCAGCTGCTTCACGCGTCAAAGTGAAAAATCAAGTTTGAGCCTCTAAACAAAAAATTGCAGGAGTTGAATTTTTGGTGCGGTGATGATGATCCAAAAAGTACCACCAACATTAATTTGGAATGTATCAAGGTTAGCTAATTTCCTGAACCTCAGAATTGCATGCATTAGTCAAAAGTTAAAATACCAGAGGACATGCAAAAATCTCTTCACTGAGTCTGATTGCCCTCTTTTTTTTAGAAGGGTGTGTTTTGGGGTTTTGGGGGGTTTTGGGGGGGCAGGGTGGAATGTCACCTAGGTGTCCATCAATTGTATTTACTGTCCGCAAAGCACTGAGCTAAAGACAATCCCTCACCCCTCCAGGAACCCTTTAAAGTAGTCTCTCATTTTTCCATTTTATGTCTCCAATTGCCACCTCATCCCTTCCAGGCTACCTAAACAATTAAATTACCACAGCTACCTAGCACTCATGGACTTGTCTTTCTTGCCCTCCTTAGCTGTAAATTTAATGTCTGTCTTTCCCTCTGGACTGTAAATTCCTTGAGGGCAGGGATTATTTCTTCTAACACTTTTGTACACTCCCAAATTCTAAAAACAAGCTCTCTAAAAGGTAGGGGCTCAGTAGATCTATCGAAGATGAGGGTAAACCGCAATGTACTGGTGCTCTTATTGTGTTTGTGTTCCTAATCTTTAGTTTGTTCCTAATCTTGTTTAGTTTTACTAAAATCTTCCTTTTGTGTCTACCACCCCCTCCTTTCCTTTTGAGATTGTGAACCTCCTGAGGCAAGTCCCTTTCATTCAATCATATTTATTGATCGCTTACTTTTTAGAAAGCACTGTATTAAGCCCTTGGGAGAGTAGAGTATAACAATAAACAGACACATTCCCTGAACACCAGTCCCTTGCCTATGTCCTATTTTTTATCCCAGAGCTTACTACAATGTTCTGCATACAGTGGGTGCTCAATAAATGCCAATGAATGAATGAGTGGGTAAGATAAGCTTTTCCAGAAGTAATGAGTGCCCTCCATACATGTGAGTATGCCTGTCACTTCTCTGTCACTGTCTGACCATCTCTCTTTTCTGCCTTTTTCTCCCTATCCCACTCCCACACATCATCCTGCCCTATGAAAATCTCCACCCTTCAGTAGCTCCTCTGTCTGGCTCAACTTCGGTTCATCAAGTGAATAATTTTGGTATTTGTTAAATGCTTACTCTAGGCCTAGCACTATGCTAAGCATGGCGCTAGGTAAATTACATTCAGATCAGACACAGTCCTTGTCCCATAGAGGGCTCGCAGTCAATTGAAGAGGGAGAATAGATGAGGAAACAGAAGTTAAGTGACCTGCCCCAGATCACACGAAGAAGACAAGTGACAGAGTTGACACTAAAACTGGGATCTCCTGACTTCCAGTGCTGTGCTCTATCTCCTAGACTGTAAACTGGTTGTAGGCAGAAAGTGTGTCTATTGTTGCATTCTCCCAAGCGCTTAATACAGTGCTATACACACAGTAAGTGCTCAATAAATATGACTGAATGAATGAATAGGCCAAGCAGCTTCTCGGTTAAAGAAGGTGTGGCTGAAGGTATTCAGGACATCCAAGACAGTATCATGCCCATGAGAGCTGCATGAATGCAGTGTGTGGGTGATGGCGGTCATGGGATGATTCTTCCACCGAGTCATGCTTTCTTGTAAGAAAGGGATGGTCAGGCCACCATTTCTGGATCTACAAGGGGGCAGATTGATGTGTCAATATTCCTCACCCTCGGGGCCTTAAACACAATCTTAAAAAAATCAAAAGACTCATAACCCAAGTAAGGTTCATTCAAACTTCTTCCACTGCTACTTTACAAAAGTGCAGGATTAGCATACTACTATTAAAAAAGGAATCAAATATTGCTAGCGCTACATCTGGACAGTGGAATCGCCACCTTCAAAATTAACATTGGATTAAGCCCTCAAATCTAAAGCTATGCAAATGTGATGGAAAAAGAGTAAACCCAGACTGTTTGGGTTTATTCTATCCTATAACATTTCCCTGGGCATGTAAATGTCCTCCCATCACAGACTCTAAATTGCAAGCAGAGGGAAGAACCACTGGAATGGGGTAGCAGGTGTACTTCATGAACCATTCTGTAGTAAGGCATGGATATCCTAGTGAACCAAGTGCTTGCAATCTGGACCATGAAAAAGACATAGTAAGAAGCCAAGAGGCATAGTAAGATTCACTCAAGCAGATGCAGGCTGGGGCAGCTGCTTTGAGGAGTGAGGGTGGATGGATTTTCATTTTCTTTAGTGAACTTTAAATGATATCTTGTCCTAATGAAGGGAAGACAAAAATCAGGATTGATTGGTGAACTGTGGGAGACGAGGAAAGAGGGAGGAGTCTTCCCTGAAGATTAATAGACCTTCGTCAATACTGAATTGATAAAATAAGAAGTCTTGGCTATTAAAGCCTCAAAAGTTATTCATGACGCTACTATTAGCTGGATTGATTATTACCTGGAAATAACTGTTCTTGCTACTCACCCTCATTAACTAGGACAGGTAAAAAGAAACTTTTGTGTGGCTTCTTTTTCTGTTTTCGTAATGGTGGCATTGCAGTTGCCTGGTAGAATATGAGATCGTCTTTCATCCGTACCCTAAAGAGAACAGATATTATTCTGACACCTTCAGTGTAACTGTTAATTCTAAGTACTCTTCATTTATCACGTTTCTATGCACATTTTATTGGTTGCTTAAAAAGAACCCCAATTTCTTCACTTAGAATGGAAACAGATGTTAGTTCAGTTTTCCACCGGCTTTGCTCTAATAATGAGTTAAATTCTAAAATTTTAGAAAACGCTCGTGACATCATTTTAATGTGAGTCTTTTTAACTTCAAAAGGAGAAGAGAAAAAAATCGCTTCTTACAAGATAAACTGTTCGTATGTCTCATGATTAACACTGTTTTTCATTTTGAAGTTTTAACATTCTTGCACTGAAAAAAAAATCATCTTTAACATGCAGCGTGACCCTGAAAATTGATATTTTGCAAGCCCTGCCATTCCCTAATTCAGTAGGACCTGGATTCTCTGGCCTTTGGCATTATGGCTCTCTGCGTACTTTATTCAAGCCATCGATTGTATGTATTGAGAGCTTTCTGTGCACAGAGCACTGTCCTAAGCACTTGAGAGAGTACAATATAACAGGGTGTTAGACACGTTCCTGGAGTATTTGAGGTCATTTTTGCTAGTATCAGGAAATAACTAGGAAGTGGCATCCTGGGATCCGTGGGGATCTTGGCATTTCTCCCAGTGCCCAGCTGCCCAGAAAGTGGCATAGAAGGGGAAGAGAATTATCATCATAATGATAATCATAAGAGCTCTTCCTGGGTTTTCCTGGGGCTGGTTCCTGGGTCCCTGGAGCTTCTGAGACACCACAGACCTGGAAGTAGTCTGGAAATTGCATTGGGAGATAACCCCACTTCTTTCAATAAGTCTTCCCCCCCCCCCTTTTTTAAATGGTATTTGTTAAATGCTTACTACGCGTCTAGCACTTCACTAAGTGCTGGGGTAGATTCAAGATAATCAGGTTGGACACAGTGCCTCTCCTACATGGGGCTCACAGCTTTAATCCCCATTTTACAGAAGAGGTAACTGAGGCATAGAGAAGTGAACTGACTTGCCCAAGGTCACATAGCAGACAAGTGGCAGAGCCGGGATTAGAACTCAGGTCCTTCTGACACCCGGACCCATTCTCTAGGTCATTCTCCCAGCATCCTAAGTCATACAGACTCATCAGCCCTGGCTAGCACTTCTGTACTTATTCCCATCCTCAGTGCTTATTCATTGGCACAGATTCATTCATTCATTTGATTATTCTATTTGTAAATCCTTTTGTGTCTCCTCTGTTAGAGTGTGAGGACCTTGTAGACAGGAATGTATCCCTTGCTTGTTTTGTATTTCCTAAGCATTTAGTACAATTCATTGTACCTGGTGGGCACTAAAATACTATTACTTGTCTCTGTTGCCAAATTGTACGTTCCAAGCACTTAGTACAGTGCTCTGCACATAGTAAGTGCTCAATAAATACTATTGAATGAATTACTACTATTACTTCTTCCAGTTTGTTCTAAGTCAGTGGCAGCGCTTGGGCAGAATTACCAATCTATCAATCAATCTAGTAATTGTATCAATTGAACACCTAGTGCATGCAGAGCTCTGTACTAAGTGACTGGGAGAGTATAACAGAATTAGTAGGCGTGATCCTTACGGTCAAGTGAGCAAATCAAGCACTAGAGTAAATTACAAATAGGAGGAACTAATAAAGAATAGAGATATGGACTTAATAAATGCTATCAAGAGGGCGAGTCCCCAAATGTTTAGGTGACATGGAAGGGCTGAAGTGGGAGTTGGCTGTCGGGTATTAGCAAAGGTGTGGAGATGAGCTCTTATTCAGGGAAGGCCTCCTGGAGAAGATGTAATTTCAAAAGATATGTGAAGATGGGGGGAGACAGTCTACCAGCAGGGAGCATGGTGAAAGAAGACTGCTCACCTCCCCCAGGGGCAGGGGCCCGGAAAAGCTATTTCACAGAGGCCCTTGAGCCTGTTGTTCTGACTTCTGAGACTTCTTTCTTCAGTTGTTTTTTTTGTCTCTCTAGAGCATTTGTCAGGTTTCGGCAAGATGTTCCTTTTGTGACTGCACAAATCTATTTTCTGAAATCAGGTAAACGTTTTCCCTTTCCCCGTCTAGACTGTAAGCTCACCTTGGGCAGGGAATGTGTCTGTTTATTGTTGTACTCTCCCAAGCGATCAGTACAGTGCTCTGCATATGGTAAGTGCTCGAGAAATACCATTGAATGAATAAATGAATGAGTGAAGGGTGAGGGAGTTCCAGGGAAAAGGGAAGATGCATTCTCTAACCTAACAAGGTACAGGCTCAGGTGGACCAAAATATAGACAGGGGAGGTGTTAGGTTAGAGAATGCCTCAGCAGCTGAGAAAAGATTGTATTGTTGTGTTTCCAAGGGGGGTTGAAAAATGTCTTTCTGGGGAATAAACCAGCAGCTAGTAGACAAGAAGTGGAATCACGGCTATTAGCCACTGCTGCTTCCCCTCTGACATTCCACAGCCATAATGAACTACTCAAGAGTCTTTTTGTCCCTGAGCATATATTTATCACCTTGACTGATTATTATTATCATAATCAGCAGTGGTGACAGATGGCATTGATTGGACCCAACAGCAGCAGATAGGATAGCTTGGCATGCAACAATCAGAAACCGGAGTCTTTTAAGGGTCTTCAAGAAGATTATGATGATAGGAAGTGGATTCAAAAACAGCACCAGCCATTGCCAAGAGTAACTGCTTCAAGGCAGTAAAGGACTCACTTTTTAGGCACCCACCACCACTACCACCACCTCCCACATGCAAATAAAGTCTCAAAGCTCATAAAGACAAAATCTCAAAGCAAGGCCTCAGACCATGAGGGCATACATCCTGGAGTAGAAAGGAAAGGTAGAGAGAATACATCACATGTGTTTTGATATTTTCAACGTTTTCTTTTCCAAAGAACTATCAGTCAGACTTTTGGGTCAGACCGGAACCACGGTTAAGGATTCATGTTCACCGAAAAAAAAAATCCTACCCATGCTGTACGGAACAAATGGCTCTTGGCCCATCGCTATAAATAATGACCAAATGTCTGTGGCAAATGCCCCCTTTTTTTAGTTAAAAATGAGGCAGTTTGCCTCATTAAAAAATAAGGGGGTTGGGGTGGTTTTTTTTATATGAAAGTTGGTTTTACAGCCACAGCTAAAGGTTCATATTCATTGGGACTTGAAATTTAGAGAAAAACTAATTCCATCCAAATTAGCTAGAGCTAATTTTAGACTGTGATTCTGTCCAGTTAGACCCATGGGAATTTGAGGGAAATACTGGGGGTTTTTTCCCAGCTAAATGATACTGTTTTGTGTGCCAAAGATATATCCATTTTTGTTACTCTTAGAGCAAATATAAATGATCCATCAGATGGAGAGTTAATCTTACCCAAGGCCTGGGACCTGAGCCAGGGGGAGTCTTCCTAGCCCTGGGAGTGTGATGTTTACCAATGAAGTATTTCCGCACTCAAACAGGAGATCAAAAAAAGAAAAGATTAAGCATTATCTCATTTGTTATATGCTTAATCACAGATATAGCATAGTCACAGATATAGCATAGATAAATAAATCTAATCATTAAGTCTATCTCATCTGAAATCAGTTCTCCTCCAGGAGTTTTCACTGATTAATTTTTTATCTCCCTACTTTATATCCCCCAGCTCTCACAACAGCGCTTCCGCTTCCGTGTCACCTAGTATCTATCACAACCCCCTGGGGCATTTATGTACTTACCTTATATGTCACCTAGTATCTATCACAACCCCCTGGGGCATTTATGTACGTACCTTATATACCCTTACTTCTTCCTATCCATAATTTACTTCAGTCTCTGTTTCTCCCGCTAGATTGTAAATTCCTTGAGAACAGGGTTCATGGTTACTAATTTTATCATACCCTCTCAAGAATTTAGTATAATCCTTGGCATACAGTAGGTGCTCAGTAAATACTGCTATCTCTAATTCTAATCCTAACTTTTCTCCAAGCCTTAACCCTGACTCCTGCCTGATTTCTAATTTTAACCTCATGTGAGAATCAGCCACTGACTGAACTTTGATTATTCACATTTCCTTCTAAATGAGTGAGTTTTCGGGAAGTAACTTTGTCAATGACTGAACTTTTCTTTTTGACACACCCTCTGAAACATAGGTGCTTTAACATTAGTTATTTGGGTCTTGATCATTTATAAACAGGCACGTACAACAACTTTCTCTGAGTACTTGACCTACCTAGGCTTTCTGAAGGATCAAGCCCCATGGTGAAAAGAAGAGAATCGTTTCTTCCACTTACCAAGGCCTCAGGTCTTCAACTAAAGAAACTGCAGTCAGAAGTCCAGCTCTGTCCGCTGTGAGGGATGTGTAGGCTGGTGCAAGCACCCAAGAGGAGAATTGTAGCGCAGAAACTTTGCATTTCTACCTGTGGCCACTCTACTACCACAGGTGATAATAATTATGGTATTTGCACTCACCAAGCACTGTACTGTACTAAACATTGGGGTAGATATAAGACAATCAATCAGGTCCCGCCTGGGACTCAGTCAAAATATGAGGAAGAACAAATATTTCTTTAATGGTATTTAAGTGCTCACTATGTGTCAGGAACTGTACTAAGCGCTGGAGTAGATACAAGTGCATCAGGTTGGACACAGTCGCTGTCTTCATAGGGCTCACAGTCTCATTCCCCATTTTAGAGATGAGGGATCTGAGGCCCAGAGAAGTTGAAGTGATTTGCCCAAGGTCACACAGCAGATATTAGAACCCAGGACCTTTTGACTCCCTGGTCAGTGCTCTATCCACTAGGCCATACTTGAATCCCTATTTTGGAGATGAGGAAACTGAGGCACAGAAAAATTAAGTGACTTGCCTAAGGTCACACAGCAGTCAAGTGGCAGAGGCAGGATTAGAACCCAGATCCTCTGACTCCCAGGCCCGTGCTCTTTCCACTAGGCCACTCTGCTTCTTGAGGTGATGTCAGAAGAGGAGGAGGGTTGGGACCAGTCAGGGACTGCCTGTAACCTGGTAGTATCCCTCAGCATATCACCTTGGCCAAGTCCACTTCAATTACCTGTGCCCCAGTTTCCTCATCTATAAAATGGGGTTTCAATACCTGTTCTCCCTCCTTCTTAGACTGCTATCCCCATTATGTGGGATAGGGCCTGTATCCAATCGGATTAGCTTGGACCTCCCCAAGCACTTAGAACACTGTTTGACACACAGTAAGTGCCTAACAAATACCATTATTTGTCAGAGTAATGTCCTTATCTTTTCTTCAGTTAGCAATAATAAAAATAAAAAACAGTTTAGCTTGGAGAAGCAGCGTGGCTCAGTGGAAAGAGTGCGGGCTTTGGAGTCAGGGCTCATGAGTTCGAATCCCAGCTCTGCCACTTGTCGGCTGTGTGACTGTGGGCAAGTCACTTAACTTCTCTGTGCCTCAGTTCCCTCATCTGTAAAATGGGGATTAAGACTGTGAGCCCCATGTGGGACAACCTGATTCCCCTATGTCTACCCCAGCGCTTAGAACAGTGCTCGGCACATAGTAAGCGCTTAACAAATACCAACATCATCATCATCATCATCATTAAGTGCTAAGTAAATACAGGATAATCAGCTTGAACAGAGTCCCTATCCCATCCGCTGGGGCTGGTGGTCTAAGAGTTGTGGTATAGGACTTGTTAGTAGCATCAAGTTCAGCTAAAGAGCAGCTACATGCTATCAAATTTGGTTTAAGTCCACTGTTCTGTTATTCGATGGCAACCATATGGACCCTATGGGCCATTCCAAGGATAGCGTGAAGTTGGGCAATCCCCCAAGGCCCCGTCCTTCAAAATCTCTGCCTCGCCCTCCCCTTTTCAAAGGGTCAGAGCCTCTTCTGGAACTCAGAAGAAATGGAAACAACATGGAAGGTCTTACAAGAATCCATCTTCAAGCCCCTTAGAGATGAAGCATCGTCTAGTGGAAAGAGCCTGAGCCTGCGAGTCAGAAGGATGTGGGTTCTATTCCCCGTTCTGCCATTTTTCTGTTTTGTGACTTGGACAAGTCACTTCTCTGGGACTCAGTTACCTCATCTGTAAAATGGGGATTAAGACTGTGAGCCCCATGTGGGACATTGACTGTATCCAACCTGATTATATCTATCCCAGAGCTTAGTATGATGATTTGCACATAGTAAGCATTTAACAAATACCATATTAAAAAAAAAAACCCAAAAAACACTTTTACCAACACCTTCTTCCAGAATGTCATTCCTCTCCTCAGGCTCCCTCTGTCCCCATCCTAAACTGAAGCCATGAGGGGATGGTTGTGAGGTCACATATTGGCCGATATCTCCAGAGCCCCTCAACACTCTGGAAGCCACAAACATCGCCTCCGCTCCCCCCCCCCCAGCCCCAACACACACACACACAAATACAAGGTAACAATTCAGAAATTTGATTCCTTGAAGCAAGAATATTTTCACAATTTGAGACCTCATTATCTTCTTCAATTCTCACAATTAAGACATGGTATTTAAGTTGCGAGTTCAGGATATCTAATTCTGAATTGTTTATTTCTGATAAACAATCAAAAGGGCCAAGTTTATTAAAAAAAATTGTTGTGTCATTTTAAAATACACTCTGTGTATATTTCAAAGTGTTTGAAGATCTATTTTTATATGAGAACTTTAAAGACTAAGAAAGTTTCTGACTCAGGCTTTGATGATACCCATATTTCAATTTACCGAGGAATTTATAATTATTCCAGGCCCCTTCTCTTTCCACTACGCTATGCTGCCCAAATGGACTGAATTAAGCCTTATCATTTTTCCTTTCTCCATCCACTCTATGGTGGAGGGTGCAAAAGGGCAGTGATTGCCATGAAAGTTCAGAAGTCAAGAGAGGGAGAATCAGTCAAGTGATCAATCAGTGGTATTTCCTGAGCACTTACTGTGTGCAACACACTACCAAAGGGCCTGGAAAGTCACACGGTAAATCACCAGTGCCCAAATAATCAAGAGTTGATGTGTCCTCATCTCTTTATCCTTTTCTCCCTCTTTCCCACTTTCCCAAAAAATGAAACAAACAAAAAGTCTCACATACTTCCTGAGGGGAAAATAGGAATTAATTAAGCAGTGAGAGCTCCAGACTAGAACGTGCAATGTAAGTGAAAAATATTGCTGTTAATAGTCACAGCATTCTAAACCCGAAAGTACTGGAAGTCTTAAAAATATTGCGTATTCAATTTTAAATGTTAGATTCCTAGAACTTCTCTGAAAAAAAATATTTAAGTCGAATATACCTATGCTCATTTCAAAAATACCAGTGATTCCTTGATCAACAGTTTTATATGGTATTTAAGCGATTTCTGTATGTCAGGCACTGTACTAGTCTGTCTGTTAATCATATTTATTCAGTGCTCACCTTGTAGAGAGCACTGTAATAAGCACTTGGGAGAATACAATATAACAGACATATTCCCTGCTCACAATGAACTTACAGTCCAGAAGGGGAGACAGACATTAATATAAATAAATAAAATGACAGATATGTATGTAAGTGCTGTGAGGATAAATAAAAGGAGCACGTCAGGGTGATGCAGAAGGGAGTGGAAGAAAGGAAAAAGAGGGCTTAGTAAGGGAAAGCCTCTTGGAGGAGATGTGCCTTCAGTAAGGCTTTGACTCGGGCCGGGGAGAGTAACTGTCTGTTGGATTTGAGGAGGGAAGGTATTCTAGGCCAGAGGCAAGATATGGGTGAGAGTTCAGCGGCTCGATAGACGAGCTCAAGGTACAGAATTAGAGATACTGTATTAGTCTAATCTAATACTGCAGATTAGTGTTAGAGGAGCCAAGTGTGCGGGCTGGGTTGTAGTAGGAGAGTAGTGAGGTGAGGTAGGAAGGGACAAGGTAAGGGTAGATACAAGGTGATCAGGTTAGACACAGGCCAATCCCACGTGGGACTCACAGTCTTACTCCCCATTTTACAGATGAGATAACTGAGGCACCGAGAAATGAAGTGACTTGTCCAAGGTCACACAGCAGACAAGTGGCAGAACTGGGATTAGAACCCGCATCCTTCCGACTTCCTGACCCATGCTCTACCCACTATGCATGCTATTTCACAGTTGCTTCAAGTCCACTGCTCTGGAGCTTAATGGTGGGTGGTTTCCTTTGTTTTCAATAAATGACCAATTAAGATCAGAATTGGATTGAAATCATGGTGGGGCCTGGGCCTGAGGAGGCCCAGTGGATGCCTTGAAACAAAGTTCATCCCTCTATTTTCTCCCCAGAGAACCCACATCTTCCAGGCCCCAGCCTCACAATCCCTCCCCCACAGTGATGGGTTCATTCCAGCCTTGTAAGAACCCCAGCAAGGAGATAAGGATGCTTCTGGAATCCCAGCAGGCGACCTCCACTTAGATGATGGGGTTAGGGTCAACAGCCTCCTTTCTCCCTAATGGCTAAAACTGTCCTGATGAAGAGAAGCATTATGGCATATTGGAGAGAGCACAAGCCTGGGGGTCAGAGAGTCTTAGGTTCTAATCCTGACCTTGCCACTTGTTTGCTTTGTGATCTTGGCCAAATCACACTTCCCACCCTTCAAAGCCCTACGGAAGACTCACTTCCTCAAAGAGGCCTTCCCAGACTAAGCCCCCCTTTTCCTCAGCTCCATCGCCCCGACTCACTCCCTTTGCTCTGCCCCCCTCACCACCCCAAAGCACTTGTGTATATATGTACATATTCTATTTATATTCATTCCTGTTTACTTGTTTTGATGTGTATATAAATATATATATATATATCAATAATTCTATTTATTTATATTGATGCTATTGATGCCCATTTACTTGTTTTGATGTCTGTCTCCTGCCTTCTAGACTATAAGCTTGTTGTGGGCAGGGATTGTCTCTCTCTATTGCTGAATTGTTTTTTCCAAGCACTTAGTACAGTACTCTGCACAGAGTAAGTGCTCAATAAATATGATTGAATGAATGAACTTCTCTGTGCCTCAGTTACCTCATCTGGAAAAAGGGGATTAAAACTACGAGCCCCACGTGGGACAGGGACTGTGTTCAACCCGATTTGCTTGAAGCCACCCCAGCGCTTAGTTCAGTGCCTGGCACACACTAAGTGCTTAACAAATACCACAATTATTATTATTATGAGGACAGGAGAACTGAGATAGACGAGATGAGGAGGCCCAAACTCTTCCTTATATTGTAACTGGAGAGCATAAATGTCAGAGAAATGCCCAGAGATAAAAAGAAGTGCATTCACTTCCTTTTGAGGTAAAAAAGACTGACCAAATTCCAGATAACCAAGTAGCTCATGACTTCTTGTAAAACTTTTTTTTTCCCCTAGGAGCTTGTGATTAATCCAAGAAGCTTTAAAAATTCAGTTTCTGAGAAGTAGGAAGTGTAAGTATAAATTTTGCCCCAAGTTTTGCGTGGCTCCTGATTTGTTTATATCACTGCCGGAGATATATTTACTCAACAGATCTCGCTACAGATGAAGTATCCAGTTTTCAAAATAATATCTGATTTTGTAGTTGGAACAGTTAAGACTGAAAGGATGGTGAACGCTACCCTGTCACATAGTTCAAGGTTTTTCCATCCAATTTTATCAAGTCTGTAGGCACGTTAGAAACATACAAAATGCCATTATTGAGTCAGACCAGTGATTCATCCAGCCTAGATTTTGTCTCCAACATTGGATTTAAGATATTTAAGATATTTAGAAGAACAAGATGAGGGTTTCTCTCCTTGACATCCTTCTTTATAAGTAGAAATAAATCATTTAACAATCCCTAACTTCCTCTTCAGTAAAAGTAAGACATTTTCTTAGCCATAAATTTTCCAGGTCCTATTCAATTTGTGCAGTCCTGTGGTGATAAATTTAACATTTGTTTACCACTTGATATGTGAAGAAGTGTTTCCTTTTTGTTTTGTGTAGGACTTTATCCCATTCAACTTCTTGGATTGGGGAGCAATAATGTGTTAATTTTTCAAATGCCCTTCATAAATATTATTACTATACTATTACTACTAAAAGACTTATACAGTTGCTATAGGTAAATTCCAATATTCTAATTTCCTATAACACAAGATTGATTCTTGCAAAAAAAAAGTGAAGAAAAACTGTTACTATATTGCTAACCCATTCCATAGTCTCACACATGCAACAGATTTTTTCTTCTGACCCTATAGTATGTTGTAGCCAAATAAGTTCATGTTGTTGGGTGGACAACCCTAATTCTCAACCATCATTTCTGGTAAAACATGTAGTGAAACAGGTACTACAGCAGGCCTGAGTATGTGTTCAATAAATAGTTTAGAATGATGATACCTAATCAGTTCTGATTAAAGATTAGAAGCTTTAACTATGGACTTAATAAATCTGCTTTTGATCATTGTTTCCTTTCAGAATTCAGACCATTTTGTCAGTAAGAGGGACCTAAAGCAGCAGCTTGGAGCAGCTTCACATGAGCGTTGTTGAAATTTCCATTTCTTAATTTCCTGCCTATAGTTCTTTCAGGAGTAACAATCAAGGGGAAAACTGTGACACGTAGAAATAGAAGAACTTTTTGACTGGTCTGCCTGCCAGGGAGCCATGGACTATGTTCAGAACACTGCTCTCTCCGGCCTCTGATACTCAATAAATACCTCTAGCCTGACTGAACTGGGAATTGAGCCCATAATGTGTGCCTGCTAGCACTAACTCAGAGAAAGACATTTCTTCTGGAGCAAGAAATGGAGAAAAAACTGTTAGGCAATTTGTTAAGTGGTGATCTAGGTTGTTCTCAGTAGAAGGAAGATCCATGTCCTTGGAAATGGAAGCATTGTACTGAACTATTAAACACTCAAGATGAATTGCTGACAATAAAATCTATTTCCTAAAATGGTGAAATGCTGAAAATGTTTACAAAGCACCTCCCTATAATCAATTATGTACAGAGAGCTGAATGACATTTTCACCCTCTTGAGATAAGGTAAACTGTTGTAAAACAAATTAATGCCACAGGCTCCTTTGAGAAGGCAATAGGAAAATCCAAATGACCAAGTTGGTTGATCTTAAATCGTCCTCTGGATAAGCTGATTATTACTTTAAAATGTTCCAGGCTTTTACTTACAAGGTATTCTAATGGTCTCCAAGCTTAATTTTCTTCAGAACCAAATGATTCTGCTTTGCAATTTCCAGGTTTCATTCAGGGGCATTATAAGTTTTAGACTTGACAAATTCTTATTTGGGATCAATTTATCAATCATCCAATGGTATTTATCGAGCACGTACTTATTAAATGGTTCTCTACTAAACACTTAGGAGAGAACAATATGACAGAGTTGGTAGAAACATTCCCTGCCCATGAGTTTACAGTTTAGAGGAGGAGGCAGACATTAATGTAAATAAATTACGGATATGTACATAAATGCTGTGGAGCTGAATGGGGAAATACTAAATGCCCAAAAGGTGCATATTCAAGTGCACAGATGATGCAGAAGGGAGAGAGGATTGGGGAAAATAGGGCTTAGTTGGGAAAGGCCTCTTGGAGGAGTCGTGATGCAAGGATAATTTTAATCAATGATTCTAGTACTAGCAGTACAAAAAAAAATAAAGATATTCACCCCAGCCTCAGCCCTGCAGTACTTAGGTACAAAACGGTAATTTATTTTAATGTCTGTCTCCCCTTGTAGGCTGTAATCTCATTGTAGGCAGGGAATGTCCCTACCACCTCTGTTATGTTATACTCTCCCAAGTGCTTAGTACAGTCCTCTGCACTCAATTAGTGCTCAATAAATACCACTGATTGATTAGCCTGACTTTAAGCTCACCCATCTGTTGGTGAGCAAGGAAACTTTATGATATAGATGTACATATATTAATATATTATATATTTAACTCTGGAGCAGAGCTTTAAGAAGCTACATTTTGAGACTGCTAGTATTTTTAAGAGGTGAGAGTAATAGACTCCAAGATTTAACATGCTTTAAATCCTAGAACTGAAAGAAAACAGGACTCCTCTTAGCTGGAAAAACTCATTCTAATGGTTGGTTAGATAAAGGTGCCTAGAAATATGCTAACCTTCATGCCAGAAATTAACACCAGAAATAAATCCATATGATGGTTCCAGGTAAATCTTGCAAATTTTAAACAGTTTTATTTGCATAGTGTCCAAAATCATTAGTAGAGTAGTAATATATTTGCTAAGCACTTACTAAAGGTCAAGCACCGGTCTAAGCATTAGAGTACATGCTAGATAATCAGCTTAGACCCAGTCCCTGTCCCAGATGGGGATCAAAATCTAAGTACTAAGGAGAACAGTTATTGAATTACAGTTGAGGAAACTGAGGCCCAGAGAAGTGAAGTGACTTGCCCAGGGTCACACAGCAGGCATATGGTAGAACATGTATTAGGCATTTCCACTAGACCATGGTCCTCTCAAACATTAAACTTGAAAGCAACAGCAGTAGGTATGCTGGTGTTTTTCTTCACCAAAGACAAGACTGTGTAAACATGGAACATCTAAGACCTGCTCACTAAGAGCTCAATAAATACCAATGATCGATCTTTTATTCTTTAAGTGGCTTGGCTGCCTGTTTCCACTGAGGATCTGGAAATGCTCTCCATTCTTTCCCCTTAAAAGTTTTGCATTTAGGGCTGGATCACCTTTTCCCTATTATTTAAATATTTATCCATGAGTCAGATTGAATGTTTTTCTAGTAGATTTCATCAATTTTGCATAGGAGTTCACTCCGTGAAATTAAAATGTTCAGCTTTGTCTCCCGCAGTAAACTTTGGAGGGCCAAAAAAAACTGTCAGCCTTGGAAATTCTCATGAGGCATATTTGGCATTATGGGAAAGATCTGTCATGGCCCAGAATTGGGCATTCTAAAGGCTGAGTTGTCCCCTGAAATAAAATAAATATCTTTTAAAATATCTTAGTCTAGGAAATACTTGTCGGAAGAACAAATGAAATGTGGGGAAAGAATTTTAAATCCCATATTGGTTAATAGAGATTCCCGGGCTAGACTGAAAGCTCCTTGAGGGCAGGAATCATGTTCTACATTATTGTAATTCTCTCAAGCCTGCACAGAGTAAGCACACAAAAAATACCATCAATTGATTGCAGAAGCATCTGTCATGTTCCAGCAGCATTTAAAACTTAAATTCAAAATAAAAAGCCACATGCTGTAAACCATCCAAAGCATATTATTAGAAAAATAACAAAAGCAGTTCCTAATAATCATAGTAATAATAATGGTAGTATTTGTTAAGCACTCACTGAGTGCTAGACTTTGCACTATGCACTACAGTAGGTACAAGCAAATCGAGTTGGACACAGTCCCTGTCCTGCATCAGGCTCACAGTATCAATCCCAATTTTATAGAGGAGGTAACTGAGGCACAGAGAAGTGAAGTGAAGTGATTTGCCCAAAGTCAGAGAAGACAGATGGGGCGGTGGAACCTGAAAGCACAACCTTCTGATTCCCAGGCCTGCTCTATGCTGCTTCAGAAGAGGGGAACAATATGCAACTCAAATAAATCAATTAAGCTGATCAGAAGACAGAGGACCCTCACCAGTAAAGGAAAGGAATCTGAAAAACAAAGAGCTGATTTGGAAAGGCAATTAAAAACCAACCAAGATGCATTTACCAGAAGACATTTTTTAACATAAGGCAAATGAAAGAGAAGTATATTCTAAGAAACTCATTTGATAAAACATTTCTTTTGTAGTTTAGTCAAGGGGCAGGATTATTTTTATTTCATGAGATCATCAAGATAAATGTCATGGCTGCATTTCAAAAGGAATTGGAGAATGATTCCAAGAGGACTAGGGTAGGGCAGCAGAGCAGATTTTTTTCAACCAATTCACTCATCTGTCTTTTAAGACACAAAGATTTCTAGCCACCCTTCTTCCTTCTTAGCTTCAAAACCTTTATCTGTCACCTGCTGGAGCCCTGGGCTATGGACTCAAATGCCAGTTAAGGAGGGCTTAAGAGGAGAGGGACACAGTTCGTTTTGGGGGTGAAAAAGGCAAGAAAGTTGTTCTAGGCAGGTGAGAAAAAGCAAGTGACAGGTCAACGGCAGAAGAGTTGAGAATGAGAAAGAGTTAAGTGGGAGGAGAAGAATATAAACAGCATGAGAAGCAGTGTGGCTTAGTGGACAGAGCACGGGCCCGAAGTCAGAAGGTCACAGGTTCTAATGCTGGCTTCGCCACTTGTCTGCAGTGTGACCATGAGCAAGTCACTTCACTTCTCTGTGCCTCAGTTAACTCATCCGTAAAATGGGGATTGAGACTGTGAGCCCCATGTGGAACAGGGACTGTGTCCAACCTGATTTGCCTGTACCCACCCCAGAATTTAGGACAGTACCTGGCAAGTAGTAAGGCCTGGCACATAGTAAGTGCTTAACAAATACCATAATTATTATTGTTATTATATACTAGAGATGTAATGAGAGAAAGAATAGATGGTCTCATAATATTCTAAACTGTGAGCCTGTTGTTGAGTAGGGATTGTCTCTATTTCTTGCTGAATTGTACTTTCCAAACACTTAGTACAGTGCTCTGCACACAGTAAGTGCTCAATAAATACGAGTGAATGAATGAATAACATTCAGTAGCATTGTGCTCTCCCAAGTGCTTAGTACAGTGCTTTGGATATAGTAAGCATTCAATAAATAACACTGATGGATCAATCAGTGAGTGAGTACTAAGGGGATTTGATACCGGTGTATTTGATCACAATTTAACTTAGCAGGACAAAAAATATTTGTTGGCCTGGGGAAGATTTCAGCTTTTCCAAAATAATCTGCTGATTGGCTCAGAAGCCTATTTGATTGACAGTTATTGCCTGGAGGTATTTACAGCTTGGCATTCTTCCCAACCCTACTGACAGCCTGTTCGGATTTGGGGAATGCCCAGGGATTCCTCAGTCTGGTCCTGGGATGGGGCCAACCATGGCTAGAGTCTGGAAAACTCTGAATTCCACCTGTCAAGTCAAACAGGTGACCTCCACTTATTCTCCCCCTCTAGAGTGTATGTTCCTTGTGGGAGGGGAATGTGACCGCTAATTCTGTTGTAAGGTGCTCTCCCTAGCACTTAGTACAGTGCTCTGTGCATAGCAAGTACTCAATAAATACGATCAATTTAATTATTATGATTGTTATTATGGTATTTGTTAAGCGCTTACTATGGGTCAAACACCGTTCTAAACGCTGGGATGCAGAGCAGCTAATCAGGTTGGACACGGTCCCTGTCCCAGGTTGGGCAAACAGTTTAAGTAGGAAGGAGAACAGCTACTGAATCCCCAATTTACAGATGAGGAAACTGAGGATCAAAGAAGTTATGCGACTTGTCTAAGATCACTCAGCAAGACAAGTGGTGGAGCCAGAATTAGAATCCAGGTCCTCTGACTCCCAGGACCCGGGCTGTTTTCCAGGAGGCCACACTGCTTCCCGAGTGTTCTTGAACTCTAGAAGAATTGGGTGTATCTGTCACTTTTCATATACTCCGCACTGTTAGTTTCCTACAGGCACCAACCTTGGAGAACATCCTGTAACTTAAAGCTGCTTTGTGAGTGAGTGAAAGAGAGAGAGAATGTGTGTATATGTGCAAACGCATGTGTGTTTGAGTTTAAAGGGGCCATGCCTGCTGCTAAGCCGCAGATTCATAGTACCCAGTATGAAACACATTAACCCTAAAATACAGTTCAAATGTCCTGGGAAAAAACGTTTCAAATAGCATGAAACTACCCTATGCTCTGCATATAAAGCAGACAGCAAGAAAGTCTAACAACTGACTGATAAGGAACTCAGGGTAATAAATCTCTACAGTTCTAAACATAGCTTTAAGGAAGAAAAACATTTGAGAGAGAAAATCCCACTTTTTTTTTTCCTGTTTTAAGTTCATGTGCTTCAGAAAGGAGTAGAAAGGAACATAGTATCCCAAAGATGCAGAAAACAGCCTGCACTTTTTCTAATTCCCTATATACTAAATATTGTGAAATATTTGCATTCTTAATGAAACATGAGAAAACAAAACTAACCAGTTTCCTACTTCTGGATTTGTGATGTAATGGGCCTCGAATTGCTAACTCAACAAATCCTAACCTCAATTAAATTATTTTTAATATGAGAACACACATACTGCTAGAATGATGGTGAACTATTGTGTCCAATCTGATTTGCTTGTATCCATCCCAGCACTTACTACATTGTCTGACACATAGTAAGCACTTAAATACCACAATTTAAAGGCCTTTCAGACTATACCCTTGGTCACCCAAAACACTATGATGAATTATTTTACATTTCCTTCATCACTTGAGCATTCATTCCATGAATACTTGCAAATACCTCAAAAACAGAGATGTAATTATCTGCATTATCGATTTTAAAAAGTAAACACTCCATTTCACTTCTCAATTAGCTGGGTTCAGTTTTGGCTCAAAAATTTTCCTGTTCTTCCTATCTGCACTCTATTAGTTTCTTACCTTATAATTAACCAGATCCACATTAGAAATGACTAACAATTCTTACAAATGACATTTTTTAGTATTTCAATTTATTACAGATATTGTGAACAGAAAAAAATGGGATAAGACTAATAAAAATAATGTTCTGCATCATGCTCAAATTTTAAAAAACCATGGTACACTTGGACCTTTGCACTCAGCTTGGCTATAATACATTTTTACATTACAAACAATAAATACTGATTTGATTGTATTTGTGTCAAGGCTTGGCACATTGTAAGCGCTCACTATATACCACAATTTTTTAAATAAACATTTGTATATGAAAGATGAATGATTTTTCCTTCTCCACCATTATATGTTAGCAAAGCTGCTCTTGGTCTCAACCTCTTGGAAATGAGACATCACTTTAGGTCTGTTTGGAAATCTCGTTACCAAATACACTTTGTTCAGATGAGCAAAATATAATTTTAAAACAATGTGAACAAGAGTTACTATCTTATTAGACCATCATCATCTAGGGAAACAATCTTTCTGTCGAGACAAAAACACTGCTAGGCACTCAAACCCCAAGATAAGGCATAAATACACAGAGGTTGGATTCCAAGAGTCATCAGCAGTTAGGCCCCCAAACTAATTACAATAATAATAAGTGCTATGTGCCAAACACTATGCTCATCACTAGGATAGACAGAAGATCATTCCCTTAGACACATGTGGCTGACAGAGCAATTTTTTAATCCCACCTTGCAGATGACAAAACCGAGTCAACAGAGCAGTGAAGTGATTTGCCCAAAGTCGTACAACGGACAAGAGGCAGAGCCTGGACTAGAATCTGGGTCTTCTGACTCCCAGCCCCATGTTTTTTTCCCACTAACCATGCTGACTAAATCCTCCTATGAAAGGGTCTCCCAAACCCAGATTTCAAAACCACCACATGGCATTCCACCACAGCGTTTCCCGCCGCATCCCTGGAAGGAAAATTGAAAGTATTGTTCGCATTTTATTTCCCAGGATATTGTTGCTCCTGTCAGCGGGGATTTATGGGAACACAACTCTTGGGAGTTAGAGAAACCTCAAGACTTTCCACAGTACAACGAGCTGCGATTACATCTCTACCATTCCACTAGGAAACTTTTGTTTAGCTGAAGGCAGCTCAGCGACCTTGCTGGTCCACGACAACGGTCTCCAGGCCACAATCTGCCATCAGGTACATTCGGTTCTGATTAGCGGAGGCCAATTGCAGCCCCTTGACTTTCCTAGTTTTTTTCGTAAGAAGAGACCTTTAAATCCTCTTCCCAAATGAGATTAAATGTTCAGGTGATGACACTGGGCTCATCTATAAACAGCTACTTGACTTGCTCTTTTCGTTCAACCAGGGCCTGACAAGTCACAGGAAACTGATTCACATTCCAGTCTCCGTGACTCCTAAAGGACAGCTCACATGGACCCAGCTCTGTGGCCCTTTTATTCTTATTCGATGGCAACCCTCTGCTTGCTTCAAGCGACCGATCGATGATGTTTACGATGTGTAATACTTTGTGCAGAGTACTACACTAATTTTTAAAAATGGTATTAGTTAAGCATCTACTATGTGCCAGGAACTGTACTAAGGTCTGGGACAGAACAAAGTTAATCAGGTTGGACACAATCTCTGTCCCAGGTGCTCAGATTTAGCCCCCATTTTACAAGATGTGGGAACTGAGGCACTGAGAAGTCAAGTGACTTGCCCAAGGTCACAGAGCAGACAAGGGGCCAGGCTGGGATTAGAACTCCCACTAGGGCAGAGAAGCACTAGAGAAGCAGCATGGTGTAGTGGATAGAGCATGGGTCTGGGAGTCAGAAGGTCATGGGTTCTAATTCTGACTGTGCCACTGGTCTGCGGTGTGACCTTGGGCAAGTCACTTTACTTCTTTTTACCTCAGTTATGTCAACTGTAAAATGGGGATTGAGACTGTGAACTCCACATGAGGCAGGGACTGTGTCCAGTCTGACTTGCTTGTATCTAAACCAGTGCTTAGTGCAGTGCCGGGCACATAGCAAGTGCTTAACAAATACTACTATTATTATTATTAGCCATGCTGCTTTTCAGTGGCAATTATTGATTTAACAGACTCTATCCGCACCCTTGAGGAGCTTACAGTCTGGCAGAGGAGGGAGGCAGGCAGGTAAACATACAGATTATTTTATCCAGTCTGTGCATGGCCAGATTTCCTGAACTTTTTATCAGGACAAGAGGCAGAGAGAAGATAAGATAGGAAAAAATGCTAGTCTCAAATCATTAGTCTTAGCATGCCTAAGGAAAAGCTAGCAATGTGGATTCGATTCTGAGCATTGGACAGGACCTGGTACTGGAGATGACTCTGAAACATCAATCAGAATATCAATCACCTATTTATTCATTCAATCGTACTTATTGAGTGCTTACTGTGTGCAGAGCCCTGTACTAAGAGCTTGTAAAGTACAGTACAGCAATAAAGAGAGACAATCCCTGCCCACAATGGGTTCTGCTAGGTGAGTCAGCTAAAAAATAAGAACTTTGATTAAGCTATAAAATCTTGGAGACCAGAGCTAAAAATTGAATATGTTTCTTAGAAATAGAGTGGGAAATCCTCAGTGTCACATTCTTTTGGGGTTCAATCTTCAGGCTGAACTCGATATTCTTGTCTTTTTCCCACTTGCTCCCTATCCCAACCCCAAAATTTTTCTGTTTCTTGACTTGGGACCTAAGAAGTTATTCATTTTTTCTGACCTAAAATTTACTTAGAGATGAGGTCTGCATGATAAGGGACTCCATGAATAGGATGGAGAGGACACCTGTCTCTCTTTCTTTTAGGCCATTTAGGTAAATGAAAAAGAGACCAGAAAAAGAAGATACCAGAGGTACACTTCCTATGTACACTTCCTCTAGACTGTAAGTTCATTGTGGACAGGGATTGTGTCGGTTATATTGTAACACTGCACTTGCCCAAGTGCTTAGTAAAGTGCTCTGCACCCAGTAAGTGCTCAATAAATACTATTGACTGTCATTGTCCAGTAGAGACACAAGCAATCATCCTTAACCATTGCATTCCCCCCACCCCCATTTTCCTCAGTGACATTTGCTCTTCTGGAAAAAACTTTTGTATCAGTTGCTGCCTTTTGAATAAGCACAATTTGAGGTCTAAGTGGACAAAGCTTTAACCTAAGCCAAGTGTATTTGGTGAGCTGAAGTACTCTGCATGCTCTTTTACTATTTACTTTTTTTTTTTAATGTTTGCTCTTCACTTTAGTCTAATGTTGCTAAGAATGCAATATCCTCTCCTAGTTGTACTTATCTTTAGAAAGTTAAAGCTAAGAATAGTTTATAACCAAACAGAATTCAAAGAAGGAGTCTCAGAGATAAGAGAATTTTGAATTTGCTTGTTGAGTAGCCATGCTATTGAAATAGATAGTCCACTTCTTAAAGCACTCCTCGGGGAATGGAAAAACCAGATTGGACACAGAGATGTGCACATAGATGTATTGAAGATACTTTTAAATTGGAATTAGGAGAGAGTATTTAGATGAAATCTATTAAGGTCATTCAATCATTCATTCCATCATATTTATTGAGCGCTTACTGTGGGCAGAGCACTGTACCAAGCACTTGGAAAGTGCAATTCAGCAATAGAGACAATCCCTGCCACACTGTGGGTTTACAGTCTAGAAGGGGGGAGACAAACATCAAAACAAGTGAACAGGCATCAATATAAATAAATAGGATTAAAGATATATACACATCAAAATGAGTAAACAGGTCATTGTAGGCCCGTTAGAGGGCCAATTTTGTATCTCCCTGAATAACTACTTGTAGACACTTCAGAGGACAAGCTGAGAGGTTGCTTCATTTGCTTCATTCAATACTCATGTTGCAATAACCCAGAGAGGGGGAAACTGAGGAACCCACACATTTTATTCACATTTATTTACCAACTTTGTTGTATTGAACTCTCCCAAGCATTTAGTACAGCGCTCTGCATGTAGCAAGCACTCAGTAAATACAATTGTGACGATGATGATCCAAAGAATAGTAAATCTTAAATGCAATTTATGGATGAATTACTTTTAACAGAAGAATAATGCCTGTTTTTCAGCTATGGTAGAGGGCTAAAGAGAGCTATGAGAAGCAGGCTTTAGAATGTTTGCCAAGAGCCCGTCCGTAAATACAGTCTATACAGAAGTATATGTAGAGTCTGTACGGTGATGATGATCAGTGAACACATGAGCTTCAGTTCCTAGTGCTTAATACAGTGCCTGGCACATAGTAAGTGCTTAACAAATACCATAATTATTACAATTGTTATTCTGAGGCTTCAGGACAAGAAACTGGAGGAGGAACTAACAGTTATGTTTGTTAACTCAAAATCTCTCACCTCTACCGTCAAGTTTCCAGTAGGATTAAGAGTACAGTGAGAAAGGATGGGGCAAGGATGTATTCAAGTGCACCCTCGTGGAACATCAATCTCATTTGTCTTGGAGCCAATCAACTGCAGAGACAGTGGACAAGAACCATCCCCATTCCACACACGTCGCTCTGGGATCGAATCCCTGAACGAGTGTCATTCACCGATGTCGATTTCTAAGGCCGAGCCTCCAGCTGCGAGTAGAGTAATTGCAAAACAACAAAACATTGCTCTCGGTGCAGATTCCACATAAACAAAATTGTGTGCGTACACACAATCTGTGCCATCTGTTATTTTTCCTCGACAATGTTACCAGTCTTGAAAGTGACCAATTTCGTTGTGGGAAACGTGTTATTAAAATCTTTGTTTCTTACCCCTTGTGAATAAAATGTGTGGGCTCCTCAGTTTCCCCCTCTCTGGGTTACTGCAACATGAGTATTGAATGAAGCAAATGAAGCAACCTCTCAGCTTGTCCTCTGAAGTGTCTACAAATAGTTATTCAGGGAGATACAAAATCGGCCCTATAACGGATGGACATAGAACTATGTTCTGAAAGATACTGTCTGAACCATCTGTGGTACCATGGCTAGATTAGCACCTGGAACCTTCGCCGAGTGCCCTTATTTGTCCCACGTGGTTCTACTAGTAACAGCTTCCCCCTTCCCACCCATTACAGGTGCTTTGGACTGTGATGAGCTTGGTGAGATACAAAGCGTATGATTCAATTTGCCCTCCCAAGTGCTTAGTACAGTGCTCTGCAGGGAGATAAGTGCTTAGTAATGATGATGGTATTTGTTAAGCACTTACTATGTGTCTAACACCATTCTAAGCACTGGGGTAGATGCCAGCTAATCGGGTTGGACACAGTCCCTGTCCCACATGGGGCTCACAGTCTTAATCCCCATTTTACCGATGAGGTAACTGAAGCTCAGAGAAGTGAAGTGACTTACCCAAAGTCACAGCAGAAAACTGGTGGAGCTGGGATTAGAACACAGGACCTTCTGACTCCCACTGTTGGTTGCCTGATTTGTCCTGGTTGGTCTTTACAAAAAAAAAAAAAAAAAAACCAGCCCCCCTTCCCCCCTACAAGGCCAGTGCTACCCACTGTGGGAAACATACTTTTCTTTAGCATGGTCCAGTAGAAAGAGCACACACTTGGGAGTTAGATGACCTGGGTTCTAATCCCTACTCCACCACATTCAGCTATGGACAAGTCACAGCTTCTCACTGAGGATGAGATGAGGATCTGTAAAATGGGGATAAATCCTACTTCCTTCTACTTAGCCTGTGAGCTCCAGGTGGGAGAGGGGTTGTGTCCAACCTGATTAACTCATCTTTTACCCCACCACTTAGAACAGTGCTTGGCATAGAGTAAGTGCTTAACAAGCACTATTATTATTATTGTCCTTCTCAATATCTGCAAGAGACTCGAATGATCAGTTTAAGACAATCACCGCATCAGCATTTTCTCTTCTCATCCGTTTCACAGTTTGGTGGCAGCTGCTTTCCTCCGAGTAAACAAAAATCACAGAGAATAAATAATATTAAAATGCCTAAGACGTGCCCAGCACTGTTTAAACTCTGGGAAGAATATGTGTTTACACGAATATATTCATTCATGCATATTCTTTGGACTGCAAATGCTCACCCCAGAGGGTGGGAAGAGAGGGGATTCAGAGAAAGGTCAGAAATTAAAATAATACTGAACAGAGAACAGGAAATAACACTGTTCAATTGTTGATTTGGACAGCAGACTTCACTGTAAAATCTTGGTCACCTCATCACTCTGAACAGACTGGTGTGGATTTTTTTTTATGGTATTTGCTAAGCGCTTATCATGTGCCAGCCACTATTCTAAATGCTGGACATCGTCCCTGTTCCTCATTCATTCATTCAATCGTATTTACTGAACACTTACTGTGTGCCAAACACTGTACTAAGCGCTTGGGAAAGTACAACAGTAAAGACACCTTCCCTGCCCACAGTGAGCTCACAGTCTAGAGGGGTGAGGCAGACATCAATACAAATAAATTACACTTATAATAATAATACTAATAATGACATTTAAGTTCTATGTGCCAAGCACTGGGGTGGATGCAAGGAAATTGGGTTGGACACATCAGGACTGTGTGGGGCTCACAGTCTCAATCCCCATTTTACAGATGAGATAACTGAGGCCCAGAGAAGTGAAATGACTAACCCAAGGTCACACAGCAGACATGCAGTAGAGTCAGAATGAGAAACCACATCCTTCTGACTCCCAGGCCCATGCTCTTTGCACTATGCCATGCTACTCTAGTGCTGTGGGGCTGGGAGGGCGGCGAAGTATGGGGCTCACAATCTTAAATTCCATTTTACAGATGAGGGAACTGAGGTCCAGAGAAGTACAGTGACTTGCCTAAGGTCAAACAGCAGACAAGCGATAGAGCCAGGATTAGAACCCCAGGTCCTTCTGACTCCCAGGACCAGGCTCTATCCACTAGGCCTTCACAGTGGAAGGAACCAACACTCCTTTTACTGAGCCCAAAGCTAAATATGATAGCATCATAGACAGATTGCTAAATATCGATTGCATAGCAACTGGATACAAAAAGGTAAAACCAAGAATTTGGGCACCTCTAAATATTAATGACATAAGTCATTCAGTGATATCCTTTCCCTCCCTACCCTCTCCCCTTTCCTCCACCCCCTTCACTGAAACTTAGGTCTTGACTGATAGGAGCAAAGAAGATAAATATGAGTACAATGCAACAGAATTATCAGACATGTTCCCTGCGTGACAAGTTTAGGACTAAAACTTGCATTAAGGAAAGTGATAAAATACCAACTGCCCATCTAAGATGAAAAAAAAAAAGACACCTAATGTAAAGCAGGATAATTTTAAGTGAATAATTAACAATGAAAAGAATTCCAGAAGAAATCTGACTTGAGAAGGAAGAATAAAATTAAAAAACCGTAAGCACTTCCCAAGCACTTAGTACAGTGTGCTGTACCCAGTGATTGCTCAATAGGTGCCTTGACCATTACTATTCAAGGTAACTGCTACCCTTCAAATACGCTATATTCTAAGTAGACAGATGTAGCACTACAATTCTATTTAAGTACACGGGATGATAGGTATCGGTTATGGCAACGTGTAACGGTTTCCGAAAGGACCAGTCACAGAGTTCGATTTTCATCTTATTGAGATGTCTGAGAATTGCAAAATGGTGGCTTGAAAAGGAGCGAGAGAGTGGGGTAAATAGTTTCTTCTAGTTGTGGGCCTTAATTTATATCCAGGTGTGTCATATTTCTAATGCCATGTCAAGATACGAAGAAGAGAGTGGAAGAAGAACGTGCTCGTGGAAGCTAATTAGCAATAGTTCCAAAAATGGTCTATGTTCTGTCTGTGGGTTAGTCGCTTAAACTCAGTTCTCTTACTCCTAAAATGGAGACAAAATAGATAATCAGCTCTTTATGGGAAAAGGATTGTGTCCAACCTCAAAACCTTATGTCTACCCCAGCATTGAGCACCTAAAATTGCTTGATATTATTATTGCTGCTGTTATTATTAGAAAATCATGATTAGAGAAGCAGCATGGTTTAGTGAAAAGAGCAGAGGCCTGGGAGTCAGAGGACCTGGGTTTTAATCCTGACTGTGCCACTTATCTGCTGCATGACCTTGGACAAGCTACTTCACGTCTCTGAGTTTCAGTTAACTTATCTCTCAAATGGGGATTAAAACTCTGAACCCCATGTGGAACATGGACTGCCTCTAACCTGAGTAGCTTGTATCTAGCCCCAGCCCTTAGTACAGTGTCTGGCACACTGTAAGTGCTTAACGAACACCATTAAAAAAAGTGATAGTGGGAGAAGAGCAGAAGTCAAGCACTGTTTCCAAATGAATGAAGAATGAATAGGTCGCTTTGAGAGAAAATGTAGGGTTATCGGGTTGGGGAAAGAACCCAGAAAACGGCTAAAGAGGTAGAAACAGGATTTATGAGAACATTATGATTTTGGGGGAGGCAGGGGAGGGGAGGGTCAAGAGGCTGCAAAGGAGAATTCAGTATAAGAGGCACATGAAAGAATAATGCCGTGGGAACTGAGGAAGTTCTTCCTGGAAAACAGAATGATTAAGTAGTTCTGAATCCCAATATTTTTAAATCTACAAATGATGTGTGGGCCCTGCATGAGAATCTTTTAATGATGCTGTCTGAGGCCTTCTTTTATGCACTTCAAGGACATGGGCTTGACATGATGAAAAGAAAATGAACTTATTTGGATGTGAGAGAACAGTGGGTGGAAGGGAATCATCGATCTCTTTGTATGATGGTATTTGTTAAATGCATACTATGTGCCAGGCACTGTTCTAAGCACTGGGATAGATACAAATAATCAGATTGGATGTAGTCTCTCCCACCTAGGGTTCACATCTTAATTCTCATTTTACCGACGAGGGAACAGAGGCCCAGAGAAGTTAAGTGACTTGCACAAGGTCACACTGGATACAAGAAGCAGAGGTGAGATTAGAACCCAGGTCGTTCTGACTCCCAGGCCCAGATTTATCCACTAGGCCATGTCACTTCACTGTGGTTTGATTGTGTGCATTTTTACATTCAGAAAGCACCTTTTAAAGCCCTTTCCATAATTTGAAGTGAGGAGGAAAGGACCTTCAGTGTTGGAAAGGGGACCAGGATGGTAAGAACGAGGAAATTGGGTCAGAAATGTTGAACTGGACAATGGTGGGGTCTGACCTTGAGCTCGAAGAAAGAACACTGCTTCATAAAATGTTTCAAGAGAGGATTCAAGAGGAATGCTGCTGGAAGGAAGAAATCAAAGAGACCTCGGCTGAGGAGCAGCATGGCAAGTTTTCCATTATGATTAGAAAATAGATCTAGGTTTTCAATGGTTCTCCCTCAGGCTTTATCTTGTTGAAAACATTTTTATTCAAGCCTGAGATTCTCAGTGTATCAGGACTAAATTCTGTCAAATACAATTGGTCCCTTCTCAAATATAAGCATCTGCCACTTACATCTCTCTGGCATAGTCTGCGTGAAATCATCCAAAAACTGTAACTGACTTTAAGGTTTTTAGGTGAAAGAACCTTTAACAGGCAGCAAGAAGTATTTTGGTTGAATAGAATTTCTAAAGACACTTAATGATGCTTCCAAGATCTGAAATGAAATTTCTTAAGGTTCAGAGCATGCCAAAAAATATTAAAAACAAAATCAAACCAGAATTCTCTAAATTGTAATTCTTCATTATTAGTCACAGTAATGACCCCCTTGGCTAAGCCTCTGAGAAAGTTTTCTTTTTCTTGCCTCAGAGTTATTTGAATTTTACAACTGAGAGATGGATTTGGGTTTCCATTTTGAGAAATGCCCCATGAATTTGTAAATTCTTCCATTTGATTATATGCCACTTGAAGGCAGGGGCTTTGCTTCGCATCTACTTTTACAGTATGTTCCCCGGGGTCTTAGTATAGCACACCTGTCTTGCTCAAGCAGTACCAATGATGGCAGTGACAAAATATCTCTTGTGTTAAAAAAGGCAAAGTCTAGATTGATGAAATACAAAAATGATACTGTCCACTTTGATCACCAGAGCAATATCAGTATCAAACCTCTGAATAGGTTTGAAAGCAATCTTCTAACTACTCCTGGACTCTGGAAAGCACAGATCCCAGTGCCCCACCCTTGGGGTCACCCTGTGTAAAAAACTGGCTTTCAAATGCTTTCCCATAAAATATTGTACGATATTTGGAATTGCACTGACTTCTGATTTCAAATTCTCTTTTTTGTTTTTAGAATAAGCAGAAAAGCAAGCCTCTGATGAAAAACAGCATGCAGACGTTTGGCGATATTTATTGTAATAAATCTTGATTGCTTTATTTTTAGTGTTTGAATAGTTTTCTTGTCTATGTTCCGATCAGGCCAATCCTGTCTAGTTGGACAAGTCGGTCAGAGTTAGAACCAGATATAGACTTAGCCCAGTTAAGGAAAACTCGTGGAGAATTCACATGCGCTTGGTACCAGTGTACTTAGAGAGTTCTGTAGGACAATGATTAGAGTCACACTGCATAAGAGTGAGCTTATCTTTCACAATGTCCACAGAAACAAAGTAATTCTTCCATAGCATCAAAAGAGCAGCGCTATGTAACTATTCAATAGAGTGGAAATAGATCATTGTTCTCTTCAGTTAGCTCTTTGTACTGTGAATGGTTACAAAAGTGGTCTTGTGGATAGAACACAGGCCTGGGAGTCAGAAAGACCTGGGTTAATAATAATAATTATGGTACTTGTTTAGTGCTTACTATCTGCTAAGCACTGTTCTATGCACTGGGTACAAGGTAACCAGGTTGTCTCACGTGTCACAGTCTTCATTACCATTTTACAGATGAGGTAACTAAGGCCCAGAGAAGTGAAGTGACTTGCCCAAGGTCACACTGCGGGCAAGTGGCGGAACCAGAATTAGAACCCACATCCTCTGACTCCCAAGCCCGTGCTCTTGCCACTAGGTCATGCTCCTCAACCTGCTACTTGTCTGCTGTGTGACCTGGGGCAAGTCATTTCACTTCTCTGGGCCTCAGTTACCTCATCTGCAGAATGAAAATTGAGACTGTGAGCCCCATGTGGGCCACGGACTGTGTCCAACTTGATAAACTTGTATCAACCCCAGCACTTTGTCAGATGGGACCGAGGTCACTTTTCACACAGCAGACAAATAGCAGAGTCAGGATTAGAAACCAGATATCCTGACTCCTGGGGCTGTGCTCTTTCCACTAAGCCAGCTGCTTCCCTTATATAAGGCTAGTGTACTGAACTTACTTTGCATAATCAATCAGTGGTATTTACTGAGTACCAACTGCATGAGGAGATCATTGTTCTAAGGGCTTAGGAAACCACAGTAATAACAGAAGATCCGAGAATGAAGGAAATCATTGCATTCTTGCTCTATTACTTAGCAGGTGAATGATATCAATTTCATTTTACCTTTGGAGGTATCCCTGACATTTGAAATTAAGCTTTTCTTTCCTAAAATCGCTTATGCAGGCTATAATCCCAACACAAACAGTAAAAAAAAAAAAAGGCTATTGCCGCAACTCACTGCCCAAACCCAATAATTGGTTAAAATCACCTTAACTGAAAATCATTAAGAAATTTTAGCACAAGTTTGCAAAATAATATCAAAATGTAATGAAGGTAAACATTACTTCCCAGAGAACATTTCATGATCTTGCAGTTCCGACATTCTCTCTATCGTGACCTCATTAGGATATTTGAATGTTTCATGAATTAGTTCCCAGGTCGACATAGTAATTCCGAAAATAGCAAATAGTAAAAGTCACAAATACAAGGAGCTTAGTGTTTGAAGGAAGCTTTGATGTCAGAGTCCATTAGCAGCTGATCAGGATAAATTACCTGACAGAGAGATGTTATGATAAACTCTTAGTTAAGGTTTCTAAAAATGCTCCAGAGTAATTCATGAAGATTCTTTCCCTGTGTATTAATAATTACCACTTCATTATATCAGAAGGAGAGATGCATGTAATAATTATGATTAAAAGTGCAACTGAACGATCCCAAAGAGCCTTGAAAAGAGTGAAGTGTCCTCACAGGTTAAAGAAGGGCAAGTATAAAAGATTAGAATTATGCACACCCGCATTATAGACAGTGTGAAGATGCGGTATCAACTATGATTACCTAAATAAATTAAATGTAACCCAACCACTTGTGAAATGTTAAAGCAACCTTACCAAATGGCTGCAGCTAACTTTCTCCCAATTTGTTCCATGCTGCATTCTTTAGGTGTCTCAATCAGTAATTGTCACAAGTTTGACTCTTTTTGGTATTTCCGGGTATATTACGCAGGAGGAAGTGACCCAATTTGTAGGAAAAACTGCCCTCGTAAAAAAAATTTGAATAACCCTCTCAGTACTTAGCTTTTTCAGAAACTGTTGAAAGTCTTTGCCTCTTCCAAGAAGCCTTCTCAAATATCTAATTTCACCATCTTATTCACCATCCCTTCTGCATTACCTATGCACCTACGTGCTTTGATACTCTCCCCATTCTCAGCTACACAGCACTTATATACATATCCTTATACTCCACTGATTTTGCAGTTCTAAGCAAACTACACAAGTCCCTAGAGATGTCAGTGTGTGAAGCTGGTATTAGAGTTCAGCTGCCTCAGGATTCGTTGACCTTTTAACTGTAATCAGTCAGTCTAAGAAAAAACATTCTCAAAAGGCAGCAAAAACACTTTTTTTCCTTCCAAACATGGCCTCTTCTCATTGTCAAAACTGTGTGTCCTTTATGTTTCTTCTGAGCGAAACATAAAATATTCTCCCATTGTTCAAATTTATATCTCTAGCAAAATTCCAGAGCTTTCCACTGAGAAGAATGACACCAGGCCTGAAAATCTGAGAGATTTTAACTTATCACAAACAGACTTTGAAGTCACCTAATAGACATATATTTAGGATACTGGGAAACGAGATGGATGCATGATTCGCTCTGGGAGTTTTACATAACTAGGGAATTATGATAATTGCACAAATAGTAACTTGGGAAAATAATAGAAGCAGTGGCTAGCAGTGAATTACTGACGGATCTGCACCCCGTAAACACTCAATAAATACGATCGATTAATTAATTGATTAGTGATGTAGCAAATTTTTTCTACTTCAGGAAGGCTTCTCCCCAGTATTTCCACCACCAGATACATTTCCAACTCAGGGCCAGAGTGCTCTCAAACATTCAGGACAGATAAACCCTTGGCACATAGTAAGTACTTAGCATTTGGTAGTACTTTGTTAATAATAATTGTGGCATTTGTTAGGGTTGTTCTGAAGTCTTTATTGATCAAGCACAAGTGTGTGGTGTCTTCCCCTTGAATTTTGCCAAGAATGTCCTGTCTGTTGACAGCAAAATGCAAACAAGTTTTGGCCCTTTCCTACTAAACATTAAAAAATCAGGTAGAGGCCCCTGTTTTTGACCTCCAAAAGACAAACATTATCTACAGGAGCAATGGCCATTTATGGGAATGTTTTACTTGCTATCCAGTATGCACAGAAATCTGGGAAAGAGTCATCAGTAAACTGAAAGCATCAAGTCTGAGTCGTGAGGGAGGCAGTAATTAAAAAGCTAAGACTTGACAATTTGAACATAGTGTACATTTTTATCACTCTTTTGAATCATAATGCTGTTTCATCTGCACATATGCTGTCTTGTGGGTTTCCTGCCACCTCTTCATCAATGGTTTTTATTGGGCGCTGAGGGTAGAGAGCTGCATTAAGAGCTTGAGAGAGTACAATGCAAAAGAGTTGGTAGACACATTCTCTGCCCACAGTGAGCTTCTTAGTAGTTATATCTAGGTAAATTTGGTAGTGGGGAGTGAGGGATTTCTTTCAGCAGCATTTAAATATACCACAAGTGCAAATCAATAAAATATTAGACAATGTCATGAAAAGCATCATAGTCTAGTGGGAAAAACACGGGCCTAGGAGCCAGAACCCTGGGTTCTGATCCCATTTCAGCCACCTGTCTGCTGCTTTCACCGTGGGCATCACAACTTGTCTGTGCTTCAGTTTCCTCACCTGGAAAATGGGGACTAAATATCTGTTTTCCCAACTCCTCAGACTGGGAGGATTTTGCAGGAAAGAAACTGTCAGGTCTGTCTATGGTAACGGATAGAACTATTATTGAAATCATCTCCAGCAGAAATTCTTCCCAGACAAAAGTCTCCTGATTCTGGTCTCTCGAGCTAAATGTATTTTTTAAACCTTGTGCATTTTTCCTCTACACAGATTTCTCCCTCTTTAACAAGGTTCATAGAAGTCTTTCTGAGTTCCCCCAGGTATGGTGTCCCTGGCTCCACCTCCAGTGGGTTAAAATTACTCTTCCTCCCTTATGATCTCTACAAGTTCTCTTTCCAAAAAGAACGTGGAGCAGACCCTGCCTACAGTTCTCTTCTAATTGTTCTTCCAATCGATGGTATTTATTGAGCACTTTCTGTGTGTGGAGCACTGTACTAAGCACTTAGGAAAGCACAACAGAGTTGGGAGACAATCTCTGCTATCAAGGGGCTTAACATCTACAGGGGAACAAAGATATTAAAATAGATTATGGGAGTAAGAATATTTACATAAGTGCTACATAAATTCCTCCAACTGGATTTTTATTAGTTTCCCAATAGAGCCAGCTGAATTTCCTAATCGGAGGTAAGACACACCTCCAGGATAAACCAAGAGAGGTGAGCTGGGAAATGAACTGTGAATTAGGCTCAATGAGCAAAGCTCTTGAGATTGCATATCAGAGAGGGAGTGTCATGTGGCATTCATTCTAGGCTTGGGGGGTGAAGAATTATCTGTCCCCTTACACTGTGACCTTTAGAATTCCGAGTTCTTAAAGGTGTTCTGGATCAGGTGGAATTTAGTGAAAGATATCAAGGTAATTTGGGAGGAATTTGGGAAAAGTACAGAGAATCTCTGAACATTTCACAAATACTCAGATTTTTAGATCCAGAGATTTATACACAGGGCTAGAAAAGGAGAGTACTAAACCAGATCAATCCAGTAGTACTAAATGAGTGCTTACTCTATGATGTACTATACTAATTGCTTGGAAGAGAACAATTGATTTAATAGACATGATCTTAGCCAATGTAGACATACAGATTTGATCTACTCACGAGCTTCTACCAATGAATTAGCACATACACAGAGTTTGGAGGATATGTAGGTTACCAGAGTGTGTCTTAGCAAGGAGGAAGAGAGATACAAAAGTCTCCCTCCTGAATTTAAAAATTTCTGTCCTTCTTGCTGTAAGGTCCTTGAAGGCAGGGAACGTGCCTACCAACTCTGTTACATTGAATTCTCCCAAGTGCTTAGTACAGTGCTTGGCGCAAGGTAAGTGCTCGCCAAATATGACTGATTGATTGGCTCTCATTCCCAGATGATTCTGGGAAACAGAGGCCTCTAACTTCCAGGAAATGAGGTTTGAGACAGCACTGCCTATAAGGACGAGTTTCCAAATTCTCATTCAGGCTCTTGACTTCAGTTCCATCTCCAGTAGGAAGCGCCTTATACGCTAAAGAATGAATGTGTGAATAAATTAATTTTATTAGGATAGTCAGACAGCCTTATTGAGTGAAAACACTAGAATGGAAAAATTTTCCTAGAATCAATCAATCCATTGTATTTATTGAGCCTTTACTGTGTACAGAGCACTTACTAAGTGCTTAGGAGAGTACATTGAAACATGTGCATATATTTATACATATATCTGTACTTTATATTAATGTCTGTCTCCCTCTCTAACGGTAAACTCGTTGTGGGCAGGCATTTTTTTTTATTGTTATACTGTACTCTCCAAGCACTTAGTACAATGCTTCGCACACAGTAAATATTCAGTAAATATGACTGAATGAACAGAAATGGTAATCACATGCCTGCCCACAGTGAGCTTAGAAATATATTCATGCCTAAACTTTCCTTTTGTTATGGGTTATGATCATTTCTGCAAGCACTGTGGGCACAGAGGAATTATGACAGAAGTAATATAAATTCAATCAATAAAACTATTTGGCCTAAATTCAGCAAAAGGTTTACAGAAAGGTTCATACCTGAAATTCATTCTGCTTTAAAATGTTGGATGACCAGTATAATCAGTTCATATACAACACTTTTATTCTTCACATAAAAACCATAAACCCAATCACCTCTATGATCCATCATAGAAAAGTTCTCCATATAGAGTACGCCAACTGAACTCTGCAATGAGCAGGTGATGGTGGCGACAAGGGATTTCATTAGATGCCTCTGGGCTCAAAGAACTTACCCGCTGCCTCAGAATGAAGTCTGACAGAGTTCACTCGTCTTCTGGACATAGGACAGAGCTCATAACTGGACAAGACTTTGGTCGAGGCCCATAAAGCAGCTGCCAGACCTTTATCTGAATAAGAAAATAGAAGGAAAAGAGCAGGGCAAAGCTATCTACAGGAAATAAAGCTTGCAGTAATTCAGACTGAGTTATCACCATAATTAGGTTTCACACTAACTCATGTCCCATCTCACCCAGAATCTGACCTGTAGCTGCCAGAAATGGCCAGCAAATCGGGTTGGACACCCTCCTTGTCCCACATGGGGCTCACAGTCCTAATCCCCATTTGACAGTTGAGGTAACAGGCACAGAGAAATGAAGTGATTAGCCCTAGGTCACATGGCAGACATTACTATCATCATCATCATGAAGAAGGCTTACCGCAAAGGGTAAAAGTGTAGGGCTCTGTCTATGGGGCAGGCTCCAGCAAGGTTATTCCAAAGGACTTCATGACGTACATTCTCCAGGACCACCACCTAAACCTTTTAGCTCCACTGAGTGGAACTGTGACTAAAAATACTAGTATCAAGCTCACACACCGTCGGACAGATATTGTTGAACCACCAAGACCCACATGGATTTTGGGTTCCCAAAAGCTAAAAGCTAAAAGATAAAAGCTTCCCAAGCTGCCACAGGTTGGGTTCTGTGGACACTCAGTGAATAACTGCTTATGAGAAAAGCAGCATTTTGGGTATCTCATGCTTTTATGGGCTGAAAGAAAAAGAAGAGCCAAGGGTTGTTGGAGAGGTTTTGTGTTTTGGAGCCAGAAGAATGGTGTTACTGATGCAAATGATGGGAAAGTAAGAGTGTGCGGTTGGTAATAATTATTACAATTATGGTATTTGTTATGTCAGGCACTGTACTAGGCACTAGACCTACAGCAGGGTTTACAGAAGTAATGTGGTCTATTAGAAAGCGCACGGGCCTGGGAATCAGAGGACCTGGATTCTCATAGCAACTCCACAACTCATCTTCTGTGTGACCTTGGGCAAATCACTTCACTTCTCTGTGCCTCAGTTACCATCTGGTAAAATGCCCCTTATGGGACAGAGAATGTGTTGAACCTGATTATCTTGCATCTGTGCCAGAACTTAGTGCATGGTGTATTTCTAGTGTAATATGTTCAGTACATTAGCACATCTCTCCCACAACACCATACCTCCATCTGCAATCATTCTGGTAGTGTATCCATAGAGTTTTCTTGGTAAAAATACAGAAGCGGTTGGTTTACCATTGCTTTCTTCCGAAAGGTTAAATTGAGTCTCCGCCCTCGATTTTCTCCCATTCTATTTCTGCCCAGCACAGGTGAGTTTTAACTTGTAGCAGATTGCCTTCCACTCGCTAGTCACTGCCCAAGCTAGGAATGGAGGGGATAGGCCTCTGTTTGTCTCTCCCTCCCCTAGTCAAGACTGGTAGAGTCCTGGAAACTCTCTAGGGATGATCCTGAGTGGGGGTACCATATGATAACAGCATTTATTAAGCTCTATTTGTTACCTCAGATCACCATCAACAAACCTTCCTCCATCGCCTTGTTCAACTTGCCCTAAGCCACACCAATTAGGTCTGTGAGAAATCAGCCCTATTCTGGGGAGAGAGGTTTTCTCATCCCTGAGCAAAAAGCTGGAGAAGCTTGCTCAGGTTGTCCCTTGAAGGTGTTAGAATAACCATTTCCCACTAGTGGAGGGAAGAGAATCATGCTCCCAGTTCATGTAATGAGCTCTGGGTTTTTTGTTGTTGTTGTTGTTTTTTATGGCATTTAAGTGCTTTCTAGTGCCAAGCACTATACTAAAAAGTGGGGCAAATACAATCTAGTCAGGCTGGACACCATCCATGTCTCACATGGAGGCTCACAGTGTTAACCCCCATTTTACAGATGAGGTAATTGAGGCACAGAGAAGTGAAGTGATTTGCCCAGAGTCACCCAATAAACAAACAGCAGAGCTGGGATTAAAAGTCAGGTCTTTTTGAGTCCTAGGCCCATGCTTTAACCACTAGGCAAGGCTGCTTGCTGAGATAAAATCCCAAAGTCTTGGCATCTCTCTCAATATTTATTTTTAGGGCTTTAGGAACTCAATTTGAGAGGAATGTAGATGCAGATAGATAGGGTTTCAGGTTTGGATGTGCAATTCGGTTCAGAAAAGGACTATTACAATGATTGCAAGCATATATTAACTCAAGGCATTCGCAGCCCTTTTTAAAAAATATCCTATCATGTGATTCTTCTGCATAATTTTTTTGGAACCTAAGAAAAAGATTTTCTAAATATAACTTTTTCCAGGAGCATTTAAAAATATACTTTTGAAGATATTTGTTTTTCTATTTAAAAAACACCCTCCAGTAGTATATTATGCCTGAAGTAGAAATGCTTGTCTGGAGTAGTTTAATAATATAAAGTCATTCATTAATTAATTCAGGGTTTACAAATACATGATTCCCATTCCGGGAAATTTCTTGGCCATTTGTTAAACATTTATTTTTCTCTGATTTAATCTCCACCCACCTAACCATATATAGACTCTGTGGATAAAATATACACTAGTACTTACTAGAATTGTAAACAGCCCACAAGCAACAAGTTTGTTTTTAGTTTTAAAAATATGAAGTCTTTGGTTCCAAGTTGAAAATCAAAACATTTTCAGAGAGCCATAGACTCAGGGTTTGCAAGGCTCATCTGAAATGATTATGTGTGTTTTTAACAGGAACTAGGAGCACGTACTTCCATACTCAAGTCACCGATCACTTCAAGACAGTTCAGCAGGAGAAGTAGGGAGGAGGCGGCTGGGATTGGGGAGGAAGCCAAGGGGGAGAACGGGGCTCCATCTCCACTTCTTAATGATATTTGTTAAGGGATTACTATGTGTGAGTGCTGGGGTAGTTACAAGTTAATCAGTTTAGACACAGTCCCTGCCCCACACAGGGCTAGCAGTCTTAATCGCCATTTTACAGATGAAGTCTCTGAGGCCCAGATAAGTGAAGTGATTTGCCCAAGGTCACACGGCAGACACGTGGCAGAACCAGGATTAGAACCCAGGTCCTTCGGACTCCCATGTCTGGGATCTATCCACTAGGCCATGCTGTTTCTACCCGTGATCTGTCCCTCACTCGTGAAGGGGCCTTCTGCTCTCTTCAGAGCTTGGATATCTTATTCCCATTTACAGATGAGGAAATTGAGGCACAGAGACATTACGTGACTTTCCCGAGGTCACTTCTGGCAGGAACTTCTGCTCTCTTCAACACTGTTCTCTCTACTAGTGGCATCTACAACCACTCTGTGGCCTGACAGAAAACAGTACAGCCCAGGGATGGGGAGGCAAGACCTGGACTCTAATCCCAGCTCTGCCATTTGCCTTCTGGGTGACCTTGAGCAAATCACTTCACTTCCCTTTGCCTCAGTTTCCTCATCTATAAAATCTATCATTTATTGAATGATTAGTGTGCACAGAGCACTGTACTAATAGCTGGGGAGAATACAGTGTAAACCGAGTTGGTAGACACATTCCTTACCCACAGTAACTTTTACAGGCTAGAGGGTATATGAAGATTAAATATCTATCCTCTTTCCCCCTTAGTCTGAGTGACAAGTGGGATAAAGACCCTGTTGATCATCTGCTTGTATCATCTGGACCCCAGTGCTTAAAGCAGTGATTTGCACACCGTAAGTGCTCATCATTTACTACAGTCATTATTGTTATTACTATAATTATTATGGTTGTTGTTTTTGTTACAGAGCTGACCTACAGCCAGAGTAGCAGCAGCCCCTAATGACTGGAATAAGGACAAGAGATAAGGAAAAGATAAAGAGGAGATCAAGATGCACCAGCTGCTAACACTTTCCTCAGGGAGCCAGATTGTTGGGATTTGAACGTGGAAAAGGAGATGATGCTGAAAAGTCAGAAAAGTCAGAAAGGTGCAAGATATATACAGGGGAAAGGGATAGGAAATGGAAAAGATGGGGGAAAATCAGAGGGATTCAGAAAGGCTAAGACAAAGAATGTTCAGACAAAAAAAGGGAACAAGGAGAAACGGGATTAGGGGCAAAGCCAGGGGATAGAAGTAGCAGGCGAATGATGATAATAACGGTGTCTATTAACTGCATTCTATGTACTTGAAACTGTGCTAAGCAACAGAGGAGTCAAAAGATAATCAGAATTACTCCGTCCCTGCCCCACATGGGGCTCTCAGTCTAAGATGCAGGGAGAAATGGGTATTTTATTCCCATTTTCAGATGAGGAAATTGAGGCCCAGAGACATTATATGACTTTCCCAAGGTCACTCAGCAGGGGATTGGTGAAGCTGGGATTCAAACAAAGCCACACTGCTTCTCCAGAATAATATCTCTTGTTCTTAGAAAGCTTCAGGAACGGAGATTACACAACCTCTTTGGTTCATCTTTTCCTGTCCTTAGCGCTCTTGCTCACAGAAAGTTCTCTCTCATTAACAATTCTGTCATTTTTAACAAAAAAAAAAAGAGGACATAGGAAATACTTTAAGGAATTATTGCAAGACAACTTCAAATGATGTGGCCCAGCTGGGCAATACTTGGACAGCAACTAGAGTTGACTGTTCACTGAGTGCTTACTGTGAGCAGTAATACACAGACTGTTCAACTGACAGCAGCAAATAGAAACAGAGTGGCTTTTTTTTGGTGAAAAAAAAAGTCACTTGCCAGATGGCAAGACTAAGACTCAGAATCATTAATGATACCAGGCTCTTCAAAGAGTAGCAACTGTAAGGTGGTTTGGGTTTTTTTTCCCCCTTCAAACAAGGAGCAGCATAACCTGGTGGAAAGAACACAGGATTGGAAGTCAGGAGACCTGGGCTTTCATCCTAGCTCTTATATGACCTTGGGCAAGTCATTTAACTTCCCTGGGCCTCAATTTGCTTATTTGTAAAAGAGGGATTAAATACCCACTTTCCCTTCCCTTTAGATTGTGAGCCCCATGTGGGAGAGGGCCTGTGCCAGATCTGATTATCCGGAATCGGTGCTTAACACAATGCTTGGTAGTGTGGCCTAGTAGAAAAAGCATGGGTCTGGGGTCAGAGGACCTGGGTTCTAATCCTGGTTCCAACTTGTACCTGCTGTGGGAACTTGGAAAATCACTTAACTTCTCTGACCTTCAGTTCCCTCATCTGCAAAATGGGGATTGATGGGGATACCTATTTTTTTTCCTTTGTTTTTATGGTATGTATTACACATTTACTATAGCCAGGCATTCCACTAAAGCACTGAGTAGTGAGTGGCTAGTACAGTAACACCGTACTACTCTGTTTTCCCATTTGAGCTGTGAGCCCCATGTGTTACCTGACTCACTTGTATTTACACTACCACTTAGTATAGTGCTTGGCACATAGTAAGTGCTTAACAAATACCACTATTAGTATTCTTATTATTATTATTGAACTTAGTGTGGAAAGAGCTCCTAACTACAGGATTGGCCCTTCAAGCTCAGTCATTCAAGTTATCAACAATGGCAACAAAAATAATAATACAACTGTGGTCTTTTTGAACAATTAACGTGTGCAAAGCACTTTGCTAAGTGCTGGCATTAAAGATAATCAGGTCAGGCCCAATTCCTGTCCCACAATGTCTAAAGAGAAGGGAATACCTGCATTTAATCCTTATTTTATAAAGAAAATGAGACACAGAAAAGTTAAGTGACTTGCCCAAAGTCACATAGCAATTAGAGTCGGAATTAGAACTCAGGTCCTCTGACTTGTAGGCAGTGCAGCTTCTTAACCGTCACTTTGTCAACTGTCATTTGGTCGACCATCATCTCGGAACATGAAGGACAAAGATAGAAGGAATATTAATGTTTACTAAGCCTTTACCTTGGCAGCTGGGAAAAATTATTATTATTATTATAATTGTGGTATTTGTTAAGTGCTTACCATGTGCCAGTCACTGTATTAAGTGATACAAGCAAATCTGGTTGGACACAATCCCTGTCCCATCTGGGGCTCAGAGCATTAATCCCCATTTACAGATGAGGAAACTGAGGCACAAAGAAGTTAGGTGACTTGCCCAAGGTCACGAAGCAGGTATAGGTTGGAACCCAGATTAGAACCCAAGAGCTCTGACTACCAGGCCCACACTCTAGCCACTAGGCCATGCTGAGGTGACAACACTGGCAGATCATGGGCAACCAGACGCCAGAGACGTTACAAGGCTTATGACAGACATAATATAGGATCACGTAATGACATCATATGGAACTTTTGGTCAAAGTCCATCCAAACCTAGAAGAGTTCTTGGAGGGGTCTGCAGGTCTCCCACACTTTCTCCAGAGCCATTTTGTTTGTGTCTCCTTCCCAGGGCCCTCTGAACACAGGGGGCCCCTTTGAGTGCCAAGGAGCGGAAAGGCTGAGCATTTTGAAGTAAAAATACCAGTCGAAAGTGCTTGGTATCAAATCCATGCTGGTCAGGGGACGTACCCTCTCTCCAAAAAACAGACTTTCTGATATAAAACCTGATGAATGGCCATCGTAACTGGAGAGGAATCCGAATCTAATAAAACCATTAAAATATCCAATAGCGCATAAACATTTCAGTTAAAAACTTTGCTTAGGATTTGCTTTCGTGTTTAACTATTAGCAATCAATCCATCGTATTTACTCAACGCTTACTCTGTGCTAACTGCTTGAGAGAGTACAATTCCACAGAATTAGCAGATACATTCTCTGCCCATAATGAGCGTACAGTCTAGAGGAGAGATGTTTTGAAAATTTGAAAACCAAATTATGTTGGGAGTAAAAAGGAAACTAGCTAAGCCCTTATCATTTAGCACCTTTTATCCTACTTATGCCCGAGTCGACAGAAAAGCATTTTGTCTATATTTTCTGTTTTTGTTCAGCTGATATTCTAAGTAGAGTCAACCAGTAAATGCTTTTTAAGAAAAAAAAAAGAAGAAATGGTCCCGATTCTAGCCATATCTCAAACAGTCAACTGGCATTTTTCCCAAGTAAAGAATGAGATCCTGGATTCAGGCTCTGGATCCTAAGAGACTGAAGAGGCTATCTAAGAATATCTACAGTTCTGAAGAAACTATTTTTTAGATTAGGATTTCTGAAGTGAGGAGCATTTGGATGTCAGAAATTTAACTGAGATGAATGCCGCTTCATGTTCCTCAAGTGACATGCCCTCTGGCTTTCTGCAGCTCCTCTGGGATCGCCAGCTGAACCCAAAGAAGATATGCTGGCCTTGCAGTGGAGATTTGTATGATTTCACTGTGTAATCAACAACAATAATAATAGTATTTGTTAAGTGCTTACTATGTGCCAGACACTGTATTAAGTGCTGGGGTAGATGGATACAAAAAAATCAGGATGGACACAGTCTCTGTCCCACATGGGGCTCAGAGTCTCAATCCCCATTTTCCAGGTGAGGTAACAGACACAGAAGTGACTTGCCCAAAGTCAGAGAGCAGCCAAGTGGTGGAATCAGGATTAGAATCCATGACCTTCTGACTCCCAGGCCCATGCTCCATCCACTAGACCACACCGCAAAACTCCAAGAAGGTTCGAGAGCGGACCGGGTCTAGTGAGTCCCCAGTGAACTTTGGACCTAGTGGCCCTCGGGAAGGATGTGGTGGGGCTGAGCATCAGGAGACCTGCATGCTAGTCCCAGCTCTGCCATTTGCCTGCTGTGTGGCCTGGGGCAAGTCAATTAACTTCTCTGTGCCTCAGTGAGAAGGTTAGCACCAGAGGAGTGGAGTGTGCAGGCCGGTATGTAGAAGAGAAGGGAGGTGAGGTAAGAAGGGGCAAGGTGACAGAATGCTTCGAAGCCAGTAGTGAGCAGTTTTTGTGTGATACGAAGGTTGGCAGGCAACCACTGAGGTTTTTGGGGGGGGGGGGTTAGGGGGGCGGGGGGCAGTGACATGCCCTGAACTTTTCTGTAGAAAGATAATCCGGGCAGCTGGGTGAAGTATGGACTGAAGTGGGAATAGACAGGAGGTTGAGAGGTCAGAAAGGAAGCTGATGCAGTAATTCAGTCGGGATAGGATGAGTGATTGTACTAATGTGGTAGCAGTTTGAATGGAGAGAAAAGGGCAGATCTTGGCAATGTAGTGCAGGTGAGACAGGTAAGATTTGGCACCTCATCTATGTCTCACCCGATTTCAATATATATTCCCCAGTACCTGGTGCAGAGTAAGAACCTAATAATTACTATTATAATTATTTCATGATATATTATCATAAAAATGGGGATAGGAGAGATGCTGTCTCTCTGTCTTAGACTCTGAGTCCCATATGGGACAGGGACTTTGTGGGATCTGCTTAAACCACATCTACTCCAGGGTTTTGCCCAGTGCTTGGCACAGACTAATACCACAGTTATTTTTAGCCATGCCCATAGCGTCGGGGGGGTGCCCTGTGTGAGCGAGGTTGTTTGACATCAAACAGGATACCAGTGCCTGAGTGTGAGAAAACGTGTCTCCCCTCTCCTCCCACCCTTCCACTTGCATAAGGTGTCCATATGCCAAGTGAGAAATGATAAGCCATGATCTTGTAAATTTGAAAATAAGAATTTAAAGTAATGAATAATGATCTAAATGGGATCATTAAGGCCCCCAATTACTCCTTTATCCCTTCGTATCAGATTGCCTTTTTCACTTTGCTTCTGTTGGTACTGCCGGCCTCTAGCAGACACTAACAGCATTTAGCCCCCTATCAATCATATTTACTGAGTGCTTACTGTGTGCAGAGCACTGTAGTAAACACTTGGGAGAGTACAATATAAAGCTGGTAGACAAGTTCCCTGACCACGATGAGCTTACAGTCCAGAAGAGGAGACAAACAAAATAAATTACACATATGTACAAAAGTGTTGTAAACCCCTCTAGAATACTGGTCCATTCCCCACCAGCTACGTTTGAAGAGGATTTTGAGGAATCATTCAGTCTCCATAATGAATCCTACTGAGTGGTATCCACATTCAAGGGAGTTCTCTGAGGTCAAAGCAAATTGATACCAGGTCATGGGAAGATAATTTTTTATTCCTGTCCAATGACTCACCCAGCTGTTTCAGAGCTATTTTCATCTCCGATTAACATGTGGATGTCTTTCAATGCAAATCTTTAAGAAGTCACAACTTTGCTTCTTAAACATGTTGCTTAATAGTCGTCCGGCAGTCTTACCTATAACACCACCGATAACTTGGTTTAAGAAAGTTAAAACATCTGTGTCATAAAGCTCTTTGCTTTTAATGACAATCAGTAGCATATGATGGCAGTCGATGAGCTTTGTGAGCCAATCCAATATTCATTGATTTAATTGCTTTATTCCCAAACTGCTTTGAACATTTTCCCATTTTGGTTTAAAATTTCTTCCTCTGTATTACCAGGGGACTTTTGTAATAGTCTTTTTTCTTTTCTTTTGACAGTTTCAATTGCTCTTTCACTACTTTCCAATTCTGGGTCAAATCCCACCCTCAGACGTTCATGCCCAACTCCCAGGAGGCATGTAAGCTTAGCCCTGCCTGCGACGAACCCGAGGCACTCCATGGCTTGATAAATGCCAGGAAATAATAGATTAAAGCAACTGCTTTGGCCAAATGAGAACCAGCCTCCCTTGTGTGGATAGCAAAGACTTAAAGAAGTTGCTCATCTTCTTACCTATAAACCCTTTCTCTTCTCCCCTATTTCACACCCCCATACGCTCCATTCACCCTGGACAGTGTGAGTTTGCTGGAGGGGCACTTCCCTAAAGACAGCGTGGCTTGGAGGCTAGAGCATGGCCTGGGAGTCAAAAGGTCATGGGTTCTAATCCTGACTCCGCCACATGTCTGCTCTGTGACCTTGGGCAATTTAATTCACTGTGCCTCACTTACCTCACCTGCACAATGGGAATTATGAGTGTAAGCCCTATGTGGGACAGGGACCGTGTCCAACCTAACTTGTCTCTGTCCCAGTGCTTAGTTCAGTGCTCCGCACGCAGTTAGCACTCAAATACCATTGATCAATTGACTGAATGATCTTCTGGATTGGAGACGATGGTGATAGCGTGATTCATACTTCCCTAGAGACTTTCCTTTGCTTTTCACTCCCTTTCCACGTTGTGAATTTAAATCACAACGCAGGCTAGTAAATGCAATTGCTGCTGCCTACCAGCTATCCAAAAGCTATAGGAATCACCAAAGACTCTCCACTGTTGTGTTGATTCAGCAGAATCAATTGCTAAGTGGGCTAGATTGTTCTAAGAAGTTTACAGGTTCTCAACTCTTCCAAAAATCTACTGCACACAGATATTTCCATCAGGTTGAAGTCGACAGGGTCTTTCCATATGAATTCCTCATCACCAACAGAGTGACATAAATAGACTCCGTTTATTCATTCAACATTTTTCTCGCTCATTTGATGACATAAGAAACCAAGTATCCATCTTTTACTTGAAATGCCTTCCATGATCTTGAGAAGCTCTATGACGTACCATCTGTCTCTGTTCCATAAGCTCACCGCTCCAGGGTAGGAATTTAGTATCATCCAAAGAATCTAGCTTGTCCTCAAGATGAATTCTGACTTCATATTCATATTTTTTTTAATTAGGCTCATAGAGACTCCATGGAAGTCCAGTTTTTACAAAATTTTCCTCTAGGGCCTTGAAATATTCCCAATTTTCAGTAATAAAAAGCAAGATCTCATCAGCAGCAGCACTATTTCCTGAGCCTCTACTGCAGAGTACTATTCTAGATACTCATTGCTTGCCCTGCTATTGCAATTCTGGGAACTGGGTTTTATTCCCAGCCCTGCAAATAGGGAAATACTTGTTGCACTTTGAACCCCAGAAGAGACACACCTGGAAGGGGAGAGAGAGTGCAACTGATGGTGTGTGAAACACTCTGACTACAATCAGCCCCTTCATACAAATTCTTGGTCCTAAAACCTCAGGACTGAGCCTCAACCATCATTCTTGAAAGGCGATTCCGATATCCTATGCATAACAGAGGAATTGAAAATATAAATCGCCACCCTCGAAGAAGTATAACTTAGTGAGAATGAAAAGCCAATATAAATATGTAAGTAAAAGTACTTAAAAGACCTTCCAGTGAATAGATACAATTGAAGCAGCATGGCCCAGTGGAATGAGCATGGGCTGAGAGTCAGAGGACATGGGTTCTAATTCTGCTGTGTGACCTTGGGCAAGTCACTTAACTTCTCTGAGCCTCAGCTACCTCATCTGTAGAATGGGAATTATGACTGCGAGCCTCATGTGGAACATGGGCTGTGTCCAACCTGATTATCTTATCTTATCCTGGGCTTTAGTAAGAGCTTAACAAATACCATTAAAGAAAAAAATTAACCTTTAATTGCATTTCACTCCTTTTCATAACTACACTATATTTAAGGTATTTTTAAACACCGTAAGATTTGCTTCCATGATATGTCTTCCTTTTCAGTGTGGTGTTTTATTCCAAAGAAATATTTGGGAGATAATCAGAGGATGTGAAACCTGGGCAGAAACTTTTAATTTTATCACATGGCTTTTATTATATAGAAAAATTTTGACGCAACATGAATTTCTGGGAAATATTACTGCTCATCAAGGGAAAATTAACCAAAAATAGCATTTCTTTTTCAATGGTTCTATGAGTCAGGTTTCATTTTAGAAGAAATTCTCCATTTTCACAACACTGTAAAACACTCAGAGGGTGGCATTAGCCAACTTCACTCTGTTAAAGAAACTTCTTGACATTAAAATGTTTGTCACCACAATGGACGATCCCAACCCGCAGAATGCTTTTTTTGGTTGATCCCAAGTTCAGGATGATTAAGACAAATTCAATGACTTTCCCAGCGCCTCCTACCTTCAGGGCCAGAAGAGAGCTCATTCATAGCCCATTCTTTCTCCCCCTACCAAGTAGCAGGCTTGAAAAAAAAGATCCTGTGCGTAATACCCTTCCCAGTGTAATTCCATTTCTAAAGACCTCTGATAATAGCCTTTTTATATATACAAAGGGAACATGAAGTTCCTGTTTCCCAAGCACTTTTGTGACCAACTAAATCAGGGTTTTGCTTTGGTGCCCAGAGTAATAATTGAACTTGGAAAAAAAAAAGTTTTTAACTGATCACAAAAAAATGATGAATTGAGAGAGATTTCCTTCTCAAAACACATATTCACAAGTATCAAGGTATAGGGGTGCCTAAAGGAGAGAGAGGAGAAGGAAAATGGAGAGAGGTTTTTGGTCCTCACTTTACGGCTAAAATAACACATTGGAGATGTTGTCCTGGCCACAAAAGGATTCCCAGAATTTTCCATATTTTCTCTACATTTCAATAATTATTGAATATTTCTCATACCATTTATTCAGTCCACAATTACAACCTCAGACCAATATGCTCAATGCCCAAAACTTACATGCTCTCCGCAATGGCTAAGCAACCTTCTTCTTCAAATCTGATTCCCCTTGAGGGCTCCATTTTGTGTTGCCCCAGTTAATAGGCTTTATACCCTGCTCACCTGTAGTGACTGATGATTTAACCACCCAGAGTGATGTTTCTCTAAAAGCATTGTTAGAAGTTTTCAAGGACTGTCAGCTGTTAACTTAGGATAAATTTTGAGTAGTGTGATCCTAGAGGAAAGCATAATCTTGCCTGGGCTTTGACTCTATATGCTTAGGTGTCCAAATATTTCTGTAGGTCATTTGTCAGGCTTGTAAAGAAATATTTATGAATGTAATGCTTACTCAAGAGAAATCAAATACAGCTGTGACCCGCTTTCTCTGGTGCTAACTGATGATGTTGGGAAAAAAGAATAGGAAGAGTTAGCATGTGGCTATAGTAAATCTTGGAGAAATACCTTATAAATTAAAAAAAAACTATCATAAAGCAAAGCTAAATATTTACATGGTGTATTATATGAATAATTACTCATCCAATCCCAGAAACATTGTTTTTTCTCTTTTTGATAGCTTTTATTGAATATACAGATCTCTCTGAAGTCCTGTCTCAGAAAGTTTGGGGCAATAGAAACAAAAGTGGACAATCAGAAAGAGTAAAAAACTAAATCTTTTCTTCGCTTCTCACTGGAAGGGCTCTAACTTCATAAGGGCAAAAGTGATTTCAGACCAAAAATTTGCACCAAAGCCCAAGAATGGACACACGGCAATTGAAAGTTGACAGAAACCTGTGAAGCAGAGTGCCCCTATAGAAAGAGCCCCGGAGTAGGAGTGAAGATGATAATAATTGTGACATTTGTTACATGCTTACAGTGTGCTAGGCACTGTAGTAAGCTCTGAGGTAGAAACAAGATAATCAGGTTGGACACATTCCCTACCCCACATGGAGCTTACAATCTTGATCCTCATTTTACAAATGAAGAAACTGAGGCACAGAGACATTGAGTGACTTACCCAAAGTCACACAGCAGACAATTGGTGGAGCCGGGACTAGAACCCAGGTCCTCGGACTCCTAGGTTTGTGCACTCTCCGCTGGACAACGCTGCTTAAATCTGGCTCTGCCAGTTGCCTCCTTTGTGACCTTGGGCACGTCATTTGACAGAGAGGAATGGAGAGGTGAGAGTATACCATTTGTTTAAATTTGATGTTGATGCATCACCAAAGTCAATTAACTCAGTCATTATAAATAGCTGCATGCTTGCGGTCATTGCCTTTATAATTAGTCCAATATGGATCGAAATGTCAAGGATCCCGTTTCGGACAACTTCAAAAAAGCAATAAGAGGTTTGGTTTTACTTTAATACTGAGCTAAATGTTTTCATCTTTTGAAGCTTCGGTTCATTGCATTTTGGACTGCCTGGAGATGAATAAACTTTATGCTATGACCAAGAGCTGGGCAATTCAAGTGACAGATGGTAGGCAGCCAAATCGAGACCCCATCTTCATTTCTTACAACTGCCATATGCCATCTAGTGGCTCTTCACGTGTTTTGACCAAATGGTACTGGAAATTCTATTAAATGAGGCTATATTCTTGAAGTACTTCTTGTTTGGGGAAACCTTTGACTGAGTGGGAAATAATGGGTTAGGAGGTGGATGGTTGAGAGAGACTTTTGGGGCATAACTTCCGTTTTTGCTGTAATGTCCACCACTAGAAATATGCTTTACACCCTATTCACTCATTCTTTTACTGTGTTAAATATCATGAGGTTACCAAAACTCAAAACACTGCATTGTAAAGTGCAGTAATACCGAGGCAGAGGGGGGAATGTAGCAGACTGACACCTCAATCACCTAACCATGTCTTACTACACCAAAACCACTGGCCTCTTCTAGACTGCAACTCCTTGAGGGCAGGGATTGTATCTACTTAAGCTATTGTACTCTCCCAAGTGTTTAGTTGAGTGCTCTGCACGGAGTAAGTGCTCAGAAAAAACACAATGATTGCACCAATTTGTGGATGATAGATACTATATATATATATATATATATATATATATATATATATATATAGTATCTCTTTTTCCTTCAAAAATCCCTGTGCCCTTGGATCCAAACAAATGATTTCCCATATATTTTATATATCTTTGATCATGCAGGTTCCCTCAACAAACATTATAAGAAACATACTTAACTTCAGGAAAACTATCATATTGCTCTGAAGCATAGATGATTCCTTAAAATCCAAATCTTCATTTTACATGGGTCATACTAAAATTCTCCATTTTTCAAGTTCAGTACTAACATTTTTCAAACTTGATTGATAGTAGTGCTTTACTGAGAAAATATCAAAAAATGGCACCTCTAAAATTTTAATTATCACTACAGAGATATCTTTATCACTCCCCCCAAAACTACACTATTTTCTTCCCTAATCATCTTTTCTCATCCCCTCACACCCATAAAGATACCATACAGACCCTCTCCACTCTGAGAGTTGCCTACCCCTAAAAAGAAACACACACACACTTATCACACACACGAGCCTTTCCTTTCTTCATCCCAGACCAAGGCAGTAGAATCCAGGCTTCTCTCTCCAGTTTCAAAGAATAAAGCTGCTCAACAGAGATCTGCTCCAGACCACGAGCAGGTAAAGAACTAAACTCACCAGGTCAGATGGCTGACTAGTCTTACCTTGCGGAAGAAGGTGGATAGTGCACGAGCCTGGGAGTCAGAAGGACCGGGGTTCTAATTCCAGCTCCGCCACCTCTCTGCCGGGTGACCCTGGGCAAGTCATTTAACTTCCCTAGGCCTCCGTTATCTCATCTGTAAAATGGAGATTAAGACTGTGAGCCCCATGTGGGACAGGAACCGTGTCCAGCCCGATTAGCTCGGATCTACCCCAGCATTTAGACACTTAGTAAGCACTCAACAAATACCATCATCATTATCATAAAATGTTCCAGGGATACCGACTGAAGTCGGTGAAGACAAAGTCCCTGCCCCACATGTGGCTCATGGTCTCAATCCCCATTTTACAGATGAGGTACGGGAGGTACAGAGAAGTGAAGTCACTTGTTCGAGATCACACAGCAGACAAGCGGCAGAGTTGAGGATTAGATTCCATGACCCCTGACTCCCAGGCCTGTGCTCTATCTCCTATGCTTTGCTGCTTCTCACTGTTTGGACTTAGTATTGTGGAGCTGAGGTCTCAAAGTGCATAAGAGGTACACAGCCAAGTCGATAGTCAACACAGATGGGAGAGAAGAGAGGTGTAGGCGCCGGTCGAGGAAGAGTTAAGGCAAGGAGGCTTAGAATGTGTGTGGGGCTTCCATCAAGTTCCACTATGGCAAATGGTCATAAAGAAGGATCCCAGTCCACCTGAATGCAAACCCTGGAAACTTCCCATTCATTCAGCCAGCTGTATTTTTTGTGCGCTTTCTGTGTGCAGAGGATGTACTAAGAGCTTGGGAGAGTACAACAATAAACAGACACATTCCCTCCCAGAGGATGTGGCTGTCATCTAAGGATTTATGGAGAACAGATGGTGCCATTTAGGGGTACCGGAGTGGGCCCCTCCTCCCCTGCAGTGATGTCCAGCGCCCCTTTATCTCCGTGATTTACTTATTTGTGTATATGCTCTGTCTCTTCTGGTATGTTGATTGCCTATTATTTCTGCATTCTAACTACCCCCTTATCATGCTTTGATGGATCACAATTTTACTAACTACCCACTTGTCATGTTATGATTGATGGCTATTGTATCAATTCCTATTTAAGCAGACCAGTCTACCCGGTTCCCCTCCAGCGCCTAGAAGAGTGCTTGGCACATAGTGAGTGCTTAACAAATACCATTATTATCATTATTATTTATTCAAAGCCTTACTGAAGGCACATCTCCTCCAAGAAGCCTACCCAGACTAAGCCCCGCTTTTCCTCATCTCCTACTTTCTCCGTCGCCTTGATTTGCTCCCTTGGCTCTTCTCCTCTCTCCCCGCCCCACAGCACTTATGTATTTATCTGTCTTTTTTTTTTATACAGTGCTCTGCACACTGTAAGCACTTAATAAATACGATTGAAGAATGAATAAATGAATGAATGAAAGTGCACAAGTCATGGAGAGAGCCACGGTGCAATGTGCAGGATGTGGTGGAGTACTCGGGGAAACACGGTAAAGAGATGGCAGGGTTCCTGGGAATTTTCTCAGCCACCAGGTAGAGAGATAAAGGTAAGGAGGCCCAAGAGGTACAGGTGTAGAAGGAGGTACAGGAGAGTGAGGAGCCAAAATGGGACTGAGTAATAATAACAATAATAAGCCCTTCCTGTGTGCCGAGCACTGTTTTGAGCAAGGCGGTGAATAGAATAGGACAGGCTTCTGTAGGAGGAATAAAAACAGTGAATGGTTTTGATTAAGGAACATTTTAAATGCCAGATTTTCTTATACCATGATTGGTGATAACATCCACAGAGATGATGAAAAATCAAGATTGAATGTGCTTTCAATAATAGTAACATTTGAGGGATGTTTTTCTGGGTAGAATGATTTTTCCATTCGGAAGGATCAGATTTTGCGGTATTTTTCTGAAATCCAAAGTCATCCTGGTTTCAGACCGATGAAGAATGAGAGTTCTCCACAAAGAGACTCTGCCGACTTGATTTCATTCAAAGAAGATACGACGTTGGAAAGACCCCTTGGTATTATCTGGTTCTTCAGTGTCTTTTATGATCTGCTTATCTTCACGACTGGAGGGGGCTCGTGGCCATCCAAGATCTCAGCTTCATGCTTGTAGCAGATTTTTAATTAAAAAAATATATTGTTCAATTGTTTCTTATTGTTTAATATGTGCCACACACTGTGTTAGCACTGGGATAGATTCAAGATAATCAGGTCGGACACAGTCCCCATCCCACATGGGGCTCACAGTCTAAAGTAAGAGGGAGATTTTATTGATCTTTACTGATCGGTTATAGATTTTGCCGGGGGGGGGGTAGTCCTCCATGAAACAGAGATGGTTTGTCTGTGGGTCTTTACACAGTGAAAAGATTGCTGGGAAGGAAAATCAGAATGGCAGCATGAAATGGCTGTGAAACTCTAACTGTGCTTTTCAAATAGCAAATTCTTGAATTAGCAAAGCCATTATACTTCTTCCATATGTTCAAGTATGGACCATACTCCTTGGATATAATTTCAGATTTTATCATCTTTCCAACAAGACAGTAATTTCTCATAATAGATTTTTAAGAAAAAGAAAAATGAATTGAAAGTACCTAAGGAATAGAGAAAGGTCATCATTAAACCAGTTCCCGATTATTTGACTTTAAAAACTGCCCCCCAATCCACCATCTGAGAGAATCATATTTTAAAAGACATCATAAATTGCTCTTCCTTGAATATTTTTGAAAATTGTGAATTATTTTGGTTCTTGAAATACCACCATTTGGGCCGACTGTGAACATTATATTTGGGGATGGTCCATAATTATCTCCTTCACTGGTGCCCAGTCAAAGAATATTAGTGCAAATTAGTCTTCAGTGTTATTGAATTTCCTGAAATGAAAGCCCCGCTAAGTAACTATCATATGTTGATACAAAATAAAGAGGGATCCTGGCTCAGAGGGGCATCTAAAAAACGTCTGTACATTGGATGTTCTAATGTCCTTCTTAACATCTACAGGAAATAATTAGGGACACTCAGAGGTATGAATCACCTGGAAAGTAATGACCTGTTTTCCTGGGCTTGGCCAACATCTATAATGTCTTTACTCATCCATCATCTTCACGGAGACTCCCAGGATTCCCAAGCCCAACCACCAAGAAAATCATTAAAGACATGGGATGGACAGGGCTGCTCATCTCTCAGAAACCACGTTGCCATTCCTTCAGTCATTCAATTGTATTTATTGAGCACTTACTTTGTGCAGAACACTGTACTAAGCACTTGAGAGAGTACATTCCCTGCCCACAATGAGCTTACAGACTAGAGGGGAATACACACATTAATAGAAATAAATAAATTACGGATAGGGACAAAATTGCTGTGGGGCTGCGAGGGGGGATGAATAAGGGGATCAAGTCAGGATGATACAGAAGAGAGTGGGAGAAGAGAAAAGGCGGGATTAGTCAGGGAAGGCCTCTTGGAGGAGATGTGCCTTCATTAAGGCTTTGAACGGGGGGAGAATAGTTGTCTGTCGGATTTGAGGAGGGAGGGCTTTGCAGGCCGGAAGCAGGATGTGGATGAGGGGCTGGTGGTGAGACAGATTTCTTGGAATGCTTCAATCTTCAGATAATGAATAAATGTGGATGGAAGCTCGAGTCTGCCAGAAGGTGGGCAGCTGGACTCTGTAGATCCTGAGTTCCGTGGCCCAAAGGAACACTGTCCTGGAGAAGAGTTCCACCCACTGATTCATGACCAAACTAAGGAAGCAGGGCTTAGTCGTGTAAATGATGAGCTCCTTCTAATCTGGGAGCTCCCTGTGGCCAGGGAATGTATCTACCAACTCTGTCATATTATACTGTCCCAAGCACTTTCAAATAATGCTCTGCATGCAGTGTGTTCAGTTGATGTGATGGATCGATTGTCTAATCTGGTCATTTCCTTGCACGACTTGCCCATTTTTACCCTTCGCTGAATAATAATAATGTTGGTACTTGTTAAGCGCTTATTATGTGCAGAGCACTGTTCTAAGTGCTGGGAGAGATACAGGATAATCAGGTTGTCCCACCTGAGGCTCACAGTTAATCCCCATTTTACAGATGAGGGAACTGAGGCACAGAGAAGTTAAGTGACTTGCCCACAGTCACACAGCTAAGTGGTAGAGGCGGAATTCGAACCCATGACCTCTGGCTCCCAAGCCCGGGCTCTTTCCACTGAGCCACGCTGAGCCACGCTGCTTCTCTTCATTGAATGTGCAGATCATGAACCCCAACCCCGATGTTACCTCCTGGTTGACGTATTTGAAATTCTCCAAAAAACAACTACTCCATAGTTGTTCTCCCTCCTACTTAGACTGTGAGCCCCACGTGGGACAGGGACCCTGTTAGATAGGATTTTACTGTATCCACTCCAGAGCTCGGTACATGGTCAGTGCTCAATAAAGTCTATATTCTATGAAATAAGAATAAAAATTTAATTTAATAATATCAAATGGAAAAGAAAGGATGATAAGCATTCGGGTTTTTAAATGAACACAGAAATGACAGAAACACCTTGAATATAAAGCTATACAAAAATGACCATCCTTGAACTAAGAGGTTACTGGATGGATCATGGAACAGGAGTAGTCATTCATTCATTCATTCATTCCTTGTCGTTATTAAGCGCTTGGGGGTGGAAAGCACTGTACTAAGCGCTTGGGTGAGTACAATATAACAACAAACAGACACATTCTTGCCCACAGCAAGCTCACAGTCTAGAGGGCTCACTAGCTGAATATGGGCAGTTGTCTTTTTTAGATTGTCAATGCAAAGAGGATCAAGATGTCTATAAAACTTGCTTTTTACAGGGATCAGTCCACTTTTTATGGGAGATGAGGGGGAGTTGATGAGTTGATGGAACTCATTAATTAAAATGATCCAATCATTGCCTACTCATCAATCAGTTGCATTTATTGAACATATACTATATAGGGAGGACAATCGTCAGCCACATCTCACATGTTCCTAGAACTGTCTCTGACAGAGTGTTTTTTTGGCTTTGCCAAAATGTGTTGCCAAACTTCCATCAACTCTATGGGCATTATTCTTGCTTAAACAATTATTAAGATATTTCATATGTATTGAGAATGTGTTTAAGAGTTTCAAACTATGCTAAACAATGTTACAAGTTCCATTTTCATCAGCCACTTTTGCATTCATTGTCTACAAATAGCTAAAAAATGGGTCACATTGAACTAAGACCCAGAGTTTATTATTTACTATGATTAATGGTGTTACGGAAGTGCTAACCTAAGGAAGCCTTAGACTGCAAATACAATTCAATTATGGTTTTTAAACATCTTTCCAGTAATCCTCCACAAAACATAGGATTATATGAAAACAGGGCACAAAAACAAAATAATGTTCAGATATATCACCAAGCGTGAGCAACTTCAGATTCTCTTAGAAAAGAAGTACTTTGTTTGGGAATTAAGGTGGTGAAAGAAAGGTAACTAGACACATTAAAGGAAACACAAAATCCTGAAGACCAGAACATGGCGTCTCTTCACATTTTTGGTTTCTATGGATACAGTGGGTTCCCGGTAGCAAAGATTTATGGAGCAAGATGGGCATAAGAACAAGCAATGTCAAGACAACCTAGGAGGTGATTTGTGCCATTTGTTTTGATAGATCAAAAAACATTTCTGGCTTAGTCGAATTTTCCGAGCACTGCAGCTCTAAACCCAAGCCTTATTTTTGAAATAGCGCATTAGTCTGTTATTATTTTCACCCCAAATTTAGACCTACTTTCATCTCTCTCTACAATAGTGTGCCTCTTTCTTGTTTGGGATGGGCAGCAGGGTACGTGAGCGTTCTTGGAAAGAATTTCAAGTGCCCAACCTGTTAAACTTTTATCTACCCCAGCACACAGAACAGTACTTGATCCTGAGAAGCAGTGGCCTAGGGGAGAGAGCCTGGGAGTCAGAAGGACCTGAGGTCTCATCCTGGCCCCACCACTTGTCTGCTGGGTGGCCTTGGGTAAATCACTTAATTTCTCTAGGCCTCAGTTCCCTCACCTGCAAAATGGGGATAAAGAGTGTGAGTCCCGTGTGGGACAGGGACTGTGTCCAAACTGATTATCTTGTATCTACCCCAGGGTTTAGAACAGTGCCTGGCACATAATAAGCCCATTATTATCATTATTATTATTATTATTACTACACGTAAGCCCTTAACAAATGTCATGATATGCCAGGTACTCTACTAGGTGCTGGGGTGGATACGAGCAAATCAGATTGGACACAGTCCCTGTCCCGCCTGCAGCTCAAGGTCTTAATCCCCATTTTATGGATGGGGAACTGAGGCCCAGAGAAGTGAAGTGACTTGCCCAAGGCCAAACGGTAGACAAGTGGCAGAGACAGAATTAGAACCCATGACCTTCTGACTCCCAGGCCCATGCTCTATCTGCTATGCCATGCCACTTAAAATTCTGCCTCCAACTGCCCTAATTAGGAAGATTAGTCCTTCGGACAAAAGCAGGAATGACGATTCCAGGTTTTTTTCCTGCCAATCAATTCTTCGGTGCATCCATGGAGCTATTGGCTGGTTTGTGTATTCCATTCCTTAAGCTCTTAATTTTATGAAGCTTTTCCAGGTGCCAAAATTAATAAGGACTAATAAGAGAGAGCCTAACCATTGCAGATTAAGTGGTTAATCAGGTGGGTTTTATTTAATCGACTCTTGGAGAAAATTTTCTACGTCTTCCTTTAATTTAGTTTTGACTCAAACTTTCAGATTTTTGTAATCCTTGATTTAGATTGTGGTGCCACCTGCTGGGACAGGTTTTAAAACGGAGAAGAGAGATTTAATTTATATAAAACTTGGAGACTGAATGAAACAGGAAGAGCCTATACTGCACACGCGCATCATTCATTCATTCAATCAATCGTATTTATCGAGCGATTACTACGTGCAAAGCACGATACAGAGCACTTGAAAGAGTACAATATAATAATAAACAGATACACTCCCTGCCCACAACAAGCTTACATTCAAATAATCAGAATCACTTTCAGGGGGGGTCTTCCTTTTTTAGTTACCGTGGAGGAAAAAAATAATCTAGCCATAAAAGCCACAACACTGCAAAATTGTTCTGGACTTTACAGTTTATCTTACATTCTAGCTTGCCTCATGCTCTAGTTAAAAGATGAACTAAAGCTCACTACATCTAGAATTATTTCACAGTCCATGATCAGTAGAATAGGCAGTCACACTCTTTTCAGAACACAGTTTTAATCGTCTTCTTTGATGGAATTTAAATGACCATCTGTGACTTTGGGGAGAGTCTAAGAAAGAACAAAAAGATAGATCACTCCGCTTCCAAAATAGGTACTGGACCTTTATGAATCCTTGCAATAAAAATATCACACTGGTAGCCCAATTAAATGCTATAGTTGCTAAATTAAACCAAGTAGACCTTCTCCCATCTATTGCCATAACAACACAGAACCTCACAGAAGACTGGGGGAGGGATTCAACAGTGCTTGGCACATAGTAAGCGCTTAACCAATACCATAATTATTATTTTGGGGGGTGGGGGGAGAGGGAACGAGAGGTGAATAGCAGAAATCAGGCTCACTTGGAGCCTGTGGCCTCTGGATCTTCAGTCTCGAAGGTATCAGCCCCTTCCATCTTTTCACTCATCATGTGAGAATGAAGAGAAGCCAGAAGCACTTTCAGGAGCTTCAATCCAGTGAGGAAAATTTCACACAATGCTGTGAAAAGAATAGAGTGGATGAAAAGAAAGAAAAGAATGCTATGGAGAAGCAGCATGGCATAACGGATAGAGCACAGGCCTGGAAGTCGGAAGGCCATGTGTTCCAATCCCGCTCCACCACTTGTCAGCTGTGTGACCTTGGGCAAGTTACTTCACTTCTCTGGGCCTCAGTTACCTCATCTGTAAAATGAGGATTGAGACTTTGAGCCCCATGGAGGACACGGACTGTGTCCAAGCCTGTCTGCCTGTATCTGTCCCGGAGCTAAGGACAGTGCCTGGCACAGAGTAAACATTTAACCAGTACCATAATTATCACCCTATTTTTAAAAAGTGTTTTTTTTCTAGATTTTCAGGGGATCCCCCCAAGTGGCTCAATGTCACTGGAAAGCCCAAGAAACAGTACTGTTTTCTTGCTCCTCTTGTGCTTGATGGTTAGATTTGAAATCTGAAACTTTTCTATGTGCTAGAGGCAGGATCCGTGTCTAATGTATTCGATGTCTGCTGGGGCCATTGGACTCTGGACTAGGGTGCCACGAACTCTTGTTGCTTTCATTACCTATTTATTTATGTACATTACTGTCTATCTCCCCCTCTAGACTGGGAGCTCACTGTGGGCAGGGAATGTGCCTGTTGTTGCATCGCACTCTCCCGAGCGCTTAGTAAAGTGCTTTGCACACAGTAAGCACTCAATAAATACGACTGAATGAATTACTCCTGTGGTTTTTAAAGTGATTTTGTTGGTTCAACGTGTCCTCATGTATCCATTTCCTTTCCCCACTTAAGTCCTAAGTAATGAGCCCCTTGAGAGTAAAGGGCCGTATCTGATTTTTTCTCCATCGTACTCTTCCCCAGTGCTTAGCGCATGCTCTGCACTCAATAGATACTCAATAAATGCTATTAAAATATTACTGAATTCAGCACATAACTCTTTTTTAACTTAGAGACAGTGAATAGAAGCATACATACCCCTGGCCTTCCCACGTTCTCACTGCACACCCATGCATGCACAGACAAACATACAACCGCACAATCATACCCCCGTCTCACACATATACAGAGCATTTAGTTCAGTGCTCTACACACAGGAAGCGCTCAATATATACAATCGAGGTGTCGATTATGATTCACTTTGTTCACTAGCAGAAAAGTATTTTGAAACCACACGGTGGCAGCATAAATATGAACTCTCTGTATTCCAAAATCTTAAATTACTTCCAGGGAAGCTCTTTGCCAGGGAAATTTCCTCAGTTGGTGGATGTTGTTGAAAAGATTGTCCAGTTTGCCCTGCCCTTCCACACTGTGACTACGTGAAGATCTCCCTCTGCAGTGCAGTTGCATTACTTACAACAATTTTTGTCTGACTCTTTATCAAGATAGTCCCCAGACTTGTAATAATCATAGTGGAATTTGTTAAGCACTTACCGTATTAAGCACTGGAGTAGATATAAGATAATCAGATTGGACACAGTGTTTGTCCCCCAGTCTGAGAGAGGGAGAATAGCTATTGGATCCCCATTTTTACAGATGAAGTAAATGAGGTCCAGAGAAGTTAAGTGATTTGCCCAAGGTCCCACAGCAGGCAAATGGCCGAACCAGCTCTGCTGGCTTGCTATCTCCACTAAGCCACGCTGTTTTTCTAAGGTGGCCCTCCTAACAGTGGTCCACACTAGGCTTCTCTTTTGTCATTATCATTTCCTAGCAGAATTTCCCATCATTTTGAGTCTGTTTATTGTTACACTGTACTCTTCCAAGCGCTTAGTACAGTGCTCTGCCCACAGTAAGCTCTCAATAAATACCAGTGACTAAGGGTGCTGTTCTATTGCCGTGCTCATTTGTATATATCATTTATTACCCTATTTATTTTGTTAATGAGGTGTACATCCCCTTGATTCTATTTGTCTTGATAATGTTGTCTTGCTTTTGTTTTGTTCTGTTTTGCTTTGCTGTCTGTCTCCTCCGTTTAGATTGTGAGCCCGTCACTGGGCAGGGATTGTCTCTATCTGTTGCCGAATCGTACATTCCAAGCTCTTAGTACAGTGCTCTGCACATAGTAAGCGTTCAATAAATAGTATCGAATGAGTGAATGAATGAAGTCTCATCGGAGTGAAGATGGTTAGGTTTGCTTCCTAATAACAATGATATCGACGGCATTTGTTAAGCACTTACTATGTGCCAAGCACTGTTCTAAGCACTGGGATAGATATGAGGTAATCAGGTTGTCCCAGATGGGGCTCACGGATTTAATCCCCATTTTACAGAAGAGGCAACTGAGGCACAGAGAAGTTAAGTGGCTTGCCCAAGGTCACACAGCAGACAAGTGGCAGAGCAAGGATTTGCTTGCCCATAGCGCAGACATCTCTATAAATTCTGGGTTTAGGGCACTGAGGCTGACACACCACTGACCCCCATCCAGATCCCAGGCCCCTATAATTTTAATAGAGTACAGATATTTATCTTTGTAGAATATTATCCTTGTGGATTTTAATAACCTGAATCTATCCTTTCACCAGCAATGTTACTGTATATAAATGAACTTTTATTACTCCATGTGTCTTGCCATTCTTAGCTCTGGCATAACTTGGAAAGCTTATTTTTCCAGTCTTCCATTCATTTGAGAAAACTGAAAAAAACTACTTGGAATTAGCCACACAATCATGTCTCGAACTAACAATGATTTGTATTATTCGAGTAAATAAATTTATTTCATAATTAATCATTCACCAATCAACGAATCAATGGCATTTATTGAGTGTTTACTGCATGCAGATCACTGTACTAAGTACTTTGGAGAGTACAGTACAGCAGAGTTGGTAGACACTTTCCCTATCCACAAGGAGCAGCAACTCAAAAAGAGAGAAATCACAGATGAACCAAGTAGTGCAACTGAAGGCTAAAATTATGTAACCCATCTTGTGCTTTCTGATGTAGGATGTCACGCACCCTTTCCTGGGTGTCTGTTGATAGCTTTTTATATACTTTAATTCCCTGATGCTGGGAAGGAGTTGATTATCCTGAACTAATCTAAAGGCATCACATTGTGCATTTAGGGCTCAGTTCAAGCTCTTAAGTGTCTGACCCTTTTCTAGTTGAATTGGGTTTTTATGGTCTCGCTTGTATTATGCTCGGGGGTGGTTTTTCATTTCCAGAAGATTTGGTTATAATCCCACTTTGAGAAGGCGAGCAAGAGCCTAGTAGGGATTGTTTGTCCTGATTGAAGGATTCAGGATTTGTTTTGGTCTTAAGGGTGAATTAGAGCCAGTTAGGGAAGAATTCATTTCAAATATAGAACTGCACAGTATAGAGTTAAGCATTATTTGATTAAAAATTTAAAAAAAAGTTTCTAGCATCTCAGCAAAAAATTGGGATAACTTTAAAAAAAAAGTTTGCCATTTACACATCAATTTTCAGAACTGGCTTTCAGACATCTGAAATGCCTTAGCACTTAGTGGAAAATGAAATGTGTTCACGTCTGGTCTTTCCAGCTGCCTAACACATTAAACTTGAGCCTTGCCACGTAAGACACGGCTGAGCTATTATCTCCAGCTTTTCTAGAAAACAAAACTGGCTTTTGTGTATTAGCATCACGTTCCTGGGAACAAAGTCCAACACATTCCATCGACAAGCATCAAATTTTCTCGTGAAAATGATTTTCCAAATGGTATTTTGTAGTTTGATAGGCTTTCAAGGATCGAAGACTTTCTTAAATCCGAGAATGTTATTCCTGGAATCGGTACTGAGTCCATTACCAAATTTTGTTGCAAAATGGCTCCCCTCTTTTATTGCTAATTGATCGATATTTATTGAACACTCTGCACAGATAAGCGTACTGCACTAGAGGCTGAGAGAAATTATAAAGGAAGCAGAAGAAGTTCCTGCCTTTGAAGAGTAAACAATGTAAGGGGAAGGAAGAAATATTTTGTTTTCTTCAAAACCAAGGAACGGAAGCATAAATTATTCACAACCAAATACAGCTTCCAAGAGAAAGGAGCCTGAGAGAGAGGAAGGGGAATGCAAAAAAGGACACGAAGGTTTGCTAAGGTGATTGAAATGATAGAGTTCCATAAAACTAACCTGGAAGGATTTTATTGGGGTTTTGGGATTTGAGCAGAACGGACGGAAGCAGGGTAAGATGAGTCTGAGACAGGCACTAGAGAAATCAGCTCAGACAGGGGGATGGCTCCCAGGCAGGTGAGGGGGCGGAGCAGGTAGCAGTAATATTAGTAATAATAATAATATCTAAGTGCTTAGTATGTGTCAAGCATTGTTCTAAGCACTGAGGTAGGTACAAGCTAATCAGTTTGGACACAGTCCCTGTCCCACATGAGGCTCACAATCTTCATCTCCATTTTACAGATGAGGTAACTGAGGCCCAGAGAAACCAAGTGACTTGCCAAGCTCACACAGCAGACCACTGGCAGAGCCGGGATTAGATCCCGAGTCTTTCAGACTCCCAGGCCTGTGCTCTATTCACTAGGCCATGCTGCTTCCCAAGCAGGTTGACTTGTTAGAAAGAGGAGTCAACAGAGTCTGGGCAAGAGAGGAGAGTAGTGAGGTGGCAGTAATAGTAATAATAACAGTCAAAGAATTTACTGAATAACGCACAGACCTAAGCACTTGGGAAACACAAAACAAAGAAGTGATACATTCTCTATCCACAAAGAGCTTACACTCTAATAGGAGCACAGACATTAAAATATTACAAGTAAATGAAATAGAGTAGAAAGTAAATAGAGTGAATGAAATAACTGAGTGTAGAATTGAATAAATGTCAATACATAAGTGCAGAGGAGGGGGATAAATGAGTACATAAGTGCTAGAGCTAGCTGGTGGAAATATACACCTTTGAGTGCAAATATGGAGCCATTATAAAAATCTGAAAATGGAAGAAAGATGGAGATGATTCTTGTACATTGTGGTAATGAATATGATTTTTCTCTCCCTTGCCTCTAGTCATCCTTCTTCAGGAACATGACATTAGGATGCCTCCTTTCAGGTGACCGATTACCTCACACCTCTCCTTCCAGCCATCCCTTTCCTTCTCAATCTTCTGTATGCCATCGCTCTGCCAAATTGTTTTACACTCTCTCCCTAAGCTCTCAGATTCCTCCTCCTCCTCTTAACTCCAGCTACATTTTCCTTTACCTTCCTTATTCTCATGTAAAATTCCCTATCATAATCCTGTTTTCATCTCAAGTTGTCCCAGGCCCACCCCAAATACTACGATCACTTTCAAGTTGGAGGAGTCTACCCTAAGTACTCCTCATTTTTTATGGCATTTGTTAAGCGATTACGATGTGCCAAGCACTATATTAAGAGCGGGGGTAGATAGAAGCTAATCAGGTAGTGATACTCCTGTCCATATAGAGTCCGTGTCCCACACGGGGATCACAGTTTTTATCCTCATTATCGGCCCAAGTATCCCCCTCATGACAGATGGATTGCATACGCATTTTCAATATACGATTGCTCAGGGTGTGAAGATGAAGCGACTTCACCTCCCCAAGGAACGATACGGTCCACGAATACTGACGAATGGAAAAACCAGGAATGATCAGCAAATATCTTAACAAATATCTGTTTTCCAGAAAAGAGGTCTCCAGAGCTAAAAACCAAGTACAGAAATCACAACCTGAGAGGCTGAGAGTGGCCTCCAAGTTGGAAGATATTCAACTCCCCAAACTTCAGGAGGTAAGTAACCACCAAGATGCTCTTCTGGCCCAGTTCCAGTGGGATTCGCCTTGAAATCATTGCTACTGCTGACAAAAAGACCCTCTGAAAAGATTGGTCTCCCATTTCAGAAAACATGAGCCTTTTGAAAATGAACTCCAGTATTTGGGGAAAGGGCTGAAGTCAAGAACAGGAAAACCATCAACGTCTATTTGTTTCAGAAGATGGAAGGAATGAGATATTATTTTTCTCAATTACTCAATCAGTTTATTGAACGCTTGCTGTGTGCAGAGCACTTTATTAAGCACTTGGGAGAGTACAATATAACAATATAACAGACACACACTCTGCCCTCAGATGAGCTTACTATGGAGCACGGGTTTGAGAATCGGAAGGGCCTGGGTTCTAATGCCAGCTCCTCCACATTTCTGCTGCATGACCTCGGGCAAATCACTTCACTTCTCTGGGCCTCAGTTACCTCAACTGTAAAACAGGGGTTGAGACTGTGGGACAGGGACTGTGTCCAACCTTATTAACTTGTATCCACCCCAGCACTTAGAACAGTGCTTGTCACATAGTAAGCGCTTAACAAATGCCATAATTATTTTCAATATTAATCTCTGTTCCTCAGTTACCTCAGCTGTAAAATGGAGATTAAGACTGTGAGCCCCATGTGGGACAGGGACTCTGTCCAACCTGATCAACTGATATCTACCCCAGCGTTCAGAACAGTTCTTGGCACAGAGTAATCACTTAACAAGTACCAAAATAATAATTATCATTATTATATGCTCTCTGCTCCCAGTTCCCACACTCTACAAGCGGACAACGGGGCTCCATCATACTAACCCGTCCCGTCCCATTCCCAGTACCGCCTTTCTGTTACCAGCATTCAAAGAAGAAACAGAGAAAAGATTTAACCAGGCAAATATCTTACACCAGAGCCAGGATACCCGCAAAACTAACGAGTTGTCGTTTGAGCCCAGTTATTTGAAATAGGGGTTGTAGGTTCTTCGGATTCTCATGGACACAGATTTGATTTTGACCCGAGTGTTGTTTACGAGCCACGTGTCCCACTGAATTCCTCGGAGGGGCTTCCCTGGAGCGCGGTGGGCTCCGTTGAGATTGGCGACGCCACACTGGTTGAACCACCAGCCGGTCTGGTTGTTGAAGGCGCTACAACTCTTTACGGACCGCCCGCTGAGCAGGCAGGCGGGGTGGCATCCGTCACTGTCCACGTCAGATGTGCTGAAAGGCATCGCGTTCTGGTTGTCCTCCTTCTTGAGGCCACGAAACGCATCCCCTGGGTGAATCCGATCAATAACGATCACACAAATCATTCGGTGGTATTTTTTGAGCCCTCGATGGGTGCAGTGCTGGAATGATGTGCTACCATCCTCAGTTCATTTATTAATTCATTCAGTCGTATTTATTGAGCGCTTAATATGTGCACAGCACTGTACTAAGCGCTTGGGAGAGTACAAAACAACAATAAACAGACACGTTCCCTGCCGGTAACAAGTTTACGGTCTAGAAGTGGGGAGACAGGCATCGATACAAATAAATAAATTACAGATATGTAGGCTTGCCTCTAGACTCTAAATTCATTGTAGGCAGGGAATGTGTCTGTTCATTGTACTCTCCCAAGCGCTTAGAACAGTGCGCTGCACACGGTAAGCGTTCAGTAAATACGATTGACTGAAAATGCAATTGAGTGACTACCCGCTCTTCATTCATCATTCGATCGTATCGCTCTGCCCCACCCTGGACTCGAAGCGGGTTGCGTGGATCTTTTCAGTGGCATTTACTGAGCGACTACGGTTTGCAGAGTCCCGTATTCAGTGGTTGGGTAGAGTACCGTAAAAATATCATTGGGCAATTGAGTGGGGTGGGGAAGAAGCAACGTGGCTTAGTGGAAAGAGCCCGGGCTTGGGAGTCAGAGGTCGTGGGTTCTAATCCCGGCTCTGCCACTTGTCACTTTGGGTGAGTCACTTCACTCTCTGTGCCTCAGTTACCCCCTCTGTAAAATGGGCATAAAGACTGTGAACCACACGTACCTCATATCTACCCCCAGCACATAGAACAGTACTTGGCACACAGTAAGCGCTTAAGAAATACCAATATCATTCTTATTATTATTATCATGGCACTGGCTTTATCTGGGCCTAGATCCTGGCGGAATAAATGAGGTCACCTGGGGAGAGAAAATCCCCCAGAGGAGAAAGTCGGTAAATGACTTCAGAGGCTATGACTGGTGGTTTGGTGTTCAAATGCGTACATAACATAAGGGAAAGGAGAATAGCTGTTTAATCACCCTTTTACAAGTGAGGAAAGTGAGGCACAGAGAGGTTGAGTGACTTGCCTAAGGTCACACAGCAGGCTAGTGGCAGAATCCAGCTCCCTAACTCCCAGACCTGGGCTCTATTCAAGTAGGCCACCTGTGAACTCGATGGGATTTGGTAACCTTCCTTAGGATTTAGCAAGATCTGAAAGCCTTTAGAACCTATCTAGGAAAATCGTGGTCTGCAAAACTCCTAACTCTGACAGACTTTGCCAATATGAACCAATCCTTCTGCCAGAGCTAAAAACTCTCTGGAGATTACTGCTCTATAGAAGTCAGAGAAGCATGAATTTTATCTTCACTGAATGTTACACAATAACTGGGATAAATTTAGAGATGAAAAACTTACCAGCATTTCCTCCCGAATAACGCCCTAAGTGTATTTTAAAAAAACTGGCTTCATCTTCTAGCCAAAAGTTGTCGTATGATGCAGAAGCAGACATGTCATCTTCAGATTCCAGAGCCACATGTAACATAAAGCTGGCATTTTTCTGATTTACAATATAAAATATCTTTTTCAGGCCCAGCCAAAATTCTCCTGAAGGGAGGGAAAAAAATGTTAAAAGATGGGTAAAACGAGTAACATCTCCCCATTTCTTATTCATCCAGAATTTGCCTCCCCGGAGTGTCGGATTTAAGCTTGAGACCTCAAATGTCACATCATTTAACTTAACGTTCATTTTCTTAAGATATTCGTTAAGTGCTTACTACGTGCCAAGCACTATACTGAGTGCTGGGGTAGATGCGAGCTAATCAGGTTGGATACAGTCCCTGTCCTGGATGGGGCTCATGGTCTTAATTCCCATTTTACAGATGATGTAACTTAGGCCGGGAGAAGTTAAGGGATTGGCCCAAATTCACACAGCAGACAAGTGGCAGAGCCAGGATTACGGGAAGGGAACGTGTCTGTTTATTGTTATATCGTACTCTCCCAAGTGCTTTGTAAAGTGCTTTGCACACAGTAAGCACTCAATAAATACGACGGGCTGACTGATTAGAACACAGACATTCGGACTCCCGGGCCCATGCTCTTTCCACTAGGCTGCTTCTCACTCCCCTTTTCACTCTTCTCTTCCTCTCTTCCCCTAAGATAATTTTCTGCCTTGATAATTCTCTCCCCTTTTTTTCTCCTCTCCTCTTCCTCTCTGTCACTCCTTTTTTCTGCCTTTACAGATATGACCCCTAGAGTCTCCATTCCCCCTCTATACGGTAAGCTTCTTGTGGGCAGGGATCACGTCTACCCAAATTATTGTATTGTCCTCTTCCATAGCTTAATACCGTGTGCTCTGCTCATACTGAGTGCTTAAAAAATACCCTTTCTTCATCAATTGATTAATTGATTTGCCCACCCTGCTTCGGGTGCACCAAACTAGTCACTCAATCAAAGAATACGATACCTGAAAGTCGAAAAAACATAAGATAGAGATATCAAATTTATACCTAAAAGATCACCAAATCCATCTAGATAATCACACCACAGCCTTTGAAAATCAATTATCCCATCAATCCTTTTTTGAATCACCGTCCAACCACCTCCTCTGAATTCCATGTCACACATCACCTAAAATGGCAAGTTAGAGAAAAGACACATTTGAATATACCATTGTTCTGTGCCCTTTCCTCCTCCCTCATGTCTGCTCTTCCCTCAGATATTTTAAAATTTGCTTTCCAATTCAAATTTCCTTTTCTTCCCTGCATTTGCACACCAGCAGCTGTGCTATAAGAAATTCCGGTTATATGCTCAGAATTATTTTTAGCATCATTTAGAACTCGCTTTACTGTGGAAGAAACTTGTAGTGAGCTTGTGTATAATGAAAGGTCATGTGCCAGGAAGTAGAAATCGAAGACCAAGCAGTTAAAAACACAATCAACAGATGATATTTACTGAGCTTTTACTGCTGTGCCGAGCACTGTTCTAAAGACTTGGGGGAGTTCACTATAACATATAACAGAGTTAGTGGACACCTTCCCTGTCCACAATGAGTTTACAATCTGCTGCATAGAATTGATAGTCTCCATCACTCATCCTTGTATTTTCTGATTTTAGTTTCACCAGTTCGGCTCTCCCTATTAAAGTTACTCTTGATTGGATGAGCTACGGGGCAGACAACGACAATATGATCTACTTATTATTCTGCTACAAATACGGGGCACTTTGCATACAGATCCACTTCTCCTTCTGTAAATTCTCTCTTCAGGTAGCTCGTTCACTCCTCGAGAGTAAGGATCAAGTCTACTTGGGGTCATGCTCTCCCAAGCGCTTAGTAGAGTATCCTAAACGTAGGAGCTGCTCAGTAAATAGGACCGTTGTGATACACTTATTCAGCATTGAGATTCAAGCTATTCTTTCTGAGAGCTACAGCATTTTCAGTGGCATTTACTCAATGCTACAGCAGTGATTACTGAACTTAATTATCCCCTTTGGGTTTAGGAGGCGTCATCTGTATCCCTCTGGATTGAGCTTCAGCGGAGGGGAGGGTTTGGAGGAGTGGAAATGTGTGCCAAGCAACGCTTTGAGAAAATGATCCGCGCAGCAGGGAGAAACACAGCTTAGAACGGGGCGAGGCTGGAGGCGGAAGACTAGTGATGAGACTTATACAGTTGTCTAGCCGTGTTACAGCTACAGATGTTATACCGGTGGGGCTCTCTCTTAGTGGAGAGAGCCCGGCCTGGGAGTCAGAAGGAACTGGGTTCTAATCCCAATTTCACCACTTGTCTGCTGGCTGTCACCCCTTGGGCAAGTCTTTTCACTTCTCTGGACCTCAGTTAACTCATCTGTATAATGGGGATTAAGAGTGTGAGCCCCATATGGGACAGGGACTATTTCCAACCTGATTACCTTGTATCTACCACAGCACTTAGAATGCTGCTTGGAACACAAGAAGTACTTAACAAGTGCCATTATTATTATTATCATTATTATTACTATTATTATAACATCTTGGAGATGTGGTACAGGAAGAACCCGCAGCCAGGGGTTCTTGAAAGACAATGAGGAAAGGATGTGCGCTTCTAGGTCAGGGAGGGAGTGTGGGAATGAGTCCCAAATTTGGACTATGAAAAAGGAGTTTGTATGCTGGGAGAGTACGATAAAACAATAAACAGACACATTCCCTGCCCACGGCAAGCTTACAGTCTAGTGGAGGAGACCGACATTAATATAAATCACTAAATTACAGATATGTACATAAGTGCTGCGGGGCAGGGAATACAGAGAATGTCAGGGTTACAGAAGGGAGTGGGAGATGAGGAAAACTGGGACTTAGGCTGGGAAGGCCTCTTGGCGGAGATGTGCCTTCAAAAAGTCTTTGAAGTGTGGGGAGAGGAATTGTCGGATTGAGGAGGGAGGATTTTCCAGGCCCGAGGCAGGATGTGGGTGAGAAAGAAACCCCAGAAAGAACCTGGCGCTGGGATGGGAGCATGGAATCCCCGAGAGTAAATAAAACTCATCTCAGGAGAAGCAAAGGACAACTCTCACCAGAGTCTACTGTACATTTAACATTATCCACTGTATCTTATCTTTAGCAGTGACTTGGGGGTGGGTGAAGCACTCGACAGTTTGTTCACTGAATTTGCAGATGACATCAAATCATCTATTTGGGAGCCTTAAGAGCTAGATGACACATACTGAAGTACATATGCAGACAACAGCTACTAACTCGGATGGGCTGGCAAAGCACGAGACCAAACCTTGAAAATCACAGTCTGAATATAAGTTAGGAACGGAACGATATAATTTAAAGAGATAAATCATTTAAACAGATAAAAAACAGCTAACGTGATACCAGGGGAATGACACGCAAGAGCTAGGCAGTACTCGTTTGGTCGAAACTCTGTTAGATTATTGCGTCCTCCTAAAGCAGAATAAGTGAGTTCCCGTGCTCATTTTGTCCAGTGTGGAAAACAAAGAAATCTTACCTCAAATGGGTAACCGGCTCCTTCGGGGTGGATTATGTACAGGCCGCTCGGCGTTTTGGAGACGGAACCAATGGTATCTTTAACATCGGTGCAGTCTAAGCCTAAATGACCGTCGTTCAGTAATCAAATTAGGCACTTTAAAATATACATTTCCAAATTGAATTAGTAGGCTAGGAATTGTTCCATTCAGGTAAATGTTTTCAAATAGCCATTTTTTTCAGGACAAGGATAGGAGAAAACAAGGATCATTTCTATCAAATGTCTACTATCAAAAGTGTAGGTGATTATCTGCCTTAATTCTCTAGATCATCCAGACGGAAGTGTGTTTGGGGGCTAAAACTGTTCAGATTATTTCTTCCATCGTCCCCTTTGGCTAGGCTTGCCCCAAGTCACAAAACATTCTACATGCTTTAAAAAATACGAATAACAGTTATAGCCCTTGTTAAGTACACACTATGTGCCAAGCACTATACTGAATGGTAGGGTGGATACAAGCAAGTTAGATTGGACACAGCCCCTGTCCCATGTGGGACTCACAGTCTTAATTCCTCCTTTACAGATGAGGGAAATGAGGCACAGAGAAGTGAAGTGACTCGTCCAAGTTCTCAAAGCAGATACGTGACAGAGCCGGGATTAGAACCCCGGTCCTTCTGATTCCCGGGCCCGGGCTCTAGCCGCTAGGCCACGCCGCTTCTCTAGTCCATGCTGCTTCCTCTTTTAAAGTGAGGAACCGAAGACCGCATCACACCGTTTCAAGGGTACTGGTCTACCTGACGTCCTGGGGCGTTTTACAAGAAGCAGCATGACCTAGTGGCAAGAGCCCGGGCTTGGGAGTCAGAGGACGTGGGTTTTGATTCCGGTTCTGCCACTTGTCTGCCATGTGACCTTGGGCAACTCACTTAACCTCTCTGTGCCTCGATTACATCATCTGTAAAATGGGGTATTAAGACTGTGAGCTCCACGTTGGACAACCCGATTACCTTGTATCTACCCCAGCGCTTAGAGCAGTACTCGGCACGTAGAAAGCGCTTAACAAATACCAACCACAGTTATTATTATCCAGCACCTATAGAGGTGGGACTGGATCCTCTCCCTCCCCTAGACACTATCACCCAAACCCAACATTTCCCCATGACTATCCAAACTTTCTATAGCTGGTGATGTTTTATTAATAAAAACTGAAGAGAATAATTTCACATATGAATAAGTTGTTTCAAAATAGCTCGCCACACTCCTTTCCCATTTTAGTAAAGAACACGCGATCTTCAATGAAGTTTGCCTCTTGGCAGGTGCTTTTATTTCTCCTTGTCTTGTCAATAATGATCTGGTCTAATTTTACTCAGAAAAAGAATGCCACTGTGTTTATGGCATATGTAAGAAAAAAGAGAAAGATGGAAAGACTGAAAAAGCAAAGTCCTCACCATGAGAATGAACTGGTCTGTGTGGAAATGGATCCAAGTGTTTTCTAAACACTTCGGTATTCAAGAGAAGGACTCTGTTCATAAGCTCATTCACCTACCCAATCACAAGCGAAAAAACACACATTAATATATTTATACTGATATCGGAATGATTAGTAAATTCCATTGTCCCCCTATCGTTCACCCAGCGATCGTGGCTGACCGCCGGTTTATATCAGGGCTCAATAAATGCAATTGAATGAATGAATGAATGAATCCTCTAAGGCTGATTTCTGATATACATCCTCTACATCCACTTCCTGTTTTGATGGAGGTGACCTAGTATACCTTGGATCAAAATGAGTTATTGAAAACCCCATCAAGAAAAAAAAGTAACAAATGGAATTTGTATTACAAACGGAAATTTAGTACCTGATTAGTAAGGTAATCCAAAGAAGCTTGCTGTTCATCCATCATATTTCTTAGCAGTTTTTTGGTATTTCTTGTGTACGTCACAATAGAATTCTGCAGATTTCCTTAACCACAGTAAAGAACACAATACTGTGAGTATACTCTTTAGGTCTACAACTAGGGACAGTTCCTAGGGAGTATGCAACAGTGTGGTAAATGTGTTTTCCTGGTGAAGTGATTTTAGAGGGATAACCCAAACTGATATCCACCCCATCTTCCTGGTAATGATGGGTAAACCTCAACTTGCCTCTGCCCTAACACTGAGCCCCGCACCCCATGCCTCCCTGTCTTTCTCCATCCCCCCATTTCCTCTGGCACTTCTCAGTCTTCTCCCCAACTGGTCCCTCCTCCATGGCTTTGGTGGTATTTGCAATAATAATTGTCACGGTACGTGTCAAGTGCTTATTATGTACCAAGCACTGTTCTAAGCACTGGAGTAGATACAAGGTAAATCAGGATGGACACAGTCCCTGTCCCACATGGGGCTCACAGTCTTAATCCCCATTTTACAGATGAAGTAACTAAAGCCCAGAGAAGCAAAATGACTGGCCCATGGTCACACTGCAGACATGTGGAGGAGCCGGGATTTAGAACCCAGGCCCTTCTGACTCCCAGGCCCGTGCTCTATCCACTAGGCTACCCCGATTCTCAAAGACTTAAGGGGTACACAGCCAAGTTTCCTGTGCCCCCAGAAGCTACTTTTTTTTGCAGAAATTGACAGAAAGGAAAATTCACACTGGAGTAATCACCCTGTGTCCGTTTCCACGTGCGCATGCTCACAACCGTTTCTTCCAACACCGCATAGCACTAAATCCAGACAGACACATATTTCTGGAAAAATAGTCCCCATCTCTGCCATTGAAAATGCATAGGGAAAACACGTGCTGTGGAAAAACTGACTCTATGGGTCGAGTGAACTCGTGCTTCAGTTGTTTTTTGGTAAATACTTACTACACATAGACTGTTTTTCTTCTCGGGTTATTTTAGCGTGAACACCACCTGGTGTAGAACAGGTGTCTTTGTGTAAGGTATGACTGGGTTTGCTTTTGCTTCCAATTTTGGAAGTTTCTTCCACGATGTTGACAACAGGAGGATCCTGCTAAGCCAAAAAAAGTGAAAACAAACTCATAGGACATCATAGAATAATACATAATCTATATTACCCGCAACTGCCTGTACTTTAGATTCTCAAAACTTTTACTTACTTTACTTTTTGATTATCTGGGTTTCCCAAATATCATATGATGATGCTAAACAACCGAAGTTCAGATATCAAGTGCTGTATATATGTAAATGTAAATAAAGCATAGAGGCTAAGCAATCCTAATTTATTTGTTTGTTTAGTAACCTAATTTATTGCATTTTTCTAGCACTCCAATAAGATTGCAAATAACCCTAGGGCAAAGACCATATTGTAAACTCCTTGAGGGCAGGGACAAATCTACTCATCAACTAACCTACTACTCAATCGATGGCATTTATTAAGCTCTTACTATGTACAGAGCACGGTACTAAGTGCTTGAGGTAGTACAACAGAGTTAGCAGTCATCTTCCCTGCCCTCAACGAGCTTACAGTCGAGCGGGAGCTTTGCACTAAAAGCACAGTGTGCTCCCAAGCACAATGGGACACCGTAGGCATTCAATAAATACCATTAATCATACTCTCCCAAGCGATTAGTACATTGTACTGCGGAGAGTAAGCACTCAGTAAATACCACTGAGGGACTGACTGTAATTGTAAAGTTGTCCTCCAGTTCATACTGTGTATTATAATAGTAATGACGGTATCGTGGCTCAGTGGAAAGAGCACGGGCTTTGGAGTCAGGGCTCATGAGTTCGAATCCCAGCTCTGCCACTTGTCAGCTGTGTGACTGTGGGCAAGTCACTTAACTTCTCTGTGCCTCAGTTCCCTCAACTGTAAAATGGGGATTAAGATTGTGAGCCCCACGAGGGACAACCTGATTCCCCTCTGTTTACCCCAGCGCTTAGAACAGTGCTCGGCACATAGTAAGCGCTTAACAAATACCAACATTATTATTATTATTATTATTTGCTAAGCGCTTACTTTGTGGCAAGCACTGTTGTATCCTCTCTCAGCGCTTAGTACCGTGGTGTGCACGCCGTAAGTGCTTAATAAATGCAATTATTACTATTACTACGATTACCATGAGCCTGCATCCATTCGTGTCACAAAGTGATTGGTACCATGCTCGGCACAGGGTATGCGCTCCATAAATACCACTAATTAATCGATTGATTCTTATCTTGTCCTCTAGACTGCAAGTCCACCGTGGGAAGGGATCGAATCCACCGACTCTACTGTGTTGTTCTCTCCAAGGCGCTGGGTCCGGGGCTCCGCACACAGTAAGTGCTCTATAAGTGCAACTGATCCATCGACTGATTCCCAACTCTGTTCTAATCTGCTCTGTCTCTATTTACTGCTGATCTTAGTACAGTGCTCTGCATATAGTAAGTGCTCAATAAATACTATTGATTGAATGAATGAAAGAGAATCTTTTGCACACAGTCCATTGTTTCCGTCAAAGTAATAGCGTAATTTTTCAGGTGTTGTTCAGACACTAGTGGTTAAGAGGAGGAAGCTCTGTAGGAAACAGACTTGAGTTGTTTTGGCGGAGTGGTGATCGTTTGGCAGTCGTGGTGACGATTATAAAAATCTTAGTGATACCATATTGGTTAAGATTAATAGTCCTCTGTAATCTTAACCAACATGGGGTCCCTAAGATTGCTGAAATACCATCAATAGTGGCATTAAAGATGACTTAGAGGAATAGGGTGATAGCTGTTCTCTTTGATGCCCAAGCACAAGGTTAGGGTCGTAGGAAGAGAAACTGGATACTGGGTACCTTCTGCCTCAGGCCAATCTGATGTCTGCATTTCTTTTATTTTTTTAATGGTATTTATTATGCTCTACTATGCCCCAGGCACCATATTGAGCGCCTGGGTAGATACAAGAAAAGCCGTTTGGACACAGACCCTGTCCCATAGAGGTCTAAGAGTCTTAATCCCCATTTCAGATGAGGTAACTGAGGCACAGAGAAGTTAGTGACTTGTCTGAGGAGACACAGCAGGCGGGTGTGACATTTACAAATACTCAAAGGCAACGGATTTGTGTAATTGCATTTCGGGCCTCCGAGGGGCTTTTCATTTCATCTAAGAATCAATCAGTCAGTTACTTAATAGCATTCATTGAGCATCTACCATGTTCAGAGCACTTTATTAAGCACCCGGGGGAATACGATAACACTGGTAACATCTCACTCGGATCTGTTGCCTTCCGGCACTTGGTATTCACACCACCCTCAGCCCTCACAGAACTTATGTACATATTTGTAATTTATTTATTTATACTCATGCCTGTCTCCCCCTCTAGACCCTACGCTCACTGTGGGCAGGGAACGTGTCTACCAACTTCGTTGTATTGTACTCTGCGAAGCCCTTAGTTCAGGGCTCTGCACACAGCAGACACTCAATAAAAACCACTGATTGATGGTCAGTCTTGAACACAGTTAGGAATCATGAGATCAGAAAACTCCCTATTCTCAATTACAGAATTATTGGTTGAAAAATCTGATTTTATTGCCTTTCGCACTTCCTGGCCCCTCTTCTCAAAAATGTCTCTCTTAGCAAATCTCCATCCGTATGTACTAAAGCAAAACTAATTTTAGTCTTTTCCTGGTGACCAAATAAACAAAAAGTAGTCAAAATTGGTTCGATGTTTTTAACAACGGCTTTTTCCTGCATCGTGGAAAGCTAATGTAATTTCCAGATGTTTTCTAAAACCTACTGGTACCTGAACTTCAAATGCATCATTGGTTTTGGTAACTCACTAGCATAAAAGTCTTGAACATATGACTTGTAAGAAAGCACTAATTTACTTATTAATTCAACCATTTTTCAAACATCTGCTTCTTATTTTAGACTGTAAACATTCCAAAACGGCCCAGAAAAGGCCATCTGATGGCACTTGACTAAAGAATTAAAATGTGAAATAGTCAAATGATGATGTGCAAATCAGCAGAATTTAAAACCTCAAAATTGTCTAGCCATCTTGTATTCTCTGCAGATAAACTTGTTTGGGATCTCTCAGTCAAATCTCCTGGGTTACAATAAGCATTTCTGAAGCATGAAACTTCATGAACCTAGAGATGTGAATAAAGTTTTTCATTCCTCCGTGACTACTCACAAATTATTCCATTCATTATAATACTTGCAAAATCGCTACTTGACTTTTTCCCTAAAGCCAACCATTTTAAATAAATCACCCCACAGAAGATGGTCATGCAAAGATTAAACCGTCGCACTCACATATGATTAGAAATGATTCATTAATAAATATGCTTGCTATTAATCTACTAGACTACTATTTCAATCTTTTTGTTGTGGCATATTTTATACTTAGTCGTAAAACAAATTATCTTCAAAAACATCCACTGCTTTCAAAAGGTTACGTTCAATCGGGCCAATTATACTCAAAATAATAACATTGCGATCCTTACCATTGAAGAATGGTGTGCCAAACAACCTTGCGTGACTTCTTCACATATAAAAAAATACATATTTAGATAGATCAGTGAAGTTTGGCTAAATCGAATCATCTTTTTTCTGGAAAACTCAAACACGTTTCAGCAAGTGTCCAATTTCTGGTTTCTGTGGAAAGTACTGGAGAGCACAGACTCTTCGGTTAAAAGCTTCTGGAAAGCGTACAATACAAACAGAAGCCAACACACCACTGCTTCAGTGCCCGGTTTAAAACCACCCTTACAGGTTTGAAAAATACAGAAATCTTAGCTGGTCCCTTTAATTCGGTGAGATCTGACCTCCGACCCAAATCGCTGCCATACCATTTCAAAGGAGATTACTGTAAATGAAATGGATAATAAAGTCTGAATTACTCCTGAAGATGCATTTAGCCAGAATGACTAACCTGATTCAGAAGGAAAACGTACTGCTTTAAAGTGTGAAAAATATAGAATGGCCTGAATCTACTGAATATTTGGGGAGAAAAAATTGAGCTCACATTGAGAAGTACTTTACTCCAATATAGTGTCGTACTGGCTCCAAATCATTTTAGGAAAAGTAAGTGATGTTTGCCCTCTATAGCTATGGGATAGGGTTCAATTTCTATTTAAAGTCCACGCTCTTAGATGCAAGTGACATATATTTTCTCAAACCATTTTAAAAAAACTATTTGGCCAAGTTCTTGGTGAGAAAAAGCCCTTGACAATGATTCAGAAAATAAAACAACGAGATTAGGAGGTAGTGTTTTTTTTAATGTTCTTAGGCGTCTCCATTTGCGCTTCATGTTTATTTCTCTGTTCATAATTGTGCCTGCCCTGTCTCCCTCATTAAAATATAAATTAGACACATGCCATCTTCTTGCATTCTCTTCTAGCAGTTGGAAAAGAACAATGAGGATTCCGTGTGAGCGTGCTCACGTGAGCTCATCTCTCTCTCTAGATATTGCTCCTGCCACTGGCCGAGAGGTACATGGCTTTCCGTTGGCTATTACAGGCTTTCGGGTGACGGCACCCCTCGTGACTGCTGAGTTTCGAGGACATAAAACTGTCCTCAAGACCAATAGTGGGTAATTCGGTGACTGTCCCTCCGAAACTAGAGCATCGCCTTCATTTCGTCAAATTTAAATTATACATTTCTTCCCGAAAAGTGGGCTGAATTAGGAATTTAACCCTAGAGAATATTTTTTTACTGATAATTACCACTGCTTTTGGAGACAAGTAGGTCATTAAAATTAATCCTGACCCAGAATTTTGTAACAGGAAACCAGGTTTAGCTATCATTCAAGATCAGTTTTACAAGTTTTCTGGCAGTACCTAAAGAAATATTCATCTGTTCATTCAATCTTATTTTATTGAGCGCTCACTGTGTGCAGAGCACTGTACTAAGAGCTTGGGAGAGTACGACATAATCTTACAGTAGTTCTCCAGGGTTGGTCTCAAATAATTTTTCTAAGATCTGGACTCTCAGATCCTAGTTTTGCAACCTGTCATTTGTCTTTCATTTCCTAAACTTCCCTAGAGATTATTGTGATCATCTGCTAATCCTTCACCTGACCCCAAGCTACAAATGCTCTGGGATGTACTTACTACATGCTTAATACAGTACATTGCATCCAATGGGTACTCAATAAATGCTGCTACTATTACTGCAGTCAAAATGATCTACAATCCTTTTAGGATGATTAATGAAAAGGAGAAAGAAAGATTCTGGAACTATTTGGAAAACTCTTCCTAAATTCACAGCATCTGTCTATCAGTCGTATTTATTGAGCAATTACTGTGAGCAGAGCACCACTCTAAGCAGGTGGGAGACTAATAATAATAATGATGGTATTTGTTAAGCACTTACTATGTGCCAAGCCCTGTTCTAAGCCCTGGGGTAGATACAAGGTAATCAGGTTGTCCCACGTGGGGCTCACAGTCTTCATCCCCATTTTACAGATGAGGTCACTGAGGCACAGAGAAGTGAAGTGACTTGGCCAAAGTCACACAGTTGATAAGTGGCGCCGCCGGGATTAGAACCCATGACCTCTGATTCCCAAGCCCGGGCTCCTTCCACTAAGCCACGCTGCTTTTCGAGTACAGTAGAAACAGAACAACGGAAACATCCAACAGTCACAACCCCCGTCCACAACAAGCTTACAGTCTAGAGGGGAACGAGCTGATAAACCGATATTCATTCAGGGGGATTCTGACATGGGTCGACGTTGAAGCCAATAGATGGAGAAGCGTTCTTACACAACATGGAATTGGAAAGCTTAATAATGCCAGTGGTTGATTCTTCCTCAGCAGGACTGCCAAGAATCCATTTATAACTCCCAGCACCATCTATCAAGTGCCAAATAAGAGAAAGGGAACAAGATGAGAAAGCAAAAGTAAGACGATAAGGAGTAAGCCTCGCTGCAGAATGGCTGTAAACTAAACACCCATTTTTTCCCAGTAGAGTGTGAGCTCCTCCTGGGAAGAGACCATATCTTTTTTTTTTTTTAATGATACTGTGCCCAGGAGCCAGAAGGACCTGGGTTTTAATTCCGGTTCTGCCACTTATCTGCTGTGTGATCTTGGGCAAGTCACTTATCGTCTCTGTGCCTCAGTTACCTCAAAATGGGGATTAAGACTGTGAGCCCCACGTGGGACACGGACCGCGTCCAGCCCGATCAGCTTGTATCTATCCCAGTTGACAAAGCAAATAGTTGACGATTTTTCTCTCCTGGGATCAATAATCAATAACAAAGGAGCTAACAGTCAAGAAGTAAGCCAAGTTAGCTATGTTAGGAAGAGTTTCTATGAAACGCCTGGAAAAAAAAATACATCCATAGGGAATGTGAATGATGTTATAGTGTTCTCTCCCAAACGCTTAGGACAGGGCTTCGCACCCAGGAAGCGCCCAACAGATACGATTGCAGGAACGAATACTAATAATAACGAATGGCATCATCGACCCTCATCCTCCTCCTAGCCGCAAAGGGAGAGCTGTGGCAGGGAATGCGTTTGATGTTATAGTGTAGTCTCCCAAGAGCTTAGGACGGGGCTTCGCACCCAGTAAGCGCTCAACAAATGCGACTGAAGGAATGAATACGAATAATAACCAATAGCATCATCGACCTTCATCCTCCTCCTAGACGCAAAAGGAGAGATGCGGCAGGGAATGTGTTTTCCAAGATGCAGAGGGAGAGCTGCCGCAGGGAATGCGTTGGATGTTATAGTGTTCTCTCCCAAGGGCTTGGGACCGGGCTTCACCCCCCCAGGAAGCGCCCAACAGATACGACTGAAGGAATGAATACTAATAATAATCAATGCCATCATCGTCATTCCTCCTCCTCCTAGCCGCAGGGAATGTGTTCTCCTAGATGCAAAGGGAGAGCTGTGGCCGGGAATGCGTTCTCCTAGATGCAAAGGGAGAGCTGTGGCCGGCAATGCGTTCTCCTAGATGCAAAGGGAGAGCTTGCGGCAGGGAATGTGTTTGATGTTGTAGTGTTCTCTCCCAAACGCTTAGGACAGGGCTTCGCACCCAGTAAGCGCTCAACGAATACGACTGCAGGAATGAATACTAGTAATAACGAATAGCATCATCGCCACTCCTCCTCCTCCTAGACGCAAAGGGGGCGATGCCTCGCGTCTCGGCCTCCCTGGTCTCTCCCTTGCAGGGAGGCTCTTTTCCCACCCAGCTCACCTTCGCCCCTCTTTCCCCCGCTTTCCCACGGTCTCAGAGCCGCCGGCGCTTCCCGTTGGCCATCGGGCGCTCCCTTCCCCTCCCCTCACCGCTGTACTTTCCCCTCGACTGAATATATTTTCATTACCCTGTTTATTTTGTTAAAGAAGATGTGCGACACCTCGATTCTCTTATTCTCTTAACGAGATGTACATCACCTTGATCCTATTATTCCGTTAATGAGATGTGCGTCACCTCGATTCTATTATTTTGTTAATGAGACGATGACGTCGCTATCTGGTTAAGCGCTTCCTACCTGCCGGGCTCCGTTCGAAGCGCTGGGGTGGATACAGGGTGATCAGGTTGTCCCAGATGGGGCTCACAGTTTTAATTCCCATTTTACAGACGAGGTCACTGAGGCGCAGAGAAGTGAAGTGACTGGGCCACCGTCACACAGCTGACAGGTGGCAGAGCCCATCACCGTGATTCTATTATGATGTTAAGGAGACGTCCATCGCCCTGATTCTAGTATTTTGTTAAGGAGAGGTACATCACCTTGATTCTTTTTATCTGCTATTGTTTTCGTGAGCTGTTCATCCCCTCGATTCTATTTATCGCTACTGTTCTTGTCCGGGTCCCCCGATTACACTGTGAGCCCGTCAAAGGGCAGGGACTGTCTCTATCTGTTACGGATTTGTCCATCCCAAGCGCTCAGTCCAGTGCCCTGCACATAGTGAGCGCTCAATAAATACTACTGAATGAAAGCAGAGTGGCTCAGTGGAAAGAGGGAGGACATGGGTTCGAATCCCAGCTCCGCCACTGGCCGGCTGTGTGACTGTGGGCGAGTCACTTAACTTCTCTGTGCCTCAGTTCCCTCATCTGTAAAATGGGGGTTAACACTGTGACCCCCCCCCCCACGTGGGACAACCTGATTCCCCTGTATCTACCCCAGCGCTTAGAACAGTGCTCTGCACATAGTAAGCGCCTAACAAATACCAACATTGTTATTACTATTATTAATAGTAAGCGCTCAATAAATACTATCGAATGACTAGTAAGCGTTCGATAAATACCATTGAATGACTAGTAAGCGCTCAGTAAATACCATTGAATGACTAGTAAGCGCTCAGTAAATACTATTGAAATGCCTAGTAAGCGCTCAATAAATACTATTGAATGACTAGTAGGCGCTCAATAAATACGACGGAATGACTAGTAGGTGCTCAATAAATACGACGGAATGACTAGTAAGTGCTCATTAAATACTATTGAATGACTACTAGGCGCTCAATAAATACGATTGAATGACTAGTAGGCGCTCAGTGAATATGAATGAATGACTAGTAGGCGCTCAATAAATACGACGGAATGACTAGTAGGTGCTCATTAAATACTATTGAATGACTACTAGGCGCTCAATAAATACGATTGAATGACTAGTAGGCGCTCAGTGAATATGAATGAATGACTAGTAGGCGCTCAATAAATACGATGGAATGACTAGTAGGTGCTCAATAAATACGATTCAGTAACCAGTAGGCGCTCAATAAATATGACTGAATGACTAGTAGGCGCTCAATAAATACTATTGAATGACTAGAAGGCGCTCAATAAATGCGATTGAATGACTAGTAGGGGCTCAATAAATACGACGGAATGACTAGTAGGTGCTCAATAAATACGATTCAGTAACTGGTAGACGCACAATAAATACGATTGAATGACTAGTAGGCGCTCGATTAATACAACTGAGTGACTAGTAAGTGCTCAATAAATACTATTGAATGACTACTAGGCGCTCAATAAATACGATTGAATGATTAGTAGGCGCTCAATAAATATAACGGAATGACTAGTAGGGGCTCAATAAGTAGATTGGAATGACTAGTAGGGACTCAATAAGTACTACTGAATGACTAATAGGGACTCAATAAGTACGATGAACTGAACAGAAGGTGCTCAATAAATACGATGGAATGACTAGTAGGCACTCAATAAGTAGGATGGGATGACTAGTAGGGGCTCAATAAGTAGGATGGAATGACTAGTAGGGGCTCAATAAGTAGGATGGGATGACTAGCAGGTGCTCAACAAGTACATTTGAATGACTAGTAGGTGCTCAATAAGTAGGATTGAATGACTAGCAGTCGCTCAATAAATACGATGGAATGACTAGTAGGCGCTCAATAAATATGATTCAATAACTAGTAGGTGCTCAATGAAAATGATAGAATGACTAGTAGGCACTCACTAAGTAGGATGGGATGACTAGTAGGGGCTCAATGAGTAGGATGGGATAACTAGTAGGCTCTCAATAAGTAGGATGGGATGACTAGTAGGCACTCAATAAGTACGATGAGATGACTAGTAGGCGCTCAATAGGTAGGATGGAATGAAGTAGTAGGCGCTCAATAAGTACGATGGGATGACTAGCAGGCGCTCAATACGTAGAATGGAATGACTAGAAGGCAGTCAAAAAGCTGGATAGAATGACTGGTAGGCGCTCAATATGCACGTTTGAATGAGTAGGAGATGCTCAATAAGTAGGATGGGATGACTAGTAGGCGCTCAATAAGTAGGATGAGGGGACTAGTTGGCACTCAATAAGTAGGATGGGATGACTGGTAGGCGCTCAATATGTACGACGGAATGAGTAGTAGGGGCTCAATTAGTAGGATGGGATGACTGATAGGCGCTCAATAAGTAGGACGGGATGACTGGTAGTCGCTCAATAAGTACAACGGAAGGACTGGTAGGCGCTCAATGAGTAGGATGGGATGCCTGGTAGGCGCTCAATACGTAGGATGGAATGACTAGAAGGCGGTCAGTAAGCAGGATGGAATGACTGGTAGGCGCTCAATAAGCAGGATGGGATGATTGGTAGGGGCTCAATACGTAGGATGGAATGACAAGTAGGCGCTCAATAAGTACGATGAGATGACTAGTAGTAGGTGCTCAATAAGTAGAATGGGATGACTAGTAGGTGCTCAATAAGTAGGATGGGATGACTGGTAGGTGCTCAATAAGTAGGATGGGACGACTGGTAGGTGCTCAATAAGTAAGATGAGGTGACTGGTAGGCGCTCAATAAGTGGGTTGGGATGACTGGTAGGCGCTAAGAAGTAGGACGGGATGACGGGTAGGCACTCAATAAGTAGGATGGGATGACGGGTAGGCGCTCAATAAGTAGGATGCCATGTCTATTAGGCGCTCAATAAGTAGGACGGGATGACGGGTAGGCGCTCAATAAGTAGGATGCCATGTCTAAAAGTCGCTCAATAGGTAGGACGGGATGATGGGTAGGCGCTCAATAAGTAGGACGCGTTGTCTAGAAGGCGCTCAATAAGTAGGACGGGATGACGGGTAGGTGCTCAATAAGTAGGATGCGATGTCTAGAAGGCGCTAAGAAGTAGGACGCGATGAAGGGTAGGCGCTCAATAAGTAGGACGCGATGTCTAGAAGGCGCTCAATAAGTAGGACGGGATGAAGGGTAGGCGCTCAATAAGTAGGATGCGATGTCTAGGAGGCGCTCAATAAGTAGGACGGGATGACGGGTAGGCGCTCAATAGGTAGGATGCGATGTCTAGAAGGCGCTAAGAAGTAGGACGCGATGACGGGTAGGCGCTCAATAAGTAAGATGTGATGTCTAGAAGGAGCTCAATACGTAGGACGGGATGAAGGGTAGGTGCTCAATAAGTAGGAGGCGATGTCTAGAAGGCGCTCAATAAGTAGGACGGGATGACGGGTAGCGCTAAATAAGTAGGAGGCGATGTCTAGTAGGCGCTAAGAGGTAGGACGGGATGAAGGGTAGGCGCTCAATAAGTAGGACGGGTTGGCGAGTAGGCGCTCAATAAGTAGGATGCTATGACTAGTAGGCGCTCAATAAGTAGGATGCTATGACTAGTAGGCGCTCAATAAGTAGGACGCCATATCTAGTAGGTGCTCAATAAGTAGGACGGGATGACGGGTAGGCGCTCAATAAGTAGGATGCGATGTCTAGAAGGCGCTCAATAAGTAGGACGCGATGACGGGTAGGCGTTCAATAAGTAGGATGGGATGACGGGTAGGCCCTCAATAAGTAGGATGCCATGTCTATTAGGCGCTCAATAAGTAGGATGGGATGAAGGGTAGGTGCTCAATAAGTAGGATGCGATGACGAGTAGGCGCGCAATAAGTAGGACGGGATGAAGGGTAGGCGCTCAATAAGTAGGACGGGATGACGAGTAGGCGCTCAATAAATAGGATGGGATGACGGGTAGGTGCTCAGTAAGTAGGATGGGATTGACGGGTAGCGCTCAATAAGTAGGATGCCATGTTTATTAGGCGCTCAATAAGTAGGACGCGATGATGAGTAGGCGCTCAATAATTAGGGTGCCATATCTAGTAGGTGCTCAATAAGTAGGACGGGATGACGGGTAGGCGCTCAATAAGTAGGATGCGATGTCTAGAAGGCGCTCAATAAGTAGGACGCGATGACGGGTAGGCGTTCAATAAGTAGGATGGGATGACGGGTAGGCCCTCAATAAGTAGGATGCCATGTTTATTAGGCGCTCAATAAGTAGGACGGGATGATGAGCAGGTGCTCAATAAGTAGGACGGGATGACGGGTAGGCGCTCAATAAGTAGGACGCGATGTCTAGGAGGCGCTCAATAAGTAGGATGGGATGACGGGTAGGCGCTCAATAAGTAGGATGCGATGTCTAGAAGGCGCTCAATAAGTAGGACGGGATGAAGGGTAGGCGCTCAATAAGTAGGATGCGATGTCTAGAAGGCGCTCAGTAAGTAGGACGCGATGAAGGGTAGGCGCTCAATAAGTAGGATGCGATGTCTAGAAGGCGCTCAATAAGTAGGACGGGATGAAGGGTAGGCGCTCAATAAGTAGGACGCGATGTCTATTAGGCGCTCAGTAAGTAGGACGCGATGAAGGGTAGGCGCTCAATAAGTAGGATGCGATGTCTAGAAGGCGCTCAATAAGTAGGACGGGATGAAGGGTAGGCGCTCAATAAGTAGGATGCGATGTCTAGGAGGCGCTCAATAAGTAGGACGGGATGACGGGTAGGCGCTCAATAAGTAAGACGGGATGATGGGTAGGCGCTCAATAAGTAGGACGCGATGTCTAGGAGGCGCTCAATAAGTAGGACGGGATGACGGGTAGGCGCTCAATAAGTAGCTTGCCATGTCTATTAGGCGCTCAATAAGTAGGATGGGATGAAGGGTAGGCGCTCAATAAGTAGGATGCGATGTCTAGAAGGCGCTAAGAAGTAGGACGCATTGAAGGGTAGGCGCTCAATAAGTAGGACGGGATGAAGGGTAGGCGCTCAATAAGTAGGACGGGTTGACGAGTAGGCGCTCAATAAGGAGGATGCCATATCTAGTAGGTGCTCAATAAGTAGGACGCGATGTCTAGGAGGTGCTCAATAAATAGGACGGGTTGGCGATTAGGCGCTCAATAAGTAGGATGCCATATCTAGTAGGCACTCAATAAGTAGGACGGGATGACGGGTAGGCGCTCAATAAGTAGGACGCGATGTCTAGGAGGCGCTCAATAAGTAGGATGCCATGTCTAGGAGGCGCTCAGTAAGTAGGACGTGATGAAGGGTAGGCGCTCAATAAGTAGGATGCGATGTCTAGAAGGCGCTCAATAAGTAGGACGGGTTGGCGATTAGGCGCTCAATAAGTAGGATGCGATGTCTAGAAGGCGCTAAGAAGTAGGACGCGTTGAAGGGTAGGCGCTCAATAAGTAGGACGGGATGATGGGTAGGCGCTCAATAAGTAGGACGCGATGTCTAGGAGGCGCTCAATAAGTAGGATGCTATGACGGGTAGGCGCTCAATAAGTAGGACGGGTTGGCGAGTAGGCGCTCAATAAGTAGGATGCTATGACTAGTAGGCGCTCAATAAGTAGGATGCCATATCTAGTAGGCACTCAATAAGTAGGACGGGATGACGGGTAGGCGCTCAATAAGTAGGACGCGATGTCTAGAAGGCGCTCAATAAGTAGGATGCCATGTCTATTAGGCGCTCAATAAGTAGGACGGGATGATGGGTAGGCGCTCAATAAGTAGGACGGGATGATGGGTAGGCGCTCAATAAGTAGGATGCTATGACGGGTAGGCGCTCAATAAGTAGGATGCCATGTCTATTAGGCGCTCAATAAGTAGGACGGGATGACGGGTAGGCGCTCAATAAGTAGGACGCGATGACGAGTAGGCGCTCAATAAGTAGGACGCCATGTCTAGTAGGCGCTCAATAAGTAGGACGGGATGACGGGTAGGCGCTCAATAAGTAGGACGCGATGTCTAGTAGGCGCGCAATAAGTAGGACGGGATGACGGGTAGGCGCTCAATAAGTAGGACGGGATGAAGGGTAGGCGCTCAATAAGTAGGACGGGATGACGAGTAGGCGCTCAATAAGTAGGATGGGTTGACGGGTAGGTGCTCAGTAAGTAGGATGGGATTGATGGGTAGCGCTCAATAAGTAGGGTGGGATGACGGGTAGGCGCTCAATAAGTAGGACGCGATGATGAGTAGGCGCTCAATAATTAGGGTGCCATATCTAGTAGGTGCTCAATAAGTAGGACGGGATGACGGGTAGGCGCTCAATAAGTAGGACGCGATGTCTAGGAGGCGCTCAATAAGTAGGATGCTATGACGGGTAGGCGCTCAATAAGTAGGACGGGATGACGGGTAGGCGCTCAATAAGTAGGATGCCATGTCTATTAGGCGCTCAATAAGTAGGACGCGATGTCTAGGAGGCGCTCAATAAGTAGGACGGGATGACGCGTAGGCGCTCAATAAGTAGGATGCCATGTCTATTAGGCGCTAAGAAGTAGGACGCGTTGAAGGGTAGGCGCTCAATAAGTAGGACGGCATGAAGGGTAGGCGCTCAATAAGTAGGACGGGATGAAGGGTAGGCGCTCAATAAGTAGGACGGGTTGACGAGAAGGCGCTCAATAAGTAGGATGCCATGTCTATTAGGCGTTCAATAAGTAGGATGCCATATCTAGGAGGCGCTCAATAAGTAGGACGCGATGATGAGTAGGCGCTCAATAAGTAGGACGTGATGATGAGTAGGCACTCAATAAGTAGGACGCGATGATGAGTAGGCGCTCAATAAGTAGGACGCGATGTCTAGGAGGCGCTCAATAAGTAGGACGCGATGTCTAGGAGGCGCTCAATAAGTAGGATGGGATGACGGGTAGGCGCTCAATAAGTAGATGCCATGTCTATTAGGCTCTCAGTAAGTAGGACGCGATGAAGGGTAGGCGCTCAATAAGTAGGACGCGATGTCTAGAAGGCGCTCAATAAGTAGGACGCGATGTCTAGGAGGCGCTCAATAAGTAGGATGGGATGACGGGTAGGCGCTCAATAAGTAGGACGGGATGAAGGGTAGGCGCTCAATAAGTAGGACGGGATGAAGGGTAGACGCTCAATAAGTAGGACGGGATGATGGGTAGGCGCTCAATAAGTAGGATGGGATGAAGGGTAGGCGCTCAATAAGTAGGACGGGTTGGCGAGTAGGCGCTCAATAAGTAGGATGCTATGACTAGTAGGCGCTCAATAAGTAGGACGCCATATCTAGGAGGCGCTCAATAAGTAGGACGGCTTGGCGAGTAGGCGCTCAATAAGTAGGATGCTATGACTAGTAGGCGCTCAATAAGTAGGACGCCATATCTAGGAGGCGCTCAATAAGTAGGACGGCTTGGCGAGTAGGCGCTCAATAAGTAGGATGCTATGACTAGTAGGCGCTCAATAAGTAGGACGCCATATCTAGGAGGCGCTCAATAAGTAGGACGCGATGATGAGTAGGCGCTCAATAAGTAGGACGCGATGATGGGTAGGCGCTCAATAAGTAGGATGGGATGAAGGGTAGGCGCTCAATAAGTAGGATGCCATATCTAGTAGGCACTCAATAAGTAGGACGCGTTGAAGGGTAGGCGCTCAATAAGTAGGACGGGATGATGAGTAGGCGCTCAATAAGTAGGATGGGTTGACGAGTAGGCGCTCAATAAGGAGGATGCCATATCTAGTAGGCGCTCAATAAGTAGGACGGGATGAAGGGTAGGCGCTCAATAAGTAGGACGGGTTGGCGAGTAGGCGCTCAATAAGTAGGATGCTATGACTAGTAGGCGCTCAATAAGTAGGAGGCGATATCTAGGAGGCGCTCAATAAGTAGGACGGGTTGGCGATTAGGCGCTCAATAAGGAGGATGCCATGTCTATTAGGCGCTCAATAAGTAGGACGGGATGATGGGTAGGCGCTCAATAAGTAGGACACGATGTCTAGGAGGCGCTCAATAAGTAGGATGCCATGTCTATTAGGCGCTCAATAAGTAGGATGGGATGAAGGGTAGGCGCTCAATAAGTAGGATGCGATGTCTAGAAGGCGCTAAGAAGTAGGACGGGATGATTGATGGGTAGGCGCTCAATAAGTAGGACGCGATGTCTAGGAGGCGCTCAATAAGTAGGACGGGATGACGGGTAGGCGCTCAATAAGTAGGATGCGATGTCTAGAAGGCGCTAAGAAGTAGGATGCGTTGAAGGGTAGGCGCTCAATAAGTAGGACGGGATGAAGGGTAGGCGCTCAATAGGTAGGATGCCATGTCTATTAGGTTCTCAATAAGTAGGATGGGATGAAGGGTAGGCGCTCAATAAGTAGGATGCGATGTCTAGAAGGCGCTAAGAAGTAGGACGCGTTGAAGGGTAGGCGCTCAATAAGTAGGACGGGATGAAGGGTAGGCGCTCAATAAGTAGGACGGGTTGACGAGAAGGCGCTCAATAAGTAGGGTGCCATGTCTATTAGGCGCTCAATAAGTAGGACGCCATATCTAGGAGGCGCTCAATAAGTAGGACGCGATGATGAGTAGGCGCTCAATAAGTAGGACGCGATGATGAGTAGGCACTCAATAAGTAGGACGGGATGACGGTAGGCGCTCAATAAGTAGGACGCGATGTCTAGGAGGCGCTCAATAAGTAGGATGGGATGACGGGTAGGCGCTCAATAAGTAGATGCCATGTCTATTAGGTGCTCAGTAAGTAGGACGCGATGAAGGGTAGGCGCTCAATAAGTAGGATGCGATGTCTAGAAGGCGCTCAATAAGTAGGATGCTATGACTAGTAGGCGCTCAATAAGTAGGATGCCATATCTAGTAGGCACTCAATAAGTAGGACGGGATGACGGGTAGGCGCTCAATAAGTAGGACGCGATGTCTAGGAGGCGCTCAATAAGTAGGATGCCATGTCTATTAGGCGCTCAATAAGTAGGACGCGATGTCTAGGAGGCGCTCAATAAGTAGGACGCGATGTCTAGGAGGCGCTCAATAAGTAGGACGGGATGACGGGTAAGCGCTCAATAAGGAGGATGCCATGTCTATTAGGCGCTCAATAAGTAGGACGGGATGACGGGTAGGCGCTCAATAAGTAGGACGGGTTGGCGAGTAGGCGCTCAATAAGTAGGATGCTATGACTAGTAGGCGCTCAATAAGTAGGACGGGATGAAGGGTAGGCGCTCAATAAGTAGGACGGGTTGGCGATTAGGCGCTCAATAAGGAGGATGCTATGTCTATTAGGCGCTCAATAAGTAGGACGGGATATGGGTAGGCGCTCAATAAGTAGGACGGGATGACGGGTAGGCGCTCAATAAGTAGGATGCCATGTCTATTAGGCGCTCAATAAGTAGGACGGGTTGAAGGGTAGGCGCTCAATAAGTAGGACGGGTTGGCGAGTAGGCACTCAATAAGTAGGACGGGATGACGGTAGGCGCTCAATAAGTAGGACGCGATGATGAGTAGGCGCTCAATAAGTAGGATGCCATGTCTATTAGGCGCTCAATAAGTAGGACGGGATGATGGGTAGGCGCTCAATAAGTAGGACGGGATGACGGGTAGGCGCTCAATAAGTAGGATACCATGTCTATTAGGCGCTCAATAAGTAGGACGGGATGAAGGGTAGGCGCTCAATAAGTAGGATGCCATGTCTATTAGGCGCTCAATAAGTAGGACGGGATGAAGGGTAGGCGCTCAATAAGTAGGACGGGTTGGAGATTAGGCGCTCAATAAGTAGGATGCTATGACTAGTAGGCGCTCAATAAGTAGGAGGCGATGTCTAGAAGGCGCTAAGAAGTAGGACATGATGATGGGTAGGCGCTCAATAAGTAGGAGGCGATATCTAGCAGGCGCTCAATAAGTAAGATGGGATGCCGGATAGGCGCTCAATAAGTAGGACGGGATGTCGGGTAGGCGCTCAATAGGTAGTATTGAATGAGTAATAGGCGCTCAATAAATACTATTGAACGACTAGTAAACGCTCCATAAATACCGTTGAATGAATGAATTGGCCGCCCGGCCCCGAATGGGTCTCCCGGCGCTTCCCATTGGTCGCTCTGGCCGCGGAGGGGAGCGATCGGCGCCTCCTATTGGCCGCCCGCCGGCGCCTCCCATTGGCCTCCCGGGCCGCCGAACGGAGCCCCAGCCGCTTCCCATTGGCCGCCCGGGCCACGGAGCGGAGCGATCGTCGCTTCCCATTGGCCATCCTCCGGCGCCTCCCATTGGCCACCCGGGCCGCCGAGCGGAGCGATCGGCGCCTCCCATTGGCCGCCCGGGCCGCCCCCTCCCCTCCCCTCCCGGCGCCCCCCTCCACCCTAGCAACGGTTGCGAAGGGAACGGCGTCCGTCGGTTGCCAAGATGGCGGCGGCGGCGGCGGCGGCGGCGGGGAGGGGCAGGAGCGGGCAGGAGCGGGCCGAGCCGCCGCCGAGGAAGCAGCTGCCCGATGGTCGAGGCCGCTGAAGGATGCTGAGGCCCGGGACCCCAACCCGGGGCGGAGGCGGCGGCGGCGGCGGCGGCGGAGGAGGAGGAGGAGGAGGAGGAGGAGGAGGAAGAGGAAGAGGAGGAGGAGGAGGAGGAGGAGGAGGAGGAGGAGGCGGGAGGCGGCGGCGGAACAACGCCCTCTTCGGGTATCCTTCCCCCCCGGCACCCCAGCACCCACACTCCTACCCTGCCCCGGCCCTGCTCGCCTCCCTCCCTCCGGAACAATAATAATTATAATGGTAATGTTATGGTGTTGGTTGAGCGCTGACTATGTGCTGAGCACTGTGCTAAGCGCATCCAGCCAGCCAGCCTTTCATTCATTCATTCATTCATTCATCCATCCATCCTTTCATTCATTCATCCATTCACCCACCCACCCACTCATCCATCCATAATAATGATTATGGTATCTGTTCAGCGCTTACTACGTGCGGGGCACTGTTCTGAGCCCATCCATCCATCCATCCATCCATCCATCCATCCATCCATCCATCCATCCATCCATCCATCCATCCATCCTTTCATTCATCCATCCATCCACCCACCCGTCCATCCATAAGAATAATTATAATCACGATTATGGGATCTGTTAAGCGCTTACTCCATGCTGGGCACTGTTCTAAGCGCATCCATCCATCCATCCACCCATCCGTCCAAAATAATAATTATCATAATAATTATGGTATTTGTTAAGTGCTTACTATGTACTGGGTACCGTTCTAAGCCCATCCATTCATTCATTCATCCATCCATCCATCCATAATAATAATAATACTTATAATTATGGTATTTGTTAAGCGCTTGCTATGTGCTGAGCACTGTTCTAAGCGCATCCATCCATCCATCCATCCAGCCAGCCAGCCAGCCAGCCATCCGTCCATTCAATCGTCTTTACTGAGCGCTTTCCGCGCGCCGAGCACTGGACTAGGCGCCCGGGAGAAGACAGCGGCCCAACAGAACAGACACATTCACAGCTCCTGCCCACAGCGAGCCCCCCGTCCCTCTGCCCTTCCTCCTCCTCTCTCCTCTTTTCCTTCAGTCCTATTTACTGAGCGCTTACTGTGTGCAGAGCAGGGGGCCAAGCGCTTACCTCTTCCTCCCCCTCTCTCCTCCTTCCCCTCTCCCCTTCCTCTCCTCCCTTTCCTTCCCTTCTCCTCTTCCCCTTCCTCCTGCTCTTCCTCCCATCCCCTCTCTCCCCTTCCTCCTCCTCTCCCTCCCCCTCTCCCTTTCCTCCCCCTCTTTCTCCCATCCCCTCTCCTCTTCCTCCTCCTCCCCTCTTCCTCCCATCCCCTTTCCCCTCCTCCTCTCCTCTTCCTCCCCTCTCTTTCCTTCTCCCTCCCCCTCTCCCCTTCCTCCTCTTCCCCTCTTCCTCCCACCGCCTCTCCCCTTCCTCCTCCCCTCCTCCTCTCCCTCCTTTCTTCCTCCCCTCCTCCTCCTCTCCCCTTCCTCCTCCTTTCTTCCTGCCCTCCTCCTCTTCCCCTCCTCCTCTCCCTCCTCCTTTCTTCCTCCCCTCCTCCTCTCCCTTTCTCCCCTGCCCTTCCTCCCCTCCCTCCTCCTCCCTCCCTCCCTCTCCCCCCTCCTGTTGCTCCCCTCCTTTCCCCTTTCTGCCCCCTCCCTGTCTCCTCTTCCTCCTTCCTCTCCCTCCGGTCCCGGTCCCGGTCCCGGTCCCGGTCCCGGTCCCGGTCCCGGTCCCGGTCCCCGAGCGGGAGAGAGGCTGGACACGGAGATGCCGGACTCTCATTCCCTTGCCTGAGCCTCCTTTGGATTTTCCGGTGAGAATGAGCATTTTTTTTTTTCCTTCTGCGTCACCCCGATTCGCTCCCTTTCTTCCCCCGCCGCCCCCCACCCCCAAAGCGCCGGCGAGCAGGATCTGGCCGGGATTTATCGGAGTTACCATCTGCCTCCCGCCCCCCGAACGGTCAGCTCCTTGGGACCGTTGTCCTCTCCCGAGCGCTTGGCCCAGGGCTCCGCGCCCCCGGGCTCGGCCGGCGCGCCCCAAACAGGCCGGACCGATTGACTGACAGGTGACCTTCGACCCCCGGGTGGAGCCGGCGGGGTCGATAACGCACGCCCAGCCAGCCAGCGAGCCAGCGAGCTTTCCCTCCCTCTGTGCCCACCGCTGGCCTAGGCCGCTGCCAGTTGCCGCCCCCGACCAGCCCGGTTATGCCACGATGATGGGTTTGGAGCTTTCCGTGCCAGGTGGCTTCCCCCTTCCCTGCCCACCGCCCTCCACCCCAACCCCCTCCGGGACGCCCAAAATGCCCCATCCTCCCCGTGTCTCTCGGTCCCTCCGTTGCTTCTCGGGGTCCAGAACCTGCCCTTATACCACCCGATCACCCATTTAAAATCCAGTCACCTCTCGGTGGTCCCTGCCCATAATAACGACGATGGCCTGCGGTCAGCGCTTACTCTGCGCCAGGCCCTGTTCTAGGCGCCGGGGTAGACACGAGGCGATCGGGTTGTCCCACGACGGGCTCACGGACTTAATCCCCGTTTTGCAGAAGAGGGAACTGAGGCCCGGAGAAGTGAAGTGACTTACCCAAAGACACGCGGCTGATAAGTGGCGGAGCCGGGATTCGAACCTATATCCTCTGGCTCCCAAGCTCGGGCTCTTGCCCCTAAGCCACGCCGCTTCTCCGGCGAGATGGAGCGGTCGACCCAAAATCTCATTCCCGCCATTCGCTTAAACCGACTCCTCCGCGAGATCTCTTATCCGAGCTGCATTTTAGCAGTTGGCTTTAATTCCTCCCTCCCCCCCCCCCCTTCTGCCCACCCTCTGCTGGAGGTGACACTGAGCGGAGAAATGCCCTCAAATTGGGGGGAGAAGAAGCTAGAAACCTACATACGTGGTCCTGGGTTCTAATGCCGCCTCCGCCCCTGATCTGCCCGGTGACCTTGGCCAAGTCACTTGACTTCTCTGGGCCTCAGGGACCTCATCTGGAAAATGGGGATTGAGAATGTGAGCCCCGAGAGGGACGGGGACCGGGTCCAACCCGATTTGCCCGTATCCACCCCGGCATTTAGTACGGTGCCTGGAACGTAGTAAGCGCTTCCAGCGCATGCCATTGTTATTATCGTTACGTGACACGCAGTAATGACCGAGAGTGGGCTGTAGTCTATTTAGAGACATCACAAGTGGTAAAGGAGTGGGGGTTTTTTACTAACAGCATAATAACATGCCCACCCAGAGGATTGAATGTGAGCTATAATAGTATGGAGAGCAGCGGTCGAAATTAAATGCCGTACATCTTAAGTCACTTAACTTCACTGTGCCTCGGTTTCCTCACCTGCAAAATGGGGATTGAATACCTGTTCTCCCTCCCCCTGCTAGACTGTGAGTCTCATATGGGACAGGGATTTTGTCCGATTTGATCTTGTTATCATGATCACAACGATGATGGCATTTGTGAAGCTTTTACTATGTGCCACGGACTGTTCTTAGCCCTGGGCACTGCTCTAAGCGCTGTATCCCAGGGCTCAGTACAGGGCTTGGCACATGGTATGCACTTAAACGGCATTAGTATCATTCTTCCTTTAACTATCGTTAACAGTCTGATAGCTTTTATTTTCCCATGCCCTAAAAACACTGCTATTCAGCAGATCGAGATATTTTCCCGCATTTTTCTTTAACTAAATACTCTCGGTAGAAATATGAAAATTCATCTAGAAAAAGATTTAGAAGCAGAACGCCAAATTTTACTTCAGGAGCAGAGAAAGTGTCGAATCCGGGCACGTAAACGTTGTGTAGAGTCAAACCGAAGGAGGAGGTGAGTGACCTTATTTTATTTTGGGCTATTCAGGAAGTTTTAAGTATGATGGTGAATTGATAGACTCCTCTGTCACCGTTCTGTAGCATTTCAGGGACCCAGCTCCTAGCAATCCACTCGAATGGGACGGTGCTATCTTCAGAGCCCCTAATGTTTTGTTCGTAGTTTCCAAACTCGCAAAGCAGAAGACTGTGGCGATTCGTCCTTGGAGCTGCTCGTGGCCAAGGTTTTCTTCTGGTGCTGAACTATTCTTCATAATGTCATGCTTCTGTGCACCTCTCCCCTTTCGCTTTCTTAGCATCTCACGGTGGATTAGCAGTTTTGATACTTCTGTCGAAATGCGGTTTGATTCAGGTTACTTGTTCACTTCCATTCTCCGTCCAATTTCGAGCCAGAATACGATGAATTTATGTTTTTGGAAAATGGGAAAATAGAACCGAAAAGGAGGAATATTTGAGAACTAAAAGTGTCAGAACGCATGTAGGAAGCCGTGATATCAGCAGGAAATAGGAAACTTTCTTTCACTTGCAACTATTTCTCGGTTCTTCAGCTCTTTCGATTCAAGATCAATCTAAAGGCTTTTTTTCACTTCCTTTTATTGTTGACTTCTTTTGCTACCTATTTCAGTATCTCTTTAATGTGCAAGCCCAAGGTTTCCCAAGAGGTTATTAGTACACTACATCAATGGAAATCTTTTGCAAATCACCCTTGGGGAGAGAAAAAAATGTTTGCCGGATTTTTTTGTTCGTCGGACCTTTCTTCCTCTGTTATGTGATTTCTTTCGAACCGTATTAACCGGTATCGCTGCAAGGTTGTGATTCGTTCTCTGCTGTTTTCAAGTCTGATATTTTCCTCTTAGCTTTGTTCCTGAAAATGATCGGGGCGACTTTGAAAAGATAATATGGGTCTCTTTTATTGAGACAGAACCACGACCGATACCATACCAATAGGTCTACTGTTAGAGACGAGCACATGTAAATTTCTATCCTGAATGTGCAGTACTATATTAGATCATTGGTCGCTAGGCAGTTCACCCAAAGAGGTGGAGCTGTTTTAGGTGGTCAGTGAAGCTCGTGACAAATCCGCAAGTGGGAGAGATCCTCTCTCCGAAACAGTACAGTGCTCCGTGCACAGTATGCGCTCAATAAATACCATCGATTGCTTTTCAGAGAGACACCGGAGAAGAACATACTTTGGCAAAGTTGAGACATTGAGGAAAGACTGTTCCTGGTGGGGTGCCAGGCTTCATTCAGTCATATTCATTGAGCGCTTACTGTGTGCAAAGCACCGTACTAAGCGCTTAAGGCTTGAAGGGATTGAAGCAAGGAGCAGTTTAGGAGTGTTTGGAAGCCGCAAGTATTTTTTTATACATGTTTGGACAAATATACTTCTTTCTACCTTTTTTTTGGATTCCAAGGATGCCCTGATGCATTGTTATATTATGGTTATTAAATATTTATCAGTGACCTACAACGTGGCCTGCACCATTCATGTGTACACATTTGATTCCTCCTTGTCCCCTGACTCCACCACATCAGCTAAAAGCACACGGGTGTCAGGCAGCTTTGGGGCCCGCCCATCTCTGAGTTGCAGAGCTAGTCTAAAAGCTAATGCCCAGAAATGGTTGGGTTAATTTGAGGCATCTAGCACACCGCACCGGAGGTCACGGTGGAACTAGGGAGCAAAATGACTTAGCTGCTTAGTAGTAGATAATGGATTTCTTCATATTATATTTTATTGATACCCTCACATTACCCCCAGGGCCTCGCTATTTGATTCAAGCGGTCCAAGATATGGCCAGCCCCTCAAAAGGAGTATAATTGACTTCAGACAGGGGCATGCGTTAAGAAGATCGACTGGTTTCCGAGCTTATTTCACCTCGGGTGTGGAAGCAACTGTGGGTTTCTGTGTCGTCGTCGTTGTTTGGGTTAGTGTAAGGGTGCGTTCACCAGTCATCATAATGCCTGCTGCTGTTTGTCAATAGCAATACTGCGTTTTATTGGTTGTGTTTGGGTTGGTGGAAAGTTGCTTACACTAGCCCTAAGGGCTGTTGGCATCTGTCAGTATCGGTAGCGCATTAGCCGCTGGACTACAGTGTCCTTTGGGAGAAATTCTTTGGGTCAGGTTTACACTATTGAGAGGTGTAGAACCTCGCCAACTCTCCAGGGTCATCAGTTGGCCGCGTCAGGTCACCGGCTTGGGTCATTCACTGAGTGAGGGATTCAACCCCTGCCACGTTTGAAAAATGGCATATGAAAAATATCCCGCTCTGTCACAGATTTAAATAAGTATATGTGGTTAGGGAAGACACAGACTTTTGGCTAAAACTGTAACCTAGTTATGATTCTTTAAATCCAACCTAAATTAGGTCATGATGTTGAATTGTTACTCGGACACCAAGCCCTTTCAATAGATTTCTAAAATGAAACATCATTTGATATTAAAAATTGCCATGAAATATGTGGCATAATCTTCAAAGAAATAATATTTTGAATTCTGTGGATTATACAGTTTTGTTAGTGTTTTGACGTATACGGTTGTGTGCTGATATTTTAGCGTGTCTTGTTTTGTGAATTACACAAAGAGCCCTTGAAGAGAAGCACAAGAAAGAAGAAGAAAAAGAACAAAGAATCCGGGAGCAGATTCTTCAGCAAAGGAAACAGAAGCTGGAGGAAGTTACTGAAAGATTCCAACGTGCCCATCTTCCTCCTTCTCACCGCAGGAGAGCAGGTGCATAAATTGCTACTAGAATTTGGAAATTGCTTTGGCAGAGCGGACAAGTGGTGGAGCTGGGGTTAGAACCCAGGTCCTTCTGGCTCCCAGGCCCGTGCTCTAACCGCTCGGCCACACTGCCTGTCTTGAAAAATTATTGAAAAATAAGAGTGGAGGCAGGAATTATACCTCTCCAAATAAAACATCACCAGACCCAGCAGGCATCTACTGAAGCCAGAGGGGAGTAAGTTCAAAACAATGCAGAAATATTATTTTCATACAGTGCATAGTTGTCACAGAGGATTTGATATTAGAAGATATGGGGCTGACCAAAAATATCAATAGGTTCAAGAAAAGACTGTAGGGATCATGACTACTTAATTGAACTCTCCCGACTTCTTAGTACAGTGCTCTGCCCACATAAATAACTGATTGAAGGATACATAAATGAGATCCACAGTTGATGATAGGAGTGTCTCTCAAAGAGAATCCTGGATGCAATTTCACCGTCAGAAGCATCGTTTCCAAACTGAATGACAACTCTACTATTACTAAAAGGTACAGTCAGAGCTTTAGAAAGCTTAAAAAAGTTTTACATAGATTCACAAGTCGCAAAACCAAGAAGGATCATTAGAGGTAAGAGATATGAATGTTCGATGATGCATCCCTGCGACAGAGGATGTCCAAGGAGGTAAAATCCCCAAAGTAAAATTTGAGTTTAAAAAAAAAAAAAATAGAAAACTGAAGTTCCCCATTTTCCCTGAATTTGCCACAGTGTGAGGATGACAGAACAGGTCATCATCTTGAAATGATGACAAGATGTCAGTTTAAGGGTTCTTAAAGCATTAGAGTTTTTCCCGCTTTGGATTATAGAATGAAAATGTGATCGCTTCTAGTTCACACCATCTTAATTCACCAGATAAATACTTTGTCGATTGGGGTCAATTAGGACAGCTGTCCCAAGCCCCATGCTTTGGAGACAACTCTTTTCCCTAAGCAAGCAGAAGAATCTCTTGGTATGGGAGAAATTGGCCCCATTTGGAATCAATGGCTCAGTGGTCCTGGAGGAGTGAAAGGGAGGGAAGGATTGGTTTTAAAAGTGGAATTACCTGCACCAACAAATAGTTCATATACGTACTCGTCCTCACAGACTGAATCTGAAAGGAATGACCTTGTGCCATCCCCGTCTTCTTTGTCCTGAAATTAAACTAAGAGTTTTGTCTTAATTCTACAATGAACCCACATTACCTAACCTCTCTCATGACAGAAGATATAAAAGTGGCATCAAGGATGATTTCATGCTTGATTAAGAACGAGACTGAGGCCAAGAATTGTAAATCGGTCAGTCAGCAGACATACTGGGCAATGTGGAGTGCTGAACTCTGTGTATTCAGAAGTAAGAGAGTACATAGCATGAGTCTTTAAGTAGATTACAGTTTAAGGGGAAAAGATGGGACCGGTTCAATGGATAAATTTTTTTTAAAGTGTACATTTTTAAACAAGGTAGACATCGACGATATGTATCTATTATTATGTTTAAAAGGTCCAGAGAGATGAGTGGAGATTAATCTTTTGATATTTAAAACTAAAACTTTAACTTCGTATTTTTCCTTCTGTCACCGGTACAGTCCTCGGGAAACCAATTCCCCAGTTAGAAGAGGCCCTGGAACAAATTCAAGGATCTGACGTTACATCTTTGTCCAACAGATCCCCAAAATACTGCCGGTAAATATTTTAGCAAGAACATATGCACCGCTTAATCATTTGTTTTGAATCCAGTACTGATGTAGCTCTTTATTTGCAGTTTTGGCAATCATATCTATTCGTTTGCTGAAGCTTTTTTTTTAAAAAAAAAACATTTTAGAGTTCATGAAAGTGACACCAAATTATGAGTTCATAGCAATCACACAGCAACTCACAGTTAAAATTTGTAGTTGAAAATTTCCAAGCCTAAGCACTTTTAACTTTCTATGATAAATATTGGAACTATTCATAGGCAGAGAGACTTTGAAGACCGTTCCGTTCATGAGTGGAGGGAAAATTATTTTTCACCCTCTGCAATAAACTTAAAGTGCTTATTTTTTGGACAAAGTAAAGTATGTACCTTTCATGTAACTCACAAAATTTTGAAAAGGAATCATCTCCAATTGAGGAGAATTGGAAGTACTTTGGTGAGAGAAGGGGAAGATTTAATCTGTGAGGAAAAGTGACATAAAATCGAAACCAAATGGTTTTTGTTTATACTCCCTTTAAGAAAAACTTCCACTTGACCATATTGACTATATAAGTGGAATAACTTAGTTGAAGTTACAGGTGTTATTTGTGAGAAATTAAAATTTTAAGGAGATTTTGAGCATAAATTTTAGCTACTGTATAGAATGTGTATAGGCTGGACTTATCTAGGCTTTAGGGTGACAATCCATTGTATACTACCATTCTTCATTTCTCTTTTTGCCTTTCGATTCTTTGGGGGATTTTAACAGGGGAAACTGAGGTGGAAGCAGAGCGTTATTCCTTAAAAAAAAAATCACAAGGATAAGAAAAATGGAAGATCACTTTCCCTCCTTAGAACCGCTCCCTCTTAGCGAAAATCATCTGTTTTTCCTTCTGGTATATTTGTGGAAGAGGAGATTGGCAGTCACCCAATTCTCTGTCTAAATTCTCAAGAAAAATTGACTCATGCCTCTCTCCAGAATCTTTCTCTTTTCATGCATATGCATTTGTACACATACCCAGCATGAAGCTTTCCACAAGTCACTTGCAGCAATAACAATGATAATAATTGGGGTATTTGTTAAGCGCTTACTATGTGCCATGTACTGGGCTAGGGTAGATATAAGATAATTGGGTTGGGCACAGTCCCCCTGGGCTCACAGTCTCAGTCCCGTTTTACAGATGAGGTAACCGAGGCACAGAGAAGTGCAGTGACATACCCAAGGTCACACAGCAGACAAACGGCAGAGCTGGGATTAGAATCCAGGTCTTTCTGACTCCCAGACCCATGCTCATTGAGAGGTTTGGCCGAATTTTGCCCACAGCCTTGAATTACGGGCAGTATCTCCCTGCTTCTGCTCTGGGTCACCCCAGTCTTCATCACCTGCCATCACACATCATGGATGAGGGCGAAATGGTGGGGCAGAAGCTGAGAGGAATTCCATCATATTGAGGAAGTGAGAGGAAGACATCCTATCAACAGTGTGCAATTCTCCGCTCACGCGGTCCACTGTATGTTGCGGGTGAGCAGGGCCAAAGAAAAAAAAAGGTGGAACAAGAGCCTGGAACTGGGTATGCTGGAGCAGAGCGGCCTAACGAGGCTTTCTCCCTCCACACTCTCCCCAAGGCTTTCCCATCTGTCCAGAGCCATTCCTGCCTGCCCAGCTGTTTCCACACCAGCCAGTCCCAATATTCTCACCCATCTACCTTCCTCCCTTGCCCCCACGTGCCCGCTTCCTTCCCAGTTCTTTCCTCCCCATTCAGCCGTCTCCCTCACCCGCCTGCCGCGTAAGCTTCCTGTCCATTTTCCTACGTCTCCCGCCCAACCCGTTGCCCTCCTGCCCGTCCCAATCCCTTCCGGCCTGCCTAGCTGCCTCCCCCGCCTTCCAGCTTCATTTCCTTGTGGCGGCGCCCCCGGCCCTCCCTCCAGCAATGAAGCCATTCTTCCTGGCCGACTGACTCCTCTGCCTACCACCCCTGATCCCTCCCTCCCCCTACAGCTGTCTTTGCAAGCTGCTGGCTCCAAGCCCCTCCTGCCTATCAGGCTTTCTCCACCACCTCACCGTATGCCTGTTCTCCTACCCGAGGCCCTTCCAGTTCACTCAGTTGTTTCCCCCACCCACTCTGAAACTCTTCTGCCCGATCTGGTTCTTTCCTGCCCATCCAGCTTTGCCCTCCGTCCACTAGCACCTCTCCCTCCTTATCCTCTTGGCTGTGTCCCTCGCTTGCCTCAATTTTCGGCGGCTAGCCCAAATATCTTACTACCCGTCAAGCCGTCTCCTCCACCTCGGTCCTCTGGTGGCCTTCCATCCCCCGGTCCTGATCACCTTGCTACTGAGACTTCTTCCTCCTCTTCTATCTCTTCCTCTCCCACCCCTTCCAGCTCTTCTCCGCCTCCTTCCATAGCTTTCTCTCCTTCCATTCTGCCCTCCCCCTCCATCCCTCCCTCACCTTCCACTTCCATCTCTCCTTTCCCTAGTCCTCCCCTTAGTTCAACCCCTCCCTCCGTGTTACCTTGTGGTTCTATCCCACCTCTTTCGTCTTCCTTCAGGACTCCCTCTTCCTTGGCCTCAGCCTCCACCTCTTCCTCCCTTTTCTATAACTAGCCCCCCATCTCCCTCTCCCTTCATCCCTCTCCCTCCACCCCCCCGCCCCCCACCACGGGGTGGGGGGAAAGACGGTAGAGAAGAGAAAAGAAGAAGGAATAGAGAAGAAAGGAGTAAAGAAAATAATGAGAAACGACATCACTAAAGGTAAATATCTACTAGCTATTTAGTAGATTTAGTAGATATTCTGCTGGGGACGGGAGAATGGATACGAAGGGAAAGACGAAGAGGGTGAGATTAGAAGAGCATGAGAGGGAAGCACTTGGGTGGCTTATTGTTGGTGTGATTTCCTGCTCCGCTGTCCTTCTCTCTCTTGCTTCCAGTCACAAAGAAAAGGTCAGGAATTGATTGCACTGGTAATTGGGGTGCCACTGATCTTTAGGTATATATACAGATATTCGATCTCTATCTATATATATTAGGTATATACATGGATATTGGAGATACGTATGGACTGTATGTGGCGAGGCAGAAGTTCCTAAAGCATTCTCACCTTCCAGGTGGATCTTTTGGGGCCCTTTGTGTTCTCTCTTGGGAGACATGTTACCGAAACCATAACAGCAGCTGCCCTGACAATCGGCCGCCTCCTTGTCTTCCTCCACCTTGCTATGTAATAATTAATAATTCAGGTATTTAATTGCTTACTGTCAAGCACTGTTCCAAGCACTGGGGTAGACATACAAGTTAATCAGGGTGGACACAGTCCCACGTGGGGCTCATAGTTTAAGTAGGAAGGGGATGGGGTATTGAGTCCCCATTTTACAGATGAACAAACTCAGGCCCAGAGAAGTTAATTGGATTGCCTAAGGTCACCCAGCAGACAAGTGGCAAAGCCAGGATTAGATCCCAGGTAGTCTGAGTCCTAGGCCTGTACTCTGTTGGCTGGGTCACCCCGCTGCTCCTCGAGAGCAGTCATGTGAGAGGAGCGACTGACAGCGGGTTAAGCACGTCCCCCTTAAACCTGGAAATAATCAGTTCGTGGAGGCTCAAGAAGGTGCCAGTCCCAGTCCCCATGGCTACTGTCTTTGCAGAGCACTGTACTAAGCGCTTGGAAGAGTACGATATAACAATAAACAGACACCTTCCCTGCTCACAACGAGCTTGCAGTCAAGGGTGGTTCCTTGCCTTATTTGACATGGCTTCCATAACTATGAAAAAAAGAAGTCCGCCCTATACCTATACATTTCTCCAGTATCCATATATGGGAACTTGTCAGCCAACATTCTCGTACTGAAAATAAATGTAAAGTTATCTATATGATACATAAAAATCATGTTAATATTCTTTCTCATTTCCAGAACTATGGACTTTCCCTTGGCTTCAGCAGTGACAAGGATTGGTTCCAGGTATCAAAATCACCACTCAGATGAGGTTAACTTTAACGAAGAGATGCCGGAAAATAAAGCAAACCTGGATTTCGATCGGGTCCTCTTTCAGCAAAATCTGGAAGAAACCCAGCGACTCTTAGAAGACCAGCACCTGAGCAGTTTGCAGGTATGAAACAGAACTTCATAATTGTTAATAAAGAGTAATATTTTTATATGTTTTCCTCTGAGTTCAGTATGAACCCCGTTACCAAAATATGATATGAATTATAGTCCATTAGGGAAGTAGAATGGCCTGGTGGAAAGAGAACGACTCTTCGAAGACCTGGATTTAGTCCCAGCTCTGCCACTGCCTACTGAGTGACCTCAGGCAAACCACTTACCATCTCTGGGCCTCAGTTTCCTTTCCTGTAAAGCGGGGATGATAATAGCTGCCGCTCTCAATTACAAAGGGATCTAAGTAGGAGGAAGTAGGATTTAATCCCTATTTTACAGTTGAGGAAACTGAGGCACAGAGAAGTTAAATGACGTGTCCAAGGCCACACGGCAAACAATCTGCAGAGCCGGGATTAGAACCCAGGTCCTCCTTGGACTGTGCGCTTTGTTTTTACTGCGCAGGAGGTGGTGATGGTAAACCACTTCTGTATTTTTTTGACCGAGAAAATTCTATGGCTATAGATACCAGAACAAAGAAAATAGAGCGTTCTGGAGAGAATATGTCCACCAAGTCCAGTGGCGGCGACTTGACGGCATCTGAAGAGATAACTACCACTAGGGGACACTAATTCTCTTTCCTGTGGCTTAATTTCAAAGTCAAACTTTTAAGACATATTTTCTTTCTAATATTTTCCCCCAAATTATGTACTTTCAACACTATTCAGGTGAAAATATATCACTAAATGGCTGATGTATTTCTACGAGTGGCTTTTAAACTATAGTAATAATTGTGGTACCTGTTAAGTGCTTACTATGCATTAAGGACTGTACTAAGCGCTAGGGAAGAGAGAAGATAATCAGCTCCCACATGGGGCTCACAGTCTAAGTAGGAGGAAGAACAGATATTGAATCTCCATTTTGCCGACGCGGGAACCAAGGCCCAGAGAAGTGTAAGCAACTTGCCCAAGGTCACTCAGCAGACAAGTGGCGGAGCTGGGATTAGAACCCAGGTCCTCCGACTCCCAGGCCTCTGCACTTTCCCCTAGGTCAGGCTGCTTCTATCTAAAGCAAACTTCATTTTATAGGTGAGGTGCCATTTAGAGATGAGGGATGCAGCGGATAAGTGGTGAAGCTGGGATTAGGACCCAGGTTCTTCTGACTCCCAGGTCCGTGCTCTATCCACTAGGCCACACTGGTTCTACTTTGGGTCAACCCTTGTTCTAAGCACTGGGGTAGAAGGAATTAATGAGGTTGTTAATCAGATCCGGTCCCACATGGGGCTCACAGTCTAAGAAGGAGGGAGAACAGATATCGAATCCCCATTTTACAGATGAGGAAACAGGCATTAAAAATTTGATCGCTGACTCCAAAAATGACCCATAATTTGTCTGTGATCTTGTCATTTTTCTAGGCCACAAGTACCCAATTCTTCCTAAACACCAGAGTTTTGTTGGGTTTTTTTGCAAAAACCATTTCTATGGCTATACATGTGAGACATTTCTTAATGTCTCACATTAAGAAAACTTTATGGTGTTCTCACGGTGTCCGACACCATATAACACGGGCACGTGCGCACAACTGTTTCTTCCAACGTGGTGTCTTGTTGTATCCTACCAGCTTTATGGCCCTCGGAGAACATTCCCTAATACCCAAGCAATTTTCTAGCCAAAATACGTAGTGAAAGTATGGACTGTGGCAGAACTGAGTGTATTCAATAACTGTGGAGCAGTTCTCTTTAGGACCCCGGTATAAGCTCTCAAGTCCAGGATATGTAAGAATTTCTCCAAAAATCCAAACCATGTCTCTGTTGCATCTTTTCTTTCAATATTTAAGATGACATCTTGACCACTGTTCAAACCACCAGCTTTACCATGGCAGAATAATATGGTCTTGGTAGAGCCCAAATCTATTAATGATATCAAAAACTTGCTTCACTTCCTACTCTCTTTTCCTCCTTAGGTAAAACCCCCAACTAAATTGGATTTTTTTTTTTATTTCTGTCTAGCAAACACATTTGTTCCCCAGATGTTAACTGCTCATAAAACCACCCCCTGTAGCTTTCTATGCACCCAATGTCGACATTAAAAATAGATATTGAGTGTAATCTGGATGAATGCCAGGGGTCTTTTCAGGAGTTTCATGCCAGTACCCAAGGGTGCATTTTTAAAGTAGAAGACTAAGAGATTCCAGACCTATTGGAAGACAGGAATATTTTCTCATCTTTCATTCCATATCAGTCCAAATAGAACATTTAGGCTTCAAAGGGATATTGGAGTTTGTGTCTATCAATTCTGAAATAGGTGAATTTTAAAGTAACCAAAACCTGTAAAGAAATTTTCATGCAACTACCAAGTAGAATTCACGATAGACTGAGTTTAGACTGTAAGCTCGTTGTGGGCAGGGAATATCAGAATGTCTGTTTATTGTTGTATTGTTCTGTTCCAAGTGCTTAGTACAGTGCTCTGCATGTAGTAGGCACTCAATAAATATGCCTGAATGAAGTCACTTTAGCAGCTCAATAGAAATATTTCAGGAAAAAACCACCATCATCATCATCCAAAAATATAAATTATTCTAGAGCCTTGTCTTCTTGCTTTACCTTCAGTTGGGTTTATTTCTATATCTTTTCACACTGCATCAAGATTAAGTTTCAAATTTCACTGACATTTGACAAAATGAATTTAAAAAAAAAAAAGGTTGGAATTCTAAACCCGGGGAGATGTTCTTCATAACTGAATTCTCAGGTAGAGACGAGTGGCTTAAGCACATTTTATATGCTGTAGCATTTCAAATGTGAAGAAAGTTTGGTAAAATTCAGTGGATTTCTTCTTACACTTGTATCCAGTTAGAAAGATCACAGCAAGTTCTGAGGCCTGAATCGTTTAGTGCTGTCCAAAAAGCACGTTTTTAAGGAAGAGCAGATTTCTTCTTCTTCCTTTTTGTCAAGTTCAAAAAGAGGTTAGAGGTACAGTTCATCCAGGAGAGGTTTAATGGATGACTAACAGGGATCTTCAGATTCTGTTTTATTAGAAAGAAACCAATATTCTTTGCCCTGAAACTTTCCCTAAAGGAGTTTTTGTTTACACTTGACTCTGTTACCCCTTCCAATGCCTTTTTCACATGGTAGTTGTGCAACAAAACAGACTTAGCACCTAAACTTTCAATTCTAGCTCATATGGATAAGATTAAATATCTATACCTGTGGCCACCAAAGCCGTCTGGTAAACTCACTTATTTTAAAATTAGAACTGTGATGAAAAAAATCACTTAAATTTGATGTGTCCCCCTTGTTTTTAAAGACCAGCCAGTCAGTCAATCATATTTATTGAGCATTTACTGTGTGCAGAGCACTGTACTAAGTGCTTGGAAAAGTAAAATATAGCAATAGAGCACACACATTCTCACAGTGAACTTACAGTCTAGAGATAATACATTGAATCTGGAGATACAGCAAATACTAATCGTTGACATAGTCCAGGATCCCAAGCGCCATCTGATATTATGTCCAATCAGAAGATGGAGATTCAGTGTCTTCTCCCACCCCCTTCGCCCCTTCCACCATTCATATCCCACTATCTATCATTGGTATTTATTGACCACTTTCTCTTTGCAGTGCACTGCATTAAGTTTTCACTGCGAATATTTTCCGATAAAAAGTCGTAGGAGTAAATATCTCTATGCAAGGCAGTACGGTGCCTGGCACAAAGTAAGCGCTTAGTGAATACCATCATTATTATTATTCTCTCTGCTCACTACTCTCCATCCCTTTCTCCTCACTCTTTCTGCCCCTCCCCTCCACCATTTCAGCTAACAAAAACTTCGGTTCAGCCCATACCTCATCCAAGTTGATGGTTAAGGAGAGAAAACAAGGAGCTGAATTACTAAGATAGAATAGATAAACCATTCAACTTTTCAGCCCGGCATGAAGGATTATTTCCCAGCCCTTTCCCATCTCTTTTGACAAGGAGATGACTGACAAACTATGAAACATCCACAATCACACATGCAGCGTGGCCTAGTGGAAAGAGCATGGGCTTGGAAGTCAGGCAACCTGGGTTCGAATCTCTGCTCCGCCAATTGCTAGCTGTGTGAACTTGGGCAAGTGACTTAACTTCTCTGTGCCTCAATTTCCTCAACGGTAAAACGGAGACTAAATAGCTGTTCTCCTTCTTATTCGGACATGAGCCCCTTGTGATACAGGGAATGTCTCTGAGCTAATTAAACCGTATCTATCCCAGTGCTTAGAACAGTGTCGGGTGCATGGTAAGTGCTTAACAAATACCATAAAACACAAACACACGAGATTACCCAGGCAGGTATTCTCAGTTGATTAAAACCTTCCGCAAGATTTTCCAATATAAGGTGCTTTCTGGCAAGAGCATTTTTCTGCCTGCCAAACACCAAGCACGCAAGAAGACGAAGTTTGGAGGCTGGTGATTAGTACCTAAGAAACTGCCCCTCCAGATCAAAGGAGAAAGCTGGCAAAGGCCACGGCTCTGATTTGGCGCAGCTTGGATCCCCTCCCACTCTCTGTGGAAGAACAAGAATCTCGGCTCACTGAGAAGTTAGGCACTGGTCTGAATCCTCATCCTGGGAGAGCTCTGAGAGATTCTTTCCAGTACTTGTACCCTATCAGAAAGAGAGGGGAGAGAAGCCCCAAGACTAAAAGCTTTTTATCCTCCCGTAAACTCCTCTTTCTCCCTCTCGTTACCTGTGTGAAAAAATAAGTGGTTTGTCTTATTCTCCTAAACAATTTAAGATTAAAGAGATTATTAATAATAATAATAACGCCTTGAGCAACTTTTGCCATGTTGTGCAAATTTGGTTATGTCTCTTTTATGTTCCCCAAAATGGTCCTTAAAATATTTTGAGTCATAGCAGTAGGATGCTGAATGTACTAATAAATTTAGGGCCTCCAAGGAAAATGTGTGTGTCTTTGTATGTGTCTGAAGCATTTTTTTCCTTCTATTTTTCAGCATGTTCATCAAGAAGTTAATCATCCTATCAATTCTGAAACTCTGTCAAGTGTAGACAGCCTTGAGGCTGGGGAGCATAATGAAATTTATGAAACACTCACTAAAGCTCCTTCTTTTTCAACAAAGTGGAACTCTATATCACGTGATTCCCAGAGCCCACAATCAAGAGATCAGAGTTGCTTCGGTTCAGATGAAATGACTCTCTCTAAAATGCGGCACGTGAATAATTGGCTCACAAACTTAGGTGATGAAAATCCCCAGGCAGCCACACCTTTTGATGCCATCTTAATTAAACCCAGCGTTCTAACTCCCAGTGAACATTTAAATCATCGAGAGCAGAACTCACCCGCTCCTACTGGATGTGGACAAAGACTAACTGCTGATACGGCATCCTCTGGAAATGGGCCGGGTACTTTTAAACGAGGGAAGAATAAAGAGAAGAACTCAGAACCCAGCACCACGTGGAAAGCTGACTCTCTGTCTTCTGGAATGTTCAAAAGAGAGAGACCCTACATTACTGTGAGCCCAACGTTTCAGTCGAGAAAACCCTCTATTACTCTAACTACTCCTACACGTGAGGCGGTTCAAATATCTGACTCTGAAGGAAATACTGAATTCAGCCAACGAAGGAGAACTGTGGCGCATGCTTCAAATCCGCCCGCCACACCCTTAATTGTACCTGTCGGTCAATGGAGTGATTGTACGGATACTTATAACAGCACGTGCACCATTAGCTCCTTACGAAAGAATGTACACATACAAGGTACGCACGCCATGCAGTGTGCCGATTATCTAGGGTACAACGATGAAAAGGTCCAGGATTTTGAGGGCAATGAACGGGAGGGGCCTTTTTCAGTTCCAGATTCACCTAGTGCTTCCGATGTATTCAGTAAACCAAATCAACCGGAAAGAAAGGAGCAAAATGACACAGGGATGGCAGTCTCATCACCATCCAGCGGGACTTCTCTTTCTGACTTGGTTGAGCAACACAAAAAAATGAATCAGAGTTCTCATGAAAGAAATGGAGTGTGTCTGCTCAAAAGCATTCTAAAGAAAGAATCCAAATATGAAAACGATTATTTCAAAGCCCTAGTTGTAAACCGAGGAATCTGTTTTGGAAACCAAACCGCGGCCTCTATCCGTGATAGCGTCGAACTGACGAAAGTCAAGGGAAGGGGCTCAGAAAGTCAGAAGGTCAGTAAAAAGCTGCGGTGGTTTGATGAGATAAGCAAAAGAGGAATAGAGGATGAAGACAAGGGCTTAAAAAAGAATCAAACTGGGCTAACCCCGGTACTGTCGTCACCCTCTTGTGTTTCAATGGAAGTCAGTGCTGCTAATAACACAAGGAGTAGTCCCCATGGTACTCTAAGTTCTGCGGGTAGTGAAACCCCCAAAGGCGATCCTCTCACCATCCCAAGAACTGCTTCCATAAAAGAATCGGAAAAAGATCACGTGCCTTTGAACTCTCTCGTTCCTTCAGGTTACCGCTTTGCTAAGCAAGCCTGGTTAGCCTCAAAAAGTGCAGCGGGTAAACTCTCGGTGTCTGCTGAGGAGACTAAATCTCCAAAGAGTAGCCCACGGAGAGGGAAACTAAAGGTCATTCGAAGAGCGCGATATGCCAAGGGCCCATCAGCTTTCACGTGTAAAAGCAGAAAGGGCGCTGTCATCCGACCCCAGTCCGCGAGGGACACCAACAGGGTTATACAAACTCAGGGCAAAATTCTTATACCTCATCCTCCTCCTCCACTTACGTCAATTAGCAGGATGGGTAAAAATGCTCTGGACTCTCCATGTCAACCGGTAAAATGTCCAGAATCTCAAAAGAATGCAAGCCATCCTTATCTACATTCAAAGTGGGACTCTTCACCCAAACACATGGTAAGCTTGGGCATTCAAGAAAGCGGTCCTTCGCTTTGGAACAATACTTGTACCTCTGACTTAGCCACTGTGATGCCATTTCGACCTTCCAGTAGCATCTCTGAAGGCAAGATCTTGGCAAAGACAAACCATCCCACCACCAGTGCTCTACAGGAGGCCCATGACAGTCCTGTTTATGAAGAAAGTTGTCCCAAACTGGACCACACCCCTACTGAAGATGAAATTGCTCTACTGTGGAAAGGGGTACATAGCGCCCTGGCTCAAAACGAAAACATTGCAGGTAAGAAGAAAGTCGCTTTGTTCTGGGGTTTTTTTGGAAAGGACATTTCATATTTGAAGAAAGCAACATGGTACTTAAATAAGATATGAAGTCTTCCCTCCTGGGGCCCTATGGAGATAATGCTCTAATTGTCCAAAGGCAATCCAATGGAAGTCCTTATCCCACCTCCCTCCCACCTACGCTCCTAAACTAAACTAATTGAGGTATTTGTAAGCACTTACGATGTGCCAAGCACTGTACTAAGCACTGTACTAAGGGTAGATAGAAGACAATCAGGTCCCACATTGGGCTCGCAGTGTAAGTAGGAGGGATTGAATCCCCATTTTGCGGGGGGGCGGGAACTGAGAGCCAGAGAAGTGAACAACACAACAGGTACACACAAGTCACACAACAGGTACATGGTGGAACTGGATTTAGAACCCAGGTCCTCTGACTCCCAGGCCTGGGCTCTTGCTTCTCCTACGGAAGCAGGTGGCTGAACATTGGTGAAGCGGCAGGAACACCTTTTGGCAGCATGTCTGGGGGGCAAGGAGCTAGAGAAACACATAAATGGCCTGAAAGCTCCACAAAGGCAGGAATCATGGCTACCAACTTCACTATATTGTACTCTCCCCTTGAGAAGCAGTGTGGCTTAGTGGATAGAGCATGGGTCTGGGAGTCAGAAAGACCTGGATTTTAATCCCGGTTCTGCCACATGTCTGCTGCGTGACCTTGGGCAAGTCACTTCACTTCTCTTGGGCTTCAGTCACCTCATCTGTAAAATGGGGATTAAGAGTCTGAGTCCCATGCGGGATGGGGGCTGGGGGGGGGGCGCCAACCTAATTAACTTGTATCTACCCCAGCGTTTAGAACGGTGCTTGGTACTTAGTAAGTGCTTAACGAATACTAATATTATTATGTGTACACGATATGAGAGAAACTTCAGAAACACACAGATGAAATCTTCCTATCAGTAGCAAGCTCTTCGAATGTCAAAGAGAACTAATCAGTCAGTGATATTCATTGAGCACTTACTGTGAACAGAACTCTGTATCAAGCATTTGGGAGGGCACAATAGAAGAGAATAGGGCAGACACATTCCCTGCCTATAATGAGCTTACAGTCTAATCACACGAAGGTACCCTAGTCATTATTTTTACCCTTCACTTCATTCTGTTAAATTCGTCACCTATTTCTATTCTACAGTTATATTTTATTGTGTAAACCCTAAGCGTTCTTTGCCTTATCCCTCCTAAACCGTAAGCTCTTTTTGGGCAGGGAACGTTGTCCACTAATAGAATGGCATTGTACTCTCCCAAGTGCTTGGTACAGGCTTCTGTTCAAAGTCAGTGCTCAATGAATATCATTGGTTGATTGATTTAAAATTGGACTTAATTTCGCTATCTTTGCAGGTGATTTGCAACAAGGTGATGAGGCCCATTACAGTAATTCCTACCTTACTGACTTGCCGGCTTCTGAGCCCAGCTTGTCCCGTGTTAATATTCACGGCGGTACCACTTTGAAAAATTTGAAATTCAATTCTACAAGGAATGGAACTTTCTCATCTTCATCAAGTGGTAAGACTATTTCATTGCATATTCTACCTGTAAATAAAAGGGTGTTTTTCTAAGTCATTAAAAAATTAGAGTAAATTTAGTCCTCACGTCATTGCATTCGGATCCCTTCCACAAACATCTCCCATCGTGGAGAAAAAAAAATCACAAATAATTCCTTAGACTCAGGAGTGGTGCCAGCAGCAGCAACATAGAAGAACTGGTCTAACAGTAGAAAATTACCTAAATATTTTAAGCCAAAAAAATTCACCCACTTGAAATATATAGATAAACATAATAATAGTATTTTTTAAGCACTTACTAAGTACTGGGGTTAGATACAAAATAATCAGGTAGGACATAGTCCCTGTCTCTTATGAGGAATCACAGTATAAGTGGGAGGGAGAACAGGTATTTTAACCTAATTTATAATATGGGGAAGGTGAGACACAGAGAAGTTAAGTGGCCTGCTCAAGATCACAAAGCAGGCAAGTCCTCTGATTCCCAAGCTCTACTCTTTCCACTAGACCCCCTTTCATAGAGCCATCTTAAATCTCTAGACTTTTAAGGTACTGAATTATAAAATACTAATAATGCCCAACAAGTTACTTATTATAAGAAAATTGTTTTCAACTGGGAGTAGGAATTAAAGCCAGAACACCAAGTCAAATTGGGCTCTTGATCATTGGTATCATTCAATTCTGCTATGTAGGTTTTCCTTATGCAGTTTGGATAGAAGGTGATGGAGTAATTAGGGAATGTTCTTCCTCCATGGTGAGAAGCAGATTGGCGTAGTGGAAAGAGCACGAGCCCGGGAGTCAGAGGACCTAGGTTCTTATCCTGGCTCTGCAACCTGCCTGCTCTATAACCTTGGATGAGTCCCTTTCCTTCTCTGTGCCTCCATTTCCTCATCTGTAAAATGGGGATTTGACACCTGTTCTTCCTCCTGCTTGGGCTATGAGTCTCATGAGGGATAGACTGTGTCCAACCTGATTATCTGGTCTCTCCACTCCAACACGTAGTTTGACACATGGTAAGCACTTAACAAATATCACCATTATTAGTAGAGGACATAGCAATAATATAGACATGTATTTCAAAAAATGTTAGTCACCATGACATCATCAAACCCTAGCCCATTAATTCCCTTTCAATCCTATAATGTGATTTTCCCATAATCCCAAAGCTCTTCAAGAAGACAACCTCCGGTATCATAGGATAACTGGGGGCAGAATTTGAAATTTGAAGTCTATTTAAATTATAAACAGAACTGGTCCCTGACCTGTAGGAACTTACAGTCTAAAATCGAAAGCTTTTACTTGAGCATACACAAAGAGAAGTTTTAAAAAGTTACAACACTTAGGAAACTATAAATTAAACCAAGAAGAGGTCTGGGATTTTACGTTTAGAAGAGTGAGTATGAAAAAAGATGGGGAAAAATCAGCAGGTCACTTCCTTGGTCAGGAAAGTATGAGGCTTTTGAAAGTGGAAATGGAGTGGGAGTTGGATAAACTCAAAGGTGAAGGTAAATGGGAAATACAAGTGTATATATATTATGGCATTTGTTAAGTGCTTACTTTGTGTCCAGCACTGTTCTAAACATTGGGGTAGATTCAAGTTAATCAGATTGAACACAATCCCTGCCTCTCTTTGGGCTCGAAGAGCAACCAGGAAACTCAGTCCTTGATAATAAACCTGCCTAGCATTCAAGGTATGTTCCTCAGAAAAATCAAGCATTAAATCACATTTCCTTGGCCTTCCAGTTAGGGTAATCATTTGCAAAGGCCGCACTGTTGAAAACTTTTAGATCAGTCAATCAGTGGTATTTATCAAGTGCTTACTGTGTCAAGCACTGGACTCGGCGCTTAGGAGATAACAGTACAGTAGAGTTGCTAGACACGTTCCCTGCCCACAAAGAGCTCACAGTCTAGGAGGAGAGACAGACATTCAAATAAATTACTGATTGAGGAATTCTTCACTCCGCTGCCCGGCTCATCTTCCTGCAGAAACGATCTGGGCATGTCACTCCCCTTCTTAAACAGTTCCAGTGGTTGCCTATCAACCTCCACTCCAAACAAAAACTCCTCACTCTAGGCTTCAAGGCTCTACGTCACCTTGCCCCTTCCTACCTCTCTTCCCTCTCTTTCTACCGCCCACCCCGCACGCTCCGCTCCTCTGCCGCCCACCCTCCTCACTGTCCCTCGGTCTCGCCTATCCCGCCGTCAACCCCCGGGCCACATCCTCCCTCGGTCCTGGAACGCCCTCCCTCCTCACCTCCGCCAAACTGATTCTCTTCCCCTCTTCAAAACCCTACTTAAAACTCACCTCCTCCAAGAGGCCTTCCCAGACTGAGCTCCCCTTCTCCCTCTACTCCCTCTACCACCCCCCCCTTCTCCTCTCCGCAGCTTAACCCTCTTTTCCCCCCATCTCCCTCTGCTCCTCCCCTCTCCCTTCCCATTCCCTCAGCACTGTACTCGTCTGCTCAACTGCATATATTTTCATTACCCTATTTATTTTGTTAATGAAATGTACATCGCCTCGATTCTATTTAGTCGCCATTGTTTTTACGAGACGTTCTTCCCCTTGACTCTATTTATCGCCATTGTTCTCGTCTGTCCGTCTCCCCCGATTAGACCGTAAGCCCGTCAAACGGCAGGGACCGTCTCTATCTGTTGCCGACTTGTTCATTCCAAGCGCTTAGTACAGTGCTCTGCACATAGTAAGCGCTCAATAAATACTATTGAATGAATGAATGAATGAATGAATGAATGCATGGGAGAGATACTGTTTTCATAGTCAGCTTTTTGGAGTCACACAACATAGCATGATATCTCAAGGTAACTTGGAAGTTTGCATATGACATGTGACGTGCTGTTTTGTGACTGATGACTTGTTTGCTGGCATCCATTTAAGACTCTACTGTTACCAGAAGAAAACAAAATCTTGACAGCGGTGACAATAAACTCAGAGGTTTTGCAGAGCAAAGACGAGAGACTTCCAGTTCCAAGGGGAAGAAATTCAGTGACCGGGGACAGGTAAATATTAATAAAATTGTGTGTGACCTTGGGCAAGTCACTTCACTTCTCTTTGTTTCCCTTACCTCCTCTGTAAAATGGGGATTGAGACTGTGAGCCCCAGGTGGGACAGGGACTGGATCCAAGCTGATTATCTTGTATATTTAACATGGTTGCTCCGGCAGAAATGGAAAATTTTTCTTCTGCTGAGTGATTAAAAGCAAACGAAACTCAGTGCAAACACAGGAATAATAGAATTAGAAAGGACACTAACCAGCAAACAACATTCCCACCGGTCCAAATTGTCCCCTTCTCCTTTTTCTCCCCCCGCTATTTCAGTCTCCTCTCTCCTCCCTATTACACTGACACATTACTTGCTTCCCCTGAAACAGAGGAAAATCAACTATCACAACAGATCTCCAAGATCCATTTTCTCCTCCTAAGAGCATTTTTCTCATTTCCTTCCATCCTCTGCCTACACTTCCTTCCCTTCCCTTTCCACCACATGCACTTCTCCTTTAGCAGTTACCATATCTGGGACAGACCATTTCTACGAGAGATCCATTTTCTCCTTCTGTGACCGTTTTCTCATTTCCCTCCATCCTTCTGCCTACACTTACTTCCCTTCCCTTTCTGCCACACACACTTATCCTTAAGCAGTTAGCGTGCCCGGGACAGACCATTTCTACGAGAGGGCATTAAATCCTTTTGTAATGATTTGAGCCAGGTTGAGGTGGTTCAAACCCAGTAAAATGTTTGAAGCACCTCAGCCACTTGAAGAAAATACTGGAAAGATCAGTAACCGTATAATGAGCATTACATTTTTTAATTAAAAATTCACTTTTGTTAAATCAATTTTTCAGAACTCAGAACATCCTGTAAAACCGAGTCCATTGCATTGTGCTTTTGAACCAGTGCAAACTTCCAGAGTTATTTCTAATGCTGAAGAAGGTATGTGTCATTTTAAATGCTCTCCAGGCTCTGAACACAATTATCTCTCTCTTCCTGCATTCTTTCCTGGTACCTCTCCCTCTACTCATTTTTTTATTTCCATACAGGTGACTTTTAAATCTAGATCTTTAACCTGAATACTAGTCCTCCAATTAATCCAACAATCTTAGCTGTATCTCTGTCATCTCTACCCACAGTGGGGTGAAGAACAAAATTCAAATATTTCTTCCCGACCTTTCCCATTCCCTCAATCTTCTACTTGGGCCTAATTTCTGCTAACCCCAGTGCAGACACCATCTTGCTCATTGCCATTGGATACGGTTGGTTCAGTGCCCCGGTAGAAACGTAGCAATCATATTGCCATCTCCTTCTTGTCTGACATCCTATCACAAAAATCTCATTGTTTTTTCTCCACATTTCTAAAGTCTCCCTTTAGCTTCTTAATCCATTTCCAAAAACTCATAGTCCCTCTTTAGTCATCTCCTGTCTTGACCATTTCCACTTCTATTTGAAGGCTTCCCTATTCAAGACATTATTCCCCATAAATGGATTGAAAAAACCACTTCCAAAAAGTTTACGTCACGAAATATAGTGGCATTAATCCCTCTTCAAGACCTTTCCAAATGAATTTCCAGCAGACTTGGCTTCCATTCCATGCATCCTTCCTTGCATCTTCCATCTCCCGTAAACTGTCTCTCTTTCTGCTCTCCAGGGAGGCAAATATCCCTTCATTTCCCCTTCTTGGTCTTGTCTCTATCTTCTCCTTACTATTCCCTGCACCTGGAATCACTGTCCCTCCCTCCATAACTGGCAAAATCCCTCCCTCAGCTCCTTTAAATCCCTGCCTAATCAATCAGTGGTATTTATTTAGTCCTTAGGGTGCAGAGCATTGTACTAAGCACTTGTCATGGGCAGGGAGTGCATCTGCTAATTCTGTTCTAATAATAATAATAATAATAATGATAATTGTGATTTTTGTTAAGCACTTACCACGTGCTAGGTACTGTTTAAGCACCGGATTAGATTCAAGATAATCAGGTTGAACACAGTCCCTATCCCACGGAGGGCTCACAGAAGCAGTACAGTGTAGTGGATACAGCAAGGGCCTGGGAGCCAGAAGGTCATGGGTTCTAATCTCTGCTCCTTCACTTGTCTGCTGTGTGACCTTGGGCAAGTTATTTCATTTTTCTGTGCTTCAGTCACCTCATCTGTAAAATGGGGATTGAGACTGTGAGCCCTACATGGGACAGGGACTGTATCCACCCCAACGCTTAGTATAGTGCCTGGCACATAGTAAGTGCTTAGAAAATATCATTGCTATTATTAGTAATAGTAATAATCCCAATTTTACAGATAAGGGGACTGAGGCAGACAGAAGTGACTTGCTCGAGATCACACAGTAGGCAAGTAGCAGATCCTTCTGACTCCCAGGCCAGTGCTTTATCCATTAGGCTTAGTGCAGTGCTCTGTGCATAACAAGCACTCAGTGAATATCACTGATTGAATGGGAGAGTACGATAGAGGAAAACTTTAAAGTTTTCTTTTCTTCAAAAAATGTTCTTGGCCCACCATTAACCCTCAAAAGAAAGCTAATAAAGGTGAAAATATCAGTGGCACAGCACACACTGTCATCTCTTTCATTTCCTGATTCCCATCCTTTCTCTCATGTGTCCCCACTACAGCAAAATACAGAATGAAGTGATGCATATTTTGGGGAGACTATGTCTGAAATGCCAAACTGGTTCAACCCCGTGTTCACCTTTGTTTTCAAGCGCTAGCTCGGCTGTGTTGAATGGTGTTTTCCGGCTTTCCTGTTAGCGGGGGGCGGGGTTTGAACCACGGCTTATTCTTACCTCCTTTTTGAGTTCTTTGTAAATCCATGTTTCTCAAAATTGCTTGGTGATGGACCATTTCAATGGGGCCATTTTCCTCTCTTCTGCCATCGCACCCCACCTGGAGGGATGAGGGGGGACAAACCTTCCTTCAAGAAGGAGATGGTCAAAGACAATTCAGAGCGAGGAAATAAAAAAACTTGAGTCAGGTCCATCAGAGCTGAAAAACATTTCCCCACTCACACCCAGGGGTCATCTTAAATGTAGAAATTCATAAAATACAAAACAAATAGGATTTTTGGATTTGTTGGAGGCAGGGAAGACATGCTTTGGGGGGATTAATGTATCCTCCGCAGTTTCAGAAAGCACTGCCCAGTTTCTACTGGCTGAAAACCTAGTGAAGTCATCGGCTCCTGAGGAGGAAATTCTAATTGCGATGGAAACCGTGCAGCCCCAAAAACCGACTACGACATTAAACAAGACCCGACAATCAAACATTAATGCTCTCTCATTTGAAGAACAGAAAATCCTACAGTCTCTCGAATGCCTCAATCAGAGATTGCAAGGTAAGTCTGGTATTTTAATTTCTAAACTGTCCGTATGTTTTATCCTGCTTTGCGGACCTTTAGAGAAGCGTTTTGGTCTAGTGGAAAGAATATGGGCCTAGGAGTCAGAGGACCTGGGTTGTAATTCCGGCTCTGCCACTTGTCTGCCATGTGCTGTTGGACAAGTCACTTTGGTTCTGTGTGCCTCACTTACCTCGTCTGTAAAGTGGGGATTAAGAATGTGCACTCCATGTGGTAAAGGGACCGAGCCCAGCCTGATTACCTTGTATCTACCCCAGCACTTAGTACAGTGCCCTGGAACATAGTACTTGCATAACAACTACCACAGTTATATTCTGCCAGAAGAAAATAATGGCATTCATCCAATTTATCAGTCGAAATCAAATACATTTTGTCGTTGCCAAATTGACTCTCTCCTCTAGGAAATGCACTAATTGCGTGCAGTTCCTCTGGAGGAAGACTCACCTTTCCCACTTTCTCCTCCTCTTCTCCCTTTCAAATACTTTTCAGGTTAGCTAAAGCAGAGGATTGCTCCCTCCCCATGAGCGACTTAAGCAGGAATTGACAGAAATACATAATGTGGTCCAACCTAAGGGATTTAACAGAAGGTTCCCACCCAACACCCCTCCTATGACCCTGAAGAGGCCGGTCAGTAACAGTAACTGTGGTGGGTGCCGGAGAAGCAGGGTGATCTAGTGGTTCTGGGAGTCAGAAGACCTGGGTTTTCACCCAGCTCCACCACTTGCTGGCTGTGTGGCCTTGGGCTGATCACATTAAATTCTCTATTCCTGAGTTTCCTCCTCTTTTAAATGGGTTTTAAATACCTGTTCTCCCTCTCCCTTACACTCTGAGGCCCATGTGGGACAGGGACTGTGTCTCATCTGATTACCTTGTATCTACCCCAGCTCTTCGATCAGGGGTTGGCCCATAATAAGTGTTTTAATACCGCGATTACTATTATAACTGCTATAGATACCTCCTTGACAGGGAATGGGAACAAGCCCTTTCTTTTCATCCACCTCCATTAACGATGTCATGAAAGGATCCACAGCTTGTCTGTATTGCAGGAACCCAGTTCCGTTACTGGTGGAGGAAGGAGAGACGTCAACAAGCACATCGTTTAATTGAATGAAACAAGCCAAACCTCACCTTAATCAATCAGTGGTATTTATTAAGCACTTGGGAAAGTACAATATAAGAGTATGAGTTGGAGACGTGTTCCTTGCCCACCAGGAGCTCACAGTCTAGAAGAGACACATTCAAGATAAATTTAATTAAGGCATGTTTCTTTGATTTCAAGCAGATTACTTGAAATTGCTGCCTCAAACTTCATGTAAAATTGTATGAGAGAAGTTCGGAGGGGTAGAGCTACTGTTCAGGATCTTTCAGCTACAAATCCTGCGACAGAGCGAGGAGACCTGGATTCTGTTCTTGGCACTGCCATTTATTTACTCATTTATTCACCTGGAACTCACCTAGGGCCTTTCAATCCACCTCTCAACCTGAAAACGCGGTATCCTGCAACCAGCCCAGCTTGATTTGCCAGCTCCCATATTTTTTGTAAAGTCTTAAAAATAAGGAGTTTGTTATTGGCATTTTTCTTGAAAGAAGAGTTTACTTGGTTAAAATGCCAGTCCACTTTGGCGGTTGGCTATATCAGAGCTCTAAAGGTTTGACAGTTTTTTCAAACACTTGTAAGGTTACTCTTTAAGAAACTGACCTTTTATATTTCTAACCTTGCTACCTATGTCAAGTACTGTATTTTTTTTCTATTAGGCTTAAGGAAGATTTTATATTTTATGCCGTCATATACTTCAGAAAATGAAAAGTGAATTTAGATTCATTTTCCATTTTCATATGTGCAAGTGTAAATGCTGAAGTGATTTTATAATATGGTGGTATGCTTTTTGTAGATGTCCAAGGAATCATTTGCAAAAACCCATCCATCAAAAGTATTTTACAGCTTGCATCACCTCTGGTAAGTGCTTAATTGACTTGTTTTGGTTCTCTCCAAGAATTCAAATTTCTTATTGCCACTAGTGGTAGCAACTCCTTTCCAATCTAACAAAAGATGGATTTACTACTAAGACCTTCTGTGACGAGTCACCTGAGAACTGTGGAAAACCATTAACTGAAAGTTTTATAACCAGGCTTATTTTGTTGCAATACTATACCCTGTGGCTTGGTTGACAGCCTCTCCATCCCCATTTTAGATATGGTCTTGGCAGCGGCCGGACCCAAGGCGGAACAAAAGAAACGAGCTCTTGCTATAAGTTTGATTTTTTTAAATTGTTTTTGCACAAGTGAAAGAGCAAAAGCCGAAGTTACCCCTGACACTGTTCCAGATTTCTATCTTGCAAGACTTCGCGCCAATCTGGGAAGAGTAGAAGTAGAGTCTTCGCCTTTAAATTCCTCCAGCCTATCTGCACTCCAGAGGCTGCCCAAAGTCTTCCAAGATGGTAGCCAGGTAGATAGAGCTGGTGGAAAACACTGAAATGAATCCTGTCAGCCACTTGCGCAGGCCAGTGTCAGTGTTCTTGAATAGTGTTTCGTGGCTCTAAAGATATTCCCCTGGCCTGCTGTGAAACCTGTCAGATCCAGATTTAAAAAGGTACAATTTCTACCTGAAAAATACCTCTGAATTTAAAAAAACTCTTGCCCATGCTGAATCAATGTCAGTATTGATTAGAGGTTTTCCCCCCAATCTAGTAATTTTCAAGAGTTGCTTTCAGAATGAGGGTGTATCTTCATATTCATGTCCACAGAAAATAAGCTTTACAAACGAAGTCTAAAATGAAACTTCAAACTCAAGTTTGATCCTCACTCTCCTGCCCCTGAGGAGGTAGATGTGAAACTGGGCTAGAAGGAAGAATTCTTCTGTTTTCTTTAACTGATAGCCCAAAGGCTATTAGTATCAGCACATTTTGATCAGTAGTATTTATTGAGCACCAACTGAATGCAGAGCACTGAACTAGACACTCGGGAGAGTACTATAGAATTACTAGACACGATCCCTGCACTCAAAGAAATACCAGTTCCCCGCCACTGCTGTTACTTCCCTGCAATCTCTCCTCCTGTCTCTCAAGAAGATTCCCCAAGATCCCACCAATACCAGTTCCAAAGTCAACAACCCTCTGCCAGGAAATTCAAACCTAATCCCTCATGATGAAGTCTGAGTCTTATTTCCTCTCATTCTGGCCTCCATAGAGATGAACGGCCGGTCCCTGTCCCCCATCTAGTAACTCAGATTACCTCCTCGTCCCTCTCTCTCGTAGGATAAGTAATCCCTGTTCCTTTAGCCATTCTCCATAAATCTCATTTTCCAACGTTTGACTCATCCCCGTGGCTCTCCTCTGAACTCCTTGCAAACTTTCATCCCTCGTTTATTTGCACACAGCATTCAGTTAAAGTCCACCGGTGCTCAGCTCCTTCATGGATAATCTTGGTTGGGGTGCTTGCTGAACTCCAATAATTTGAAATGACATTTTCACAAGTTTTTAAATAGGTATTGGCCACCCTACACATCCTAGCTGTCGTACAGTTTTTTTAAAAAAAAATAAGACATTCCCTCAGTATACACTTGGATCTCTGCCCCGTAAGCACTTGATGTTCACCCGACCCTCAGCTCCACAGCACTTATATACGTATCCAAAATTTATTTATATTAATGCTTGTCTCTCCCTCCAGGATGTAAGCTCCTTGTGGGCAGGGAATGTGTCTATGTCATCTATGTCATACTGTACTCTCCCAAGTACTTAGTTGAGTGTTCTGCCCACAGTAAGTGCTCAAAAAATGCCATTGATTGATCGACTAATTGATATTCCCAACGTTCTTCACAAGTAGTCCTCAAGATGTGCAGCATGGCTTAATGGAAAGAGCACGGGCCTGGGAGTCAGAGGGTCTGGGTTCTAGTCCCAGCTCCGCCACTCTTCTGCTGTGTGACCTTGGGCAAGTCTCCTCGCTTCTCTGTGCCTCAGTTACATCATCTGTAAAATGGAGGCACCACCTAACGAACTTCGTGCCTAACAAATTTCACCCATTTTGCGGTCAATCCTACAGTTAATTAGTCAGCGGTATTTTTTTTTGGGCACTTACTATGTGCAGAGCACCGTATTAAGTGCTTGGGAGAGTACAACAGAATTCATTCAATGGTATTTACTGAGCGCTAACTGTGTGCAAAGCACTGTAGTGAGAGCTTGGGAGAGTACAGTATAACAACAGACACATTACCTGAAAAAACAAACAAGAATTGGCAGACGTGTTCCCGGCCCATAACGAGTTTACACTCTAGAGGGAATTAAAAAATTAATTGCAGAGAACAAGCGTATTCCTTTCTAATCTCCCATTGCCTTGAAGGAGGAAGACAGTTTTAGCCATGTTTGCCTTAGCCCCTGTGACTTTTTAAATAAACCCAGGTACTGAAAATATATTGTGATTGCGCTATTATAATTAGGGTTGCCTGAATACTCTGTCAGAAAATTATCTGTTAAATTCTATTAGCAGTAAAAATGTATATTGAATTTATAATGTAATGAGTTCTTTATGTTCAGTATGTAAGTAACATGTTAACTAGGGCAGTGTACTTTGAGTTTCCTAAAGACAATATTCTGAAATCAATTATTTTACAGAAAAGTCAGCCGTGGACCACATCTCTTCCTGTGGATCAAAGAATACCAACTTATGCTCGGTCACGATTACAGAGAAAATACTAATGAATATAATAAAAACTGCTCTGGGGGAATTTTGGTTCGAAGCTGTCCTTGTAGGTGTACATATGTACATGTATATATATATATAAAATATATATTCTCGCATTGAAAAGCATTTTATGCACTACATGAGAAGCCACAAAATATAACACTGGTAATGGATGTCAGTTGACTAGTTTACATTTATGATATTAACTCTATTTTATTATGCACTTTATTGTTAAATACATTTTTAAAAGAATGGAAATACCTCATTGTTTTTAATGAGCATGCTACTGGATGTAAATTCACTGTAACTTTAAAAGAAAGAATTATTTTATTATTCAAGTTGTGGGTGAGCTGTATCTTCCAGCTTCATGATTTGGGGAATTCTGAATAAATTCTATAAAATTTGTTTTAAAATGCTGTTTTTTTTTTTAAGCGTTCTGATGGTTAGAATTTTTCATTTCATTCCCCTCTTCACCTTTTTTTCTGTAAAGTGCCACCTATAGCTTTTTCCAAGCATCTCCCCATTTGGGTTTTTCTTCCATCTTTCGACTTTCACTAATTTTTCATATGGTTATAAACTTACTTGATTTTTACATTGTTTCTGGTCCAAAAAGTTATAGTAAAATGCTACAAATGCCTTCTCCATGAATGGGATCTCCATTTTTGTTGATTACCCATGGTAAGCTTATAAATGCATGGGCCTGGGAGTCAGAAGGGCCTGGGTTCTAATTCCAGCTCTGCTATTCATTTATTCATTCATTCATTGATATTTACTGAGCGCTTACTCTGTGCAGCGCACTGTACTAAGCCTTTGGGAGAGTACAATATAACAATGAATAGACACATTCCCTACCCACTTGTCTGCTGTGTGACCTTGGGCAAATCACTTCACTTCTCTGTGCCTCAGTTCATCATCATCAAATGCCACGGAGTCATTTACGATTCTTAGTGACTTTATGGACTTTATCGATAGAGTTTTCTTGGTAAAAAATATGGAAGTGGTTAACCATTGCCTTCTTCCACACAGTAAAAACTTGAGCCTCTGCTGTTGTCTCTGATCAACATTTTGATCACTTGATCATCTGCCTTTGGCTTTTGCCTTGCCGCTCTTGTCCAGAACAGGTGAATCAACTTTGTCTGATGCTTTGGCTTAGACCTTTCCGCTCTGGCAAGAGAATCTCTCTCAATGGCATAGTTCTAACCTGACATACACAAACTCTCTTGCCACGATAAGGTTCATAAGATTCATAGGAGAGGTGCCTCAGTTACCTCATCTGTACAATGGGGATTAACAGTGTTAGCCCCATATAGGACATGGATTGTTTCCAACATGATTAGTGTGTCTTTCCCCCAGCACTTAGTACAGTGCCAGGGCACGTGGTAAGCACTTAAATACCATTAAAAAAAATTTAAAACGAAGGCTAGCAGCAAACTTGCTTCCTCGCCAACCATGCAACTGCATTGACCAAAGACAACAAGAGAGGCTTTTGCCAGGTTCTATAAACTCAGAACGACCCCGTCGCCAAAATAGAGCCCAGGGCCATTTCCCCTTCCTGCCCAATCCCCATTATTTATTAGCGGTCGTTCTATGTCATCCACACAGTCACCGCTCAATAAATAGAACCGAATGAATCCTCATCACGGTTTCCCTCGACTAGCGTCGACAGTTCAGAGTTGACCGTAATGTTTAAAAGCGTCTAGTCGCTGAAACTCTGTTTTTGAAGCACTAGTGGTCAAACTCCCAACAGATTTTCTTTTAAGTGGAATAACAAAGTAGATCACTCCCCATTTAACTACGCGGTCACATTCTTGAAAAATGTGACTCTAGGTGGATCCGTGTGTTAGACAAATCCAATTTCCTCAGTACAAGCGAATGTAGATAGCCGGGTTCGGTTTCAGGATTTCACTACATAAAAGATATAACCAGTGTGTCTTCGATCATTTTAAAGAACAGTTTAACAGTGATTTTTGGTACAACTGAAGTCAAAATGATCCAGGGAGAAAAGCTATCGCAAAGTGACCTTAATGCCATAAAGATTCACCCTTCAAAGTAGAGTTGGCTTCTGTTTCCTCACTGGGGGAACATCTCTCCCAACTCTTTTACAGTGTACTCTTCCAAGTGCTTAGGACAGAGCTCAGCACGCAGCAAGTGCTCAATAAATGCCATAGATTGACTGATTCCTCATCGTTGTGGGCTGAGAAAATGTAGCCACGACATTGGTGTTTTGGAATCTTGCTTGACAATTCTGAGCTGGGAAAGCCCAACTTAATGTTTGCGCTGCCACCTTTTGGTCAAGGGCAAGAGGTTCTGGGTGTGTCGACCCTGGTTTCTAAGATTCCTCTGGTTATATTTATTGAGTGCTTACTGTGTGCAGAGCACTGTGCTGCGCGCTTGGGAGAGTACAACATCACCAAGTTGGTAAACACATGCCCCAACCAACGATCGGCATTTTTGGAGCACCTACCAAGGGCAAAGCTCTATCCTAAATACTTGGGAGAGTTCAATAAAAGCCAGACACCTTTTCCCAGCCCTCAAAGAACCTACAAACTAATGTAAAGGATAAGGGAAGCAGTGTTGCCTAGTGGATAGAGCACGGGCCTGGAGTCAGAAAGACCTGGGTCTAGGCCCAGCTCCTCCACTTGTCTGCTGTGTGACCTTGGGGAAGCCATTTCACTTCTCTGGGCCTCATTTACCTCATCTGAAAAATGGGGATTAAGACCGTGAGCCCCATGTGGGACATGGACTGTGTCCAGCCTGATTACCTTGTATTCATTCAATAGTATTTACTGAGCGCTTACTACGTGCAGAGCACTGCACTAAGCACTTGGAGTATGCAATTCGGCAGCTGAGACAATCCCTGCCCATTAACAGGCTCACTTGTATCTACCCCGGTGCTTAGAACAGTGGCTGGGACATAGCGCTTGAAGAAACGCTATAATAAAAAAAAGGTAGTGGGGGGGGGGAGAGGAGGGGAAAGGCTACCCAGGTCCTTTCCTTTGGAAGTCACCACAGTTCTGCAAATTGGGCCTGCATAAAGTGGCTCGTGAGCCATCCTAAGGCTGTCCTGCTGTAGTCAGGGAATGTGTCTGCTTACTGTTATATTTTACATTCTCAAGTGCTTAGTACAGTGCTCTGCACACAATAAACACTTATCAAATACGATTGTCTGGCTAACAGACTTTCTCCAAGTCCTGCCCCCTCCTCACCCGGTGGAAGATACAAAATAATTAGGTGGGACACAGTCCCTGTCACTCATTGGCCTCACAGTCTAAGTAGGAGGAAGAACAGGTATTTAATCCCCAATTTACACGAGGAAACTGAGACCCAGAGCAGTTGAGTGACTCACCTAAGGTCATACAAAGGTAAGTGACACAGCTGCAGTAGAACCCATGTCCTCTGACTCTCTCTCTCCCTAACCCATGTCCTTTTCCATCGCCCATTTTTATGAAGAGATCAAGAGCTGATAATCGTAATCCTTACATAGCACAAAAACTTTTACAAGCCACAAGTGTGGCTCGGAGGCAGAACCACAGAAAACCACCAGATATTAACTGCAGCTGTCTCCAAAGAACACTGATAACTGCAGGTCCTGCCTCTTCTCTGAAAAGAACCTAGCACAGTAATCCATTGACCATCAGAGATGAATATTCACCGAGAAAGAAGAAAGGGAAAGAAGAATGACAAAGATAAAGAGTCAGAAGGATCACCAACCATATGCTTCTTTAAAAGCATTCAGACTCATCTTGCCCTGCCACCATCAGCATTTATCTTTGGAAATGATTCTTAACCATGAGATTGTGAGCCCTGTGTGGGAGAGGAAATCTGATCATCTTAGTCCTATCTCAGCACTTAACACAATGCTCAGAAAAAATATCATAGGCCAACAAATCTATGAATTTAAAAACCAATGGTACAAAAGTACAACATGATGGATCATATTGTATCTCAGGTAAACTGAAGCACATTGTCATGTGCAAAAGAAATCCACACCAAATAGAACTTTCTTGACTCCAGATCTTTGGCTGTTCTAGAATCAAACCTATGGGGGACTCTAATGCAAAATACCTGGGTGGCAAACAATCAATTCCCTAGGTTCACTTTTCATTTCCTTTACTGCCCCACCTTTCCTTTCCAGAGTGGTTCTAATGCTGACTAATATTTATTAGAGCTAAACTGGGACTGATCACAAAGCAGTGCAAGCCTGGCAGATTGACTGGAGCAGGAAATTGGGGGTACCCTGTTTTAGATGGTTTCATAAACTTTGTTTCAACAAGCATAAACAAAAAACAGGATTTTGCAATAAAAACTATTTTTATGGAAGCCAAACAAAGACTCACTGACCTTCCTTCTCAGTCCTGAAGAAAGCAAAGGAACTGATCTATCTGCCTGCTTATCTCCTTGCCTGCCAGCCCTAAAAAACCTATAAGTCGACAACCAAGACAAGAGTCTTGTCAGAGAACAGACCACATTCCACTCCCCCCTACATGTTTATATCCTTCTGCTCCTTCCCTAGCTCCTCCCCTCCACGTTTGATCAGAAACAACAGGAAGTCAGGTTTAACCCATTCTCTTTTGCTACTAATTCTCTGTGTCCCTTGTTCTGTAGGAAGCTTCTGATTTTACCGCGACTCCACCTTTGACTCTGGCCAAAGTGAAAAGTCCCCTATACATTAACGGGAAATGTTACCTTTGTGAATGGTCTGCCAAGAACCGGTGAATAATTGGATATCCTAAAATTCCTCATAACAAAATTTGTGGAGGCTGCTGTTGCTGTCTTGTATTTACTAAAGAAAAAAAAATGTGTGGAATCACCTGCAAAGAATTCAAAAGTCCCTGACACTGAAAATCTTGAGGGCACTTTGATGCCTTTGACCGATTGTTTGAAAAACGTTGAGCCAGTTTGGCAGGATAACATAAGAATAAAAGTCTGCACCAGGTCTTACAAATAGGCGATGGAACTGCACAGCTAAAAATAATAAGCCTTCCAGGCTCAGCATGTGGAAGGGATTGTCACTCACTCAAGAAGGCAAAATGCACAGTGTACTGTATTTCAGGCAAGACATGCAGGTATGATAAAAATATGCCAAAACTCGTTTCCTCTTGGTTTATTAAATTGTTTCAAGGCAGGATCTAAAAATCATGCCCTAGGCGTTCACTTTATTATAAATATCTGAATGAATTTCTTCGGAAATGAAGTGAAAAGAAAATAGAATAGAATGAGGTAAGCAAAGTGCCCTATTGGAAAGCACACAAGCTGAGGAATCAGAGGATCTGGGTTCTAATTCCAGCTCCACTAGGAGATTCCGGTTCTCTTCCCGGCTCCATCACTTGCCAGCTGTGGGACTTTGAACAAGTCCCTTCTATGAGCCCCAGTTACCTCATCAGTAAAATGGGGATTAGGACTGTGAGCCCCACATGGCACAACCTGATCACCGTGTATCTATCCCAGTGCTTAGAACAGTGCTTGGCATGTAGTAAGCGCTTACCAAATACCATCATCATCATCATTATTATCGTTATTCTGAGCGCTGGGGTAGATACAAGATCATCAGGGCATCCCACGTGGGGGTCCCAGTCTTCATTCCCATTTTGCAGATGCGGTCACTGAGGCCCAGAGAAGTGAAATGGCTCACTCAAGGTGATACAACAGACAAGTGCCAGAGCAGGGATTAGAACCCATGTCCTCTGACTCCCAAGCCTGTGAGCTTTCCACTAAGGCATACTTCTTAACTGATACCCCTGTTATTATTGTTTATTATTATTGCTATGTCCTATATTACTTGGCAAAAGCCAGGATTGGGCGTGCAGGGCTCTAAGGGGAAAACTGTCTTGAGGGAATGAAGGCAGGGCCCTCGGGCCTTTTCTGGGACGGAACCTTGGTTCCTCGGGGCGGGAGCCGGGAGGGAAGGAACTAAAAGGGAGCAGGGACGCGTTTCCATGGCAACCAGGCGCAGGACCAGCTGCGGCTCGAGTTGGAGGCTGCTGCCATGGCGACGGGAACATCGGGGCACGGACCCGCTTTCACCTTCAGGTTCCTGCCTCAGAAAGCCTTCCCGTCCCTCACTGCCCAGGACACCGTCCACCGGCTCCGGCAGTGGTGAGCCTCCGGGGGTCGGGGGTGTCCCCCAAAAGGGGGGGGAGGGTCCCCAGGAGGGAGGAAGGGGAGAGGGTTTCCAAGAGGGAAGAGAGGAGGAGGATCTAAGGGATGGGGTGGAGGGGGTCCCAAGGGGGAAGAAGGGGAGTGGGTTTCCAAGAGGGAAGAGAGGAGGAGGGTCTAAGGCAGTGGGGGGAAGGATCCCCAAAAGGAAGTTGGGGGGAGAGTCTAAAGGATGGGGAGGTGGGTTCCTAAGAGGAAGGGGAGTGGGTTTCCAAGAGGGAAGAGAGGAGGAGGGTGTAAGGGAGTGAGGGGAAGGATCCCCAAAGGGGAGTTGGGGGGTGGGGGGAGAGGGTCTAAAGGATGGGGTGGAGGGTTCCTAAGAGGGAGGAAGGGGAGTGGGTTTCCAAGAGGGAAGAAAAGAGGAGGTTCTAAGGGAGTGAGGGGAAGGGTCCCCAGAAGGGAGTTGGGGGGCAGGGGGAGAGGGACTAAAGGATGGGGTGGAGGGTTACTAAGAGGGAAGAAGGGGAATGGGTTTCCAAGAGGGAAGAAAGGAGGAGGGTCTATGGGATGGGGGCCGTTCCCAAAAGGGAAGAGGAGGGGGAGACTTTCCAAGAGCATAGAGATAGGGAAGGTCTGAGGAAAGGTTCCCAAAAGGAGGAAAGGGGAGGAGGGAGGGTCTCCAAGAAGGAAGAGAGTGGGGAGGTCTAAGGGATGGAGAGGAGGGTTCCGAGAGGGAGGAGAGGGAAAGAGTTCACAGGAGGGATGGAGGGGTTGAGGAAGAAGTGTTTGCGGGCGTTGGGGGGAAGGGGTTGTGCTCGTGGGGTGAGTCGGGCTATGGGGCTTGTCCCTCGGGCTTCCCTCAACTCACTTGCCATTCCCTGTGCCCCAGGTCCATGCTGGGCAGGATCTGCGCCCAGGCCTTTGGCTTTGACCAGAATTTCCAGTCCTACCGGAAAGATGATTTCGTGATGGTAAGTGAGGTGGAAGATTGATTTAGACCTGTCACTGGAAGATTTTTCTAACAGTTTTATTGTATTGCACATTATCATTATCCACAAAGACTTGCAAATATGTTTCAGAGCCAAGACACATAAAAAAGTCCTACCACTAAATTGTTCAATGAAAATATTCTGTTTGTCGTAGAAGTTAATATTGTTTTAGAAACCTAGTCTTTCATTTTGTTCTATTTTTCTCCCTCCCTTTATATTACAGGCTTTTTTTAGAGATCCAAATGTTATTGCTAATTTGAAATTACTTTCGGAGTCCTCTGGACAGTGGATTACCCTAGGTAAATATCATTTATTTTGAAGAGAGCTTTTCATATGGTTATTTTCCTATATTTCTGAGAAAATATTTACCCTCACTGCTTGGTTGTTTTGAAAACATGAAAATGATTCATATGGAAATCTCCACCCTTGTTTTGCACTATCTCCTAAAGGCTTTTTCACTGATTCTGACTCTGTGTCTAATTTGTCAGTCAGTTCTAATCTCTCCACAATTGAGGCAGTTTCCCAAACCTTACTGTTCTCCCCTCCATCCAAGACTTCTCTTGACTTCTCCATCAGCCTACGTGCCGGGCTACCGGCTACCATATCGAGTATACGAAGGGATACCGTGAGAAGCGAGCCTGTGGAAATATTTAGATTCTTCCTGGCCGTGAAACTGTAATAAAAGGAGACCGAAAGAAGAAAAAGAAACTCGTTCCTACAGTCCTGTCCTCCTGGGAGCTGTGTTTCCAAAAGGACTACATTTCCCAGAAAACCTCTGGAAGATTGGCTGGTTCCCAATTCCTCCCAGAAGGTTCCAGTCAGAGAAGCCTGACAGAGCTTGTAAACACAGGAAAGGAAAGGCTTCAGCGTCTTTTCTTCCCATCCCTCTCCCTCTTTCTCCTTCTCCCTCTTCTCGTTTCACCTGGCATTTCTGACCTTTGTTCAGACCTATAATTGGCAGACTGACATGCATTCTCCTCCCTTCACGGAGTAAGCCATGAGTACCAGCATTTAGATCCAGGCTGGTTCCTCTCTTATTTCTTTTGATTTCAGCCCAGATTCAATTTAAATCTAAATTCTAAGACTCCCATGCGGGTTTGAAAGTGGCTGAAGCAACCACAACCTTTATTTCTTTCATTCATTCATTTATTCAATCATATTTATTAGTGCCTACAGTGTGACAAGCTTAACAAATGCTATTATTATTATTATTATTAATAAAATACACTGGGACAAGCTACAAAGGTCTGTTGTCCCTGATGATCTTGGAATCAACAACCATCTGAATTTAGCAGTTTAGCCATGGAGTTAGAGCACTAACTTCTTGAGATCCTTTCTAGACCTGAGAGTCCCTGACTGCATTCTATTGCAATATTTGTGTAAGCCATCTTCACTACAGGAAATCAGTCAGTTGGTCAAGCCCCCTCTTTATCCAGTGCCCATTGTGTGTAAAACGCCACTAGGAAATGCCTCCTTAGCTAAATCCTAAATATTGCATGGAGCAGTTTAAGCCATCTCTTTATTTTTGTCCTCAGAGGACACAGAGAACAGCTGGTCATCATCTTCTACAGAGATGCCAACTAGTTTTGCCAAGAGTGGGAGTGAATACAGGGCAGAGGAAGGGAAAAAATACAATACGTAGGAACACGGACATATACGCACAACAGGAGATGATAATAATAATAATAATTGTGGTATTTAAGTGCTTACTATGTGTCAGGCACTGTCCTAAACGCTGAAGTAGATACAATCTAATCATATTGGAAACAGTCCCTGTCCCACACTGGACTCACAGTCTTAATCCCCATTTTACAGATAAGGTAACTGAGGCACAGAGAAGCAAAGTGACTTGGCCAAGGTGGGCATGCAGACATACAAACACGGGACCAGGGAGGAGGACATACAAGCATACACACACAACATAGACACATACATACGCCCTGAGATGGGTGGGGTGAGGCAGGCATCCCAGAAAGCCAACAATAATAAGAAGAATTGTGGTGTTTGAAAGCATTTACTATGTGCCAAACACTGTACCAAGTAGATACAATAATAACATGAGAGCAGCGTGGTCTAGTGGATAGAGCACAGCCTTGTGAGTCAGAAGGACGTGGGTTCTAATGCCGGCCCCGGCTCTTGTCAGCTGCATGACCTTGGACAAGTCACTTGACTTCTCTGGTCCTCAGTTACCTTATCTAGAAAATGGGGATTAAGACTGTGAGCCCCATGTGGGACAGGAACTTCATCCAACCTGATTACTTTGTATCTACCCCGGGGCTTAGAACAGTGCTTGACACAGTAAACACTTAACAAATACCATCATCATTATTAATAGCAGTAATAATAATAATAATAATAATAATATAAAGAGATCAGATGTAGTCTCTGTCCCACATAGAGCTTCCAGTAAAAGAGGGAGGGAGAACAGATATTTTTATCCCCAGCCTGCAAATGCAGTAACTGAGGCACAGAAGTTAAGTGTCTTGCCCAAGATCACAAGGGAGTGGCGGAGCCGGGATTAGAACCCACATCCTCTGACTCCCCAGGCCTGGGCTGGACACCCCCCTCACCACTTCCCCTGGAGTGGGGCCCCTAATCTTCTCAATGATCATGCTCTCTGTTTTAGTACACATTTTAAACAATGGTACCTTCTCCTGGGATTAAAATTCATAAAAATCCACACTAGAGCTTAAGTTTTTTTTTTTCTTTAATTAAAGGAAAACCTAAAGCCTAGATTAGTCAAAGGCCTTTTAGTTGGGGTAAAGAGTATCGGGTATCAAAAGGCTGAAAACCCAGACCATCACATTTTCCCCCTCAGGCATATTATTTATTTATATTGGTGCTCACAATTAAGAGTAACAACCAGATGTTTTTAATCAAACAGTAACAGTAGAGCCAAAAGTAAAATTCTTACTCGAAGATAGAATGTGCAAGTGGTCTACTGACGGTTTCCTTAAAGACCACATGAAATTTTAGTTTGTTTGGGGTTGCCCCAGCTCTTAGTGGAATGCTTCCCATTCAGTGGATGCTCCAGAAATGCCACTGATGACAACACGATGATAATGAATCCTCAGAGACCAAATTCCTGATTCCATCGTGGCTTTACCCAAGCCAAACCCCAGAAGTCAATCAATCAATCATATTTATTCAGAGCTTACCGTGTGCACAGCATTGGACTAAACGCTTGAGAGAGTCCAATATAAGTCTGGGGTCATTCTCCGTCCTTAGTTCCAGCTGGGCCTGATAAGAAATTCCAGATGCTAATTTTTCATTTTCGTTTCGTTTGCCTTAGCGTCGAACTTTTGATGTCTTGTTATCTCCATTCTGTGGCTTTCTTCTAAATTTCCTTCAGAAATCAGAATAATCGACACCCTTGGTGAACTTTCTGTTGTTGACTCTTTATAAAATATCTTTCAGGAACAGACGTGAAGAAAATTGAGGCCGTCACTGTTCCGTGCACACAAGTTTCAATGTCATTTTTTGACCGACTGTATTCTGAAGAAATAGTTCGAGATAGTGGGCATATTGTTAAGTGTTTGGATGATTTTTATGACTCCTTTGTGATCTCTGATGAGTTACGCAAAGTAAGTGCAGCATTTTTCAATTTTACAATGATGTTTTCACATCTTGGCTATGGCTAGAAACACTCTTCTGTTGGGCTGTATTCAATTAATCCATCAATCAAGGTATTTATTCCACCTTCAGGCTCCAGTGGCCCTGCAACCCACTGGAAAGGTAGAAAGTAGAAAAGCCTCTCTATTGGCCTTTCCCCAATTCTCACCTCCACTCACAGCCTGGTTCAGTGGAAAGATCAGGGGTCTGGAGTGCGAAGGCAGAGGGGAGAAGAGGGAAGTGGGGGGAGAGAGGGAAATGGGAGAGAGAGAAAGGGAGCCAAATGGGAGAGGGAGGGAAATAGGGAGAGAGAGAGAGAGAGAGAAAGGGGGGCAAATGGGAAGAGAGAGAGAGAGGGATGGAAATGGGGGAGAGAGAGAGAGAAATGGGGGAGGAGGGAGGGAAATGGGGGACAGGGAGGGAATGGGGGAATGAGGGGAGAGGGAGGGAATGAGGGGAGAGGGAGGGAAATGGGGGGAGAGGGAGGGAAATGGGAGGAGAGGGAGGGAAATGGGAGGAGAGGGAGGGAAATGGGAGGAGAGGGAGGGAAATGGGAGGAGAGGGAGGGAAATGGGAGGAGAGGGAGGGAAATGGGAGGAGAGGGAGGGAATGGGGGAATGAGGGGAGAGGGAGGGAATGAGGGGAGAGGAAGGGAAATGGGAGGAGAGGGAGGGAAATGTGGGGAGAGGGAGGAGAAGGAGGGAAATGTGGGGAGAGGGAGGAGAAGGAGGGAAATGGGGGGAGAGAGGGAAGGAAGGAGGGAGGGATGTGGCGAGAGGAGGTAGGTGGGTGTGGGGGGGAGAGAGAGAGAGAGACAGATTGAGAACCAACCAACCAACCAATCCCTGTTGTGTATTTTCTGGTATCTCTATTGGTCTGCCTGTCTCTTTTTCTCTCTTTCCTTAATTTGTTCTGTAAGGCAGCTGGAGATTCAGGAAGTGCTTTGTTTCACTCCGCCCCAGCTGATTTCCCACTTTCTCTGCATATTCTCCCGCTGCCCAGGGAGCTGGCCGCTTAACTGAGTCTTTGTTAACCACATCTGGAGATCAAAACCACAGGAAAGGAAGTCCAAAGGAAGAAGCGGGGCTAGTGTGTTAAGCTGCCCTGTCCTGGTTAGTGGGGTCCAAAGTTAATGAGGTTGGACTCAATTTGTGTTTTATTGGTATATTATTCTTCCAAATTAATGACTTATAAAATCCTTGACTTCTTTATAGAATGAACAAGAATCTCTCCCGTCATTGTCATCGTTCCCTTCTGCATTTGTCTTGCACTCAAATTGGTTCCCTTTATTCACTCCGCCTTCAGCCCCACAGCACTCATGTCCATATTGATAATGTATTTTAATGTCCATCTTCCCCTCTAGACAGCTAGCTCCTTGGGGACAGGGACCGTGTCTACCATGATTACATCTAATCGCTGCTTTGCCATGTGTCTTCCGTGTGGCCTTGGGCAAGTCACTTAATTTCTTGGTGCCTCAGTTACCTCATCTGTAAAATGGGGATTAGGACTGTGAGCGCCATGTTGGACAACCCGATTACCTTGTATCTACCCCAGTGCTTAGAACAGGGCTTGACACACAGTAAGTGCTTAATGAACTCCAATATTATTATTATTATTATTATGTTGAATCCCCATTTCACAGATAAGGATACTGAGGCACAGAGAAGTGAAGTGAAGGTCAACAACAGGCAAGTGGCAGAGTTGTTATGATCAGGGAATGTGTCCGTTAATTGTTGTATAGGACTCTCCCATGTGCTTAGTACGGTGTTCTGCACCCAACAAGCACTCAATAAATACCACTGAATGAGTCAGGATTAGATTCCAGTGCCCTGCATACAGTCTTCTTGACAGTGACGATGATGATAATCATAATGATGGTTTGTTAAGCACTTACTATGTTCTAAGCACTGATGATGGTGATGATCATGACTCAGTGTAAATCGGGGTTTATCGAAAGCTATTTGTCATAGATGTTGGCTTTTTTTTCTTATTTTATACAAGGTTTTACTGTTAGAAGACTCTGAAAATTATGAGATATTCAGCCAATTAGAGCGAGAGGAGTTCCTTTATCGTCTTTTTAAACACCTTTGTCTCGGTGGAGTTCTCTGCCAATTTGAAGATATCTTAGGTCCATACCTGGAAACGACGAAATCTATCTATAAGGACTTGGTGAGGTAATGTTACTAGATGTTACTAGGCTGCACACAGAAACAGAAGCAGCGTGGCCTAGTGTAAAGAGCATGGGCCTGGGGGGAGAGAGGACGTGGATTCTAATCCTGGCTCTGCCACTCTCCTGCTGTGTGAGTTTGAACAAATCTCTTCTCTGTGCCTCCTTTCTCTCATTTGCAAAATGGGGATTCAGTGCCTGTTCTCCCTCCTCCTTAGACTGTGGAATCCATGGGGGACCTGATTATCTTGTATCTACCCCAGCACTTACTACAGCGCTTAACACATTCCATTATTATCATTATTATTACTATTTCTTTTAAGTGAGGGAGGGGAATCCGGTCTATTTGTTTAATCACTGAGATATTTAGATAACTCTATCTGTTTCCAATCACTGTGATCACCTGATCATGCACAAACCAACCCCACCTATCAGGCTGTCAATCAATCAATTGCATTTATTTATTCATTCATTCATATTTACTGAGTGCTTACTGTGTGCCCTCAATAGTGTTGAGAAAGTGTTGGGAAAGTACAGTACAACAATAAACAGACACATTCCCTATCCACAACAAGCTTACAGTCTAGAGAGCATTTACTGTTTGCAGAATACTCCACTGAATGCATGGGAGCATACAATATAACAATAAACAGACACATTTCCTGCACACAACGAGTGGTCAAGTCTTGCTATCATTCTTTATACCACTGGTCAATTAATCCACTCCAATCTTTGGCTTTTTTCTTCCCTGTTTCTCATCCCCTCCAAGCTCCACAGCAGTTGATCCTGGGAGCACTCCAGAAGAAGTGGCCATCTCTCTGCCCCTCCTCTTCTTCACGGATTTTTTTTTGACTCTCAGTGATTAATGGCAAAATCTGCTCAAAGCTAATTTTATATATATATATATATATATATATATATATATATATATATAAAATCAAGGGAGTCAGAAGACCGGGGTTCTAAATCCCATTCTCCCACTCTGCTGCTGGGTGATCTTGGGCCAGTAAATTCTCTGTTCCTCAGTCACCTCATCTATAAAATGGGGATTAAGACAAGTGGCGGAGCCAGGACTAGAACCCAGGACCTGCTGACTCCCAGGCCCGTGCTCTAGCCACTACACCATGCTACTTTAAGCATGCTCTTTCACAGGCAAGGTTAGATCTAAAAACCTCCTCTAGAGAGAGGAGCAGAAAAATTAGCTTCTCATCTGGCTTTTGATGGCTCTTCTGTTTTTACTCACCCCCTAATATCTCATTTCCTTAAGGGTCTGTTTCATGTTCTCCCCCATGAATTCTATTCCTTGGAACCTCAAATTAGTTTTAAGTAAGTTAGTGAATGATTCCTTTGGGCCACTCAAAGAATGCCTTCTCTGATTCCTACTTTGTAAAACTCCCCTCCCCGCCTTCAACCAGTTGGGTTAATCATTTGCAAACGTTCATTTTCCAGCAACTATTGATAGTTTTCCCCCAGAGACCAAAGTTGTCCATTATCATTTTCCTAAAGCCATTTCTGACTTCCGTCGGCGCTAATTAATATCCCTTTCCAGGGTTTGTTTTTCAACAATAGACAACTGAATAAATTGATGGTAACAAAAACTCTTCGTTTTTGTTGGAAAGGAAGCCTGCAGGATATCTCTGGAGATCAGGTCACTAGTTAACTGCATTGGTTTCTTTCTTTTGTTTTTTTTTTGGTAAACATGGTGCCAGGCACTGTGCTAAACCCTGGGGTAGATATAAGCTAATCAGGTTGGGCACAGTCCATGTCCCACATGGAGCTCACAGTCTTAGTGCCCATCTTACATATGAGGGAACTGAGACACAAAAAAGTTAAGTGACTTGCCCAAGTCACAAAGCAAACAGGTGGCTGAGCCAGGACCAGTTTAAATTATTAAAATGTAAACTAAACTGGAATTTTTTCCAACCAACTGGACACCATACATGATTGGGAAGCAATGTGGCTTACTGGAAAGAGCACAGGCTTGGGAGGCAGAGGTCATGGGTTCCCATCCCCGCTCCGCCACTGGTCAGCTGGGTGACTTGGGGCAAGCCGTTGAACTTCCCTGTGCCTCAGTCACCTCATCTGTAACATGGGGATTGAGACTGTGAGCCCCACGTGGGACAAACTGATGACCTTGAATCTACGCCAGTGCTTAGAACAGTGCTTGGCACATAGTAAGCACTTAACAAATACCATCATTATTATTATTATTGACCAGTAAGAGGGCCCAGTCTTTAAAGGCTCTGTTGGCTCTTGGCTCAGCTGATGGACAGATCTGGGGCTATAACCAGGCTTTCTGGTGCCTGGATCCAGAAGGAAAATGAAAGCCCTCGATGGAATTGGTTTCAGGGGCAAGAGGAGTAGGAAGTTGCCCAGGACCGGAGTAGGAAGTTGCCTGGAAAGGGATCCCCCTGCTTCCCTCCTTCACCCTGATGACACAAAGCAGCTTGGCAAACCTGGGTGACCTTTCACAGTGAGGACAGGGGAAGGGAGGAAAAAAATGGAATGTCCCATCCTTCTACTTCTTATAAATCCCTGTTTCCCCACCAGAGTCCAGGCCAGTTCTGAGGACCAATTAAATTAGGGGGAAATGAACCCCCGCTCCGCACCTCTGTGACTTTCTCATTCCGGCCCTTTCGACTCTGCACCCGAGGCAGCCGCCCACCTCCTATCTCCAACCCAGGTCCCCAGATATTCATTCATATTTATTGAGCGCTTACTGTGGGCAGAACACTGAACTAAGCACTTGGAAAGTACAATTCAGCAACAGATAATAATAATAATAATGAGGGCATCTGTTAAGTGCTTATTATGTGCCAAACACTGTTCTAAGCGCTGGGACAATCCCTACCCAACAACAGGCTCACAGTCTGTTAAGCAGCATGGCGTAGTGGATGGAGCACGGGCCTGGGAGTTAGAAGGTTACGAGTTCTAATCCTGGCTCCGCCACTTCTCTGCTGTGTGACCTTGGGCAGGTCACTTCACTTTTCTGGGCCTCAGTTACCTCATGAATAAAGGGAGCAAGTCAAGGCGATACAGAAGGAAGCTGAAAACATATTTAAATATTTAAAACGTTAGAGGTCAGAATTTCTGTTTAAAACATCTAACACCTTTCTTTGTTTTCAGTGTTCAAAAGGATCGTGAATCCAAGGGAATTCATATCACCTCTACTATCTTCAAGGTCTTAGCCTACGTGAGTGTTGCTTCTTCTGTTGAAGGCGACCCACTTGCCACTGGGTGATTAAGGGAATGATCTAGGTTCATTCTACTAATGGAATTGGGAGACGTTTAGAAGCTGGGAAATTGTCAATTATTGGAGTTGGGTGGAGATGTACCATAGTAAGTGGGAGAAGATTAAAACTGCTAAGCAATTGTGCTTATTTCTAGTGGCTAATCCGCAATGAATTTCCCTTTCTTCTCTTCGTCTACCCTATCCCTCGTCTGCTGCACCTCTGCTACCACATTCTCTTGCTTTCCCCAAGGTTGCATCTGAGGCTATACTACAACCCGGCGCAACGGCGTATATTATTATGTCTGTCTCCCCATCTAGACTGTAAAGTCGTGGTAGGCAGGGGACCTGTCTACCATTTCTGCTGTATGGTACTCTCCCCAGCTTAGTTCAGTGTTCCGCACAAAGTAAGCACTCAATAGATATCACTGATTGATCATATGATTGTTGAACCCAATCAAGGCTGGAAATCTCTACAAGCTCATTTTATTCCTCAAAAAATCTAAAGATATAAAAACTGATGCTTTACAGGAAACAGTCATCAAATTATTTCATATTAACATGAATTTGATCAGTAGTTATATTAGGCACATCCTTAGACCATGAGTGGTCAAAAGGAAATGCTTTGTTATTCCCCATAAAACTTCTCATATGCAGATTCCGATTGTTTAGAAAATTGCAAAATTTTCTATTCAGTTCTTGCCTGGTAGTAACAGACCTCAGTTCTGTATAAAGGTAAAGAACATGGGAATACTAGGTATTGACCAAGTGCTACCAAAGCTATTTATCAAAGTGTAAATGAAATGGAAACTGTAAGGTAAATAGAAGTGAGTACTACAGAGCTTAGTGAGGCCATAAAACAATCACAACCTCAGACACAACTCTTGACCTCCATACCAGCCGGAACTGTTATATAAGGCAAAAGCCGAGTAGGTGGCCTGAGAGTCAGAGGACCTGTGCTCTAATCCTGACCCCTTCCACTTGTCCTCTGTGTGACTCTGGGCGAGGTCTCTGTGCCTCTAGTGACCTCATCTATAAAATAGGGGTTAAGACTGTGAGTCCCATGTGGGTCAGGGACTGCGTCCAACCTGATTATCTTGCATCTACCCTAGTTCTTAGTACAATGCCTGGCACATAATAAGCGCTTAACAAACACCATCATTATCATTATTAATATACTAAAGTTATGATTAAAGCCAGGTTCCTAATGGAGCCCACTCTTTAGTAGTAGCCATGATGATATTTACTGACCACCTCTTGAGCGCAACTCACTGTACTAAGGGTTTGGAAAGTACAACGAGAAGCACAAGACCCGTTCCCTGCCCACAGGATGCTTGGATGCTTTCATTTTTTTTAATGAGCCAGAATTGGGGCTGTTTGCTGATAGAACCGCTCTAGGGCAGAGGGCAGAGGGCAGGCAGGGGCTAGGTGTGGGCGCCAGCCAGGGCCAGAGTCACCTGGGACCCTCTGGGCACCAGGCGATAGGCAGGGCAAGAATTTGGGGCTCCCTTGATTTAAGTAAACTGGAGCTCATTTTACATGGCTCCGGATTGATTGTTGAGATTTAAAGTGTTTTTTTCTTGGGACCCTGAATTCTGCCAACCAAATGTTACTTCTTTGGAATCCCAAGCCCCACGATGGCAGAGTAGGTTTCCGTTGTAGAGTGTAAAGTTTACCAGTAATTAAATAAGGGGCTTAGGACTTGCCAGCCCTTCAGATTTGAATGCCATCTTATTTACAGCCGCTTTTCAGTAAAAATAGGGAAATATGATTATCCAGAGTATCCAAGTGCTCAGGGTGGTCCCATTCTCTAACATTCCAGGTAGCTGGGTTTTTTTTTTTTCCTCTGTTGGAGAAGGTAAATAATATAAAGTGACTTCACTTTTCTGTGCCTTGGTTCCCTCATCTGTAACATGGAGATTCAATACTTGTTCTCCCTTTTACTTAGACTGTGAGCCCCAGGTAGAACCTGATCATATTAATATTGTTATTATTATTAGAGATGAGGGGACAGAATGTTTTCCAGGTGTCCAAATAATAGAAATGATTATAATAGTTCTAGTATTTAAGTACTTGCTATGTGTCGGGCACTGCACTAAGCGCTGGGGTAGATAGAAATTGGACACAATCCCTGCCCCACATAGGCTCACAGTCTAAATAGGAGGGAGTAGGATTTAATCCCCATTTTACGGATGAGGAGACTGACACACAGAGAAGTTAAACGAGTTGCCTAAAGACGCACAGAGGGAAGTGATGGAGACGGAATTAGGACCCAGGTCCTTTGACTCCCAGACCCGTGCTCTTTCTACTAGGCCACGCTGCTTCCCACAGTCTAGAGTGTACAAGATGAACCACCCACCACTGTCTCCCACACGTCCCTCAGAGGGGCAAAAAAGTGAAAGGGTCAATAAAAAAAACTCCACACTAAGGAATTTAGCAGAGTTTAGACTTGGTAAAACAGCTCTTGGAAAGTGCATTAAGCTTCTATTTCAGAAGCAAACTCCTTGAGGACAAGGTGTTTGTCTTTCTTACGTACAGAGCCTAAGGTACTACACTCTCCATAAATACTAAGAGCCACCAACTTATTTGTTCTTACAATGTATTTCTTCCTGTTTAAGCAGGTGAAATTTTAAATATTTGACTTTGTCACCATTGTCCAGAGTCAGTAATTCAAGATTTATATATTTTCAGGATGCCACTGGCTTATGCTACCCTTCAACAAAAAATCACGAGCAGACATTTGCCTACTTGATTGTGGATCCTCTGAAGCGCCACGTTCATGTTTTATACCACTCTTTTGGCGTAGGGAAGGTATCTGAAGGTTGATATTCCGGCACAGACTCCTCAGCCGCTCTTTACTATTTCAGGTCTTCAGTTTCTAATGACATATAACAGCCGGCCTCAAAGAGGAAAAAATACCTAACTTGTCAAGTATCCATTCTTTTTGGGTTGCTAATAGAGGGTCAGACTCATATACATCATGTCCGGTGATGTTCTAGGAAAGAGCATGAAAATTCTTCTTTAAAGTTATTTGGAATACAACTAACCCATAACAAACATTTCACTTAAAGCTATAAATATTTAGTAACTTCTTATTTACTCTCCATATTTTAGTTTTAAAATGGCTTTACTAACATTTTACTAAGAAGTTGGTCATTTCATGAGCGAGCTATACAGATAGATATTAATATTCTTTAATTTACTGGCATGCTCATATTTGCTTGCCTCCTTGGCATTCTGTTTATATCTCAGGAGCTATGGGATACTTAGTCACTCCTTTTATGTTTCACTGTGCATTGTTTAAAATTCTTCAATAAATGGATTTGTAAACTCTCACTGTGTCTCCGGGAGGCAACTACATCTGTAGTTTAGAAAGACTTCTAAAAATTGAAGCTAATCCTGCCCACTCCTGAATTGCCATTAAGATTCCTGCATCATTTTCACACCAACAAAAGGGAGATTAAGTTGGATTTTGTTGTTCTCGTCGCTGCAGTTCCACTTGGTCCCGTTCACCTTCCTAATGGCCAATATGGCCTCACCAAGCCCAGATATTAGTTCTGAGGCACCTGCTTCCCTGTAGATGTCTCATGATCGGTCCAGGAGTCTATGTGATTGACAGCCGACGTCTCAAGGTCTCAAGGTGCCTTCCGCACCTTACTGACAGCCTGCCCAGTCTCTGGAGGTGGCCCTGGAGCCATTTTGGGGGGCCCCGGGATGAAGGGGGAGCTATCCAGGGTTGGCAGAAGGAAAGGGCTAAAGACTACGGCATTCAGTGAGGTAATCGATCATTGCTTTGCAAAGTCCCTCTTCCAAATGACAACAGTGGTACTTATGGAGCGCCTCCTGAGCATGGTACACTGTGCTACGCACTTGGGTGGGTGCTAAGAAGATGACACATAATCACTGCCCTTCAGGAATTTACAATCTAATAGGATGGACCAACGAATCAACATGATTTACAAAAAGTGGGAGCAGGAGGAAGAACAGGGTTCTAACAGGAAGAGGAACAAGCTATTTCACAATGAAATGGATGAATAAATATTTGACTATACAAATACATGTACATATAAAAATCTTCTTAGGTACATAAATGCGGAGACTATTTCGGGTGGATGGCTGGCATAAGGGTGGATTGATGGGACTGGGAGTTGAGAATTAATCAGGGAGTTTCCAAGGCAGGGGAGGGCAAAATGCCAACCAACCATCCAAAGTCAGTGGATTAGATTGGAGCTCATTACACTGTGAGCGCCAACTCATCACTCCAACTCATCTAACTCTACTTCTCTCTCGCCGCTGATCCCAGAATCACACTGTTTCCCCTACCTGTTCCTCTGCTACAAATCTGCCAGACTACATCTCTCCTCATCTTCAAAACCCTGCTAAAATTCTCATTAATCTTCAAGAAGGTTTCCCTGATTTATTTCCAACACCCTTGGAGAAGCAGCATGGCATAGTGGATAGAACATGGGCCTGGGAATCAGAAGGTTATGGGTTCTAATCCCAGCTCCACCACTAGTCTGCCGTGGGTGACCTTGAGCAAGTCACTTGACTTCTCTGTGCCTCAGTTACCTCATCTGTAAAATGGAGATTAAGACTGTGAGCCCCAGGTGGGACAGGGACTGAGTCCAACCCGATTTCCTTGTATCCACCCCACCACGTAACACCTAGTAAATGCTTAACAAATAACATAATTATTATGCTTTTATCACCCCAAAAGCCATATTCAGTTTTATGTACATATGTGCATTTACTGAACATCCAATTCCTTAGCTACTTCACATTGACACATTTGTGCTACTACCCGATTTATATTTCTTCCTCTTGCTCCCGCTCTCTATACATAATTTATATCTGCTTACCTTCAGTAAGTCCTCAATAAATACCACTGATTGATTTTTGAGGTCAGGCACCACGTCTTTTACTTCTGGTGGACTCTTCCAAACATTCAGTATAGCACTCTGCCAAAATAGATCTCTGTTAAGGATTAATAGATTTGGGAATTGTCAGGGTAGGGCTATGGTTACAATTACAAGGAAAATTCAGGTTGAAAACCAGATCGTCCAACCTGAAGCTGAAGAATTTTTCAGTTGTAACAAGGTGGTGGATTTCCTTTTCTTACCAAATTAGATTTCCATTCTGACATCCATTCCCCACCACCAGCCTCACCCGCTCTGCCCCCTCACCCTCCCTCATGCCACCCCCTCTTCTGGAATGGACTGCCACCAGATCGGGATGGCCGGAAGACAAGGGTAGTCTCTCTCTGGTCTATTTCCCCATGTTCCCCCGGCTTGGTGGGCCCGGGAGGAGGCTGGAAGGCTGGGAAAGCAGAGGAGCAGGTCAAACTTCAATTGCTGCCCCTACCAAGTCCATCCCCACCTTTCCTGGCTTCCTGACCAAGCCACTGGGACAGGGCCAGGCTGAGCTGGGGAGGAGCTAGACCATCACCATTCTCCCCCTGCCAACCATCATCACCCTCATCCTCAGTGGCATTTATTGAGCACTTACCGAATGCAGACCGCTGGACTATGTACTTGGGAGAGTACAATACGCTAGGCAGACACAATCCCTGACTTCAAGGAGCTTCCAGTCTTTAGGGGGAGTCAGACGTTAAGACACTTTACAGGGAGGGGAAGGGTTGGAAGGCTGGTTTGATCAGGAGGTGAGATGCATGAAGAGGAGACAAAATCCTGTCAGTCTGTGGATTAAGAAAGCAGGGTTTAGAAAGCGCTACTGGGTTCTGTTTCATTTGGGAACAGAGACCTGAATGGGATCCCTTGTCGATATCATCTCAGATCTCAACCTTCAGAAAATCATCATCATTTCAATGGATACTGTTGACTTGGATCTGTTGAGTGGGATAGAACACCTAGATAAATGTCTTCCCCCAGAGTCTGTGCCAGGGAGGGGTTTTTCTTGTGTTCCAAACTCCTCAGATCACAGTTTTCATCTGATACTGCACCCCCTGGGCAAACCTCCTCCTCCTGGTCTGCAGCCCAGCCGGGATTTTCTCGTCCCTGTCCCGAGCCTGGTCCGAGACCACCAGGTTCTTCGGGGACGGAACCGTCTTCCTCGGCTGGCGGCCACTGTCCTGCCCACCCACGCTCCGAGCCTACCGAAGTCGTCTGGCCTGGTTCAGCTCTGCTCGGTTTTGCCCAGCTTGATCTGTGGTCCTGTTGTGAATCCATCCAGGGCTGTGGGGGTATCGTGGAGGACTGTGGGGCAGAGGACCAAAGTGTACTGTGAAGACAGGGATTGTGAAGTTTAAAGAGTTTAAAGTTTAAAGAGCTGTGGAGATGGGGGGTTGGGGAAGGGGAGAAAGACCAGGCAGTTGGCCAGCTAGGGCTCCGGGTGGATGACAGAAAAGGGTCACTGCAAGGAAGTGAAATGTGGAAGGCCATTGTCAAGGCCATTTTTTGCCTGACTTGCTCAGGTAATTGTGGTTCTGAAGGCTTGGTTTCCTGCCTCTGCCTCAGAGTACAGAGCTAACAAGGATTTACTTCTAGTTAGCATTTTGTGTTTATCTGTGGATTAAGGAACCTAATCCACCTCTGAAGAATCGATTTACATATGTACAGAGACCATCTTTGCTTTTGGAGGAAGCTTCTGACAAATATTTCCCAAAGGAAAAGAATGACTGTATTAAAAGATTAAGCATTTTCCTTAGATTTAGAAGAGAATATAATCAATCTACCAGTAAATAGTTTAACAATATAAACAATAGCAAAATTGATTCTTTTTTAAAGTGTGATAGTGACGATTGCAAATTTGTAAAACTAATACTTTTCTAGTGCAACTGAAATGGTCAACTTCACTTTTGGGGGGGGTGATGGGGGATGAGAGGCGAGAGTTGCAGGGAAAAGGAACTGTATTCCATCATATCAGAAGATCTTCTCTGGTCTGGCACTCTGGCCAGGGGTTTCAGGAAACAAAAATGCATATGGGATCATGAAGGACACTTTTGAGGACAAGTGATCCAGCAGGATCTTTTGTTTGTCAAAAGTGTAAGAAGCAGCATGGTCTAATCGATAGAGCACAAGCCTGGGCATTAGAAAGACCTGGATTCTAATCCCGGTTCTGCCATTTGTCTACTGTGTGACTTTGGACAAGTCACTTCACTTCTCTGTGCTTTAGTTACCTCGTCTGTAAAATGGGGATTAAGACTGTGAGCCCCATGTGGGACAGGGACTGTGTCCAACCCTATTTGCTTGTATTTTCACCCCCGACTCCCAGTGCTTAGTGCAGTGCCTGACACATAGTAAGCACTTAAATACCACAATTATTATTATTTTAAATAATACGATATTATTATAAATATTGTTAACTCCCCCAGTAGAGTGTAAGCTCCTAAGGGCAGGGAATGGCCTTTGTGCTTCTACTGAACTTTCCCAAGCACTTAGTACAGTGGGATTCAGTGGGCGCTCAATAAGCAGCATGGCTTAGTAGAAAGAGTACAGACCTGCAAGGAAGGGCACCTGGGTTCTAATCCGGAGTCTACCATTTTCCTGCTGTGTGTCCTTGGGCAAGTAGTTACTTAACTTTTTTGTTCCTCGGTTTCCTCAACTGTAAAAGGGGGAATTAAATACCTGCTCTCCCTCCCCCCTCAACAGTATCTACCTAGGGCTTGGCACATAGTAAGAATTTCACAAATCAATTATTCATTTATATTCAAGTCGATCTCCCCCTCTAGACCGTAAGCTCTTTAATAATAATAATGTTGGTATCTGTTAAGTGCTGACTATGTGGAGAGCACTGTTCTAAGCACTGGGGGAGATACAGGGTAATCAGGTTGTCCCATGTGAGGCTCACAGTTAATCCCCATTTTACAAATGAGGTAACTGAGGCTTCTAGAAGTCAAGTGACTTGCCCACAGTCACCCAGCTGACAAGTGACAGATCAGGATTTGAACCCATGACCTCTGACTCCCAAGCCTGGGCTCTTTCCACTGAGCCACGCTGCTTCTCTTTGTGGGCAGGGAATGTGCTTTTCCACTCTGTTGCACTGTACTTTCCCAAGTGCTTAATACAGTGCTCTGTACATAGTAAGCACTCAATAAATACCATTGATGATGATATTGATGATACCGCAATTATCATTACAATAATTACTGCTGCATCTGCTCCTTTTGGGTAGGGCCGGACTTCTGGTACTCCTATAACATCTAACCGGGTTTCGGCTTTCTTACCTAGACGGTTCTCGCTGGAGCAAATTCCGGTCACCAACCCGGCCGAGTCTCACTGGTGCGAGGAAACTGCAGCCGCTGAAGGGCCCGGAGCGGCAAGGCGGCCACAGATGTGACGCAGGGGATTTTCCTGGTGCCACTAGGCCTTGACAACACAGAAACGGCCATAAAACAGCAAATATGACTTCCAACTCGATGATGTTTCAACCTTCCGAAATATCTTTCCTTCAAGGATATTAGAATGCCTCGCTACATGATCTCATTAATCTTTTCCACTTACTTAGGTGGTTGAGGACCAGTAACCCTATTATCATATTTTATAGATAGAAAAACTGGGGGGGGGGGTTTGTCAAAGCAGGGCGATTTAGTTACTAAGCATCCCACAAGTTAGTGGGAGTCAGAATTGGATCCTGGTTTTGAAACTCTATCTCTATGCATAGGCCATATTTTTAAGAAATCACTAATAGACACTTTTTTTTTTGGACAAGTGCAATTAAAAGAAAAAAATGGAACTGTTAACTCTAAAAGACCTACCCAAGACACATTCACTATTACTACAACTAGAAGTAATACTGAGGGCATTTGTTAAGCATTTAGTAGGTGTCATGCACTGTTCCAAGCACTGGGGTAGATAAAGTTTTGGGTTAGATACAGGTTTATCAAGTTGGATCCAATCCCTGTCCCACTTGGATCGCACAGTCTAAGTAAAGGCATTTTTTTCAGTAACAAAAAAACTGAAGAGAATCCCTGATTGCAAGAGAAAAGCATGTTGATTTTAAAATATGGAGACAGATTTCATTCCCATAATTAGACTAATGATTTTATGGCTTGTAACTTAAATTTCTCAAGCATTAGTCTCTGAGGTCTAGAGGAGCTGAGCTCTGTCTTTTCCCATGCTGACTGAAGCACTGAAGCATTATACTTGATTACTCCATTATTCTCTCTCACTCCCTTTTCAGCAACTGTAAACCATGAAGAATGGATTAAGAACAGAAGTGTCAATTTACAACCTCCCCAATAAATCTTTGTTTTCGACTACTACGAGCTACAACCACTTCTGATGTTCCATTGATAAAGCAAATGCAATTACCACAACATGTGATGTTGAATTGAAAAGTCTGCACACAATGCACTTCTCTTCAATGGGATGGATTATCAATTTCCTTTTGGTTCTAATGATTGCATTTTAAACATGAGAATGTGGAAATTCATTAAGACCTCATAATAGAGTTAAGATTTAGTGAAATATGTGAACTAAGTACAAGTACATCAGTGAGTAACTTTGATTTACTTGCCCTCTTTGTCAATCAATAAATACACCAATCATTTATTGAATGCTTACTGGGTGCAGAGCACTTTACTAGGCGCTTGGGAGGGTACAACGTAATAGAATTATTAGACACATTCCCTGGTCATATCGAGTTTACAGTCTAGAGGGAAATTCACATTAAGAAGTGTAATATATCATGAACATTCACTGTATACAATCTGAGGGTACGTACTGGCAGTTTTGTAAATGTCCACAAGCTCACGGCTGATAGAAATTTATACAGGAATGAAATAAACTACCCATTGCTGTTGATTTTGCTTATTTGTGCTTCATCAGGAGATTCAGACTAGTCAAAAAACCCAAAAAACTAATAGACTAGTAAATGTTCTGTAATTACAAGGTGGATTAGAGAGCATAAACAAAGAACACAGCAAAAAAGGAAGTCAACAAAAATGGACAAAAAAGCCACCTGAATCTTCCCTGCCTTCAAGAACCCTAGTTGTGGGTTTAGTAGGAAGTGGGATGGCCTAGTTGGATAGAGTCTGGGCTAGGGAGTCAGAGGACCTGGGTTCTAATTCCGACTCTGCCACTTGTCAGCTGTGTGACTTTGGGCAAGTTACTTAACTTCTCTGTGCCTCCGTTCAATCATCTGGAAAAAGGAGAATAAAACTACGAACCCCATTTGGGATAGGGACTGTGCCCAACCCGATTTGCTTGCATCCACCCCAGCGCTTAGTACAGTGCCTGGCACATAGTGAGCGCTTAACAAATACCACAATTATTATTATTACCAACTTTACTGTATTGTATCATTATTCTTATGATTATAGTATTAGTTTGGGGTCAAGCACTGTTCTAAGCTCTTGCATAGCTCAAGTTAATCAGGTAGGACACAGGCCCGGCCCCATGGGGCTCAGGGGCTAAGTAGAACAGACTTAGAAACGGCATTGAATCCCAATTTTTCAGATGAAGTAACTGAGGCACAGAGAAGCTCTGTGACTTGCCCAAGGTCACACGGTAGGTTGGCAGAGCCAAGATTAGAACCCAGGTCCTCTGTCTGTACTTTTTCTACCCCAGGGCTTAGAACAGTGCTTGACACATAGTAAGCACTTAATATCCTAATTATTATTATTGGTAGTAGTAGCAACGATTGTGTCTTGGGTAGTTCTTTTAGAGTTAACAGCTCCATTTTTTTCTTGTAATTGCACTTGTCAAGCATTTACCTTGTGCCAAGCACTATTCTGAGTGTCGGAGAAAGGTACAAGGATAATAATCTGGACATGATTCTTGGCCTCTGGTATTGGGCAGTGGCTAACAATCAAAAAGAGGGCTTGGGGAAAAGGGGAAAATGGTGACAGACAAATAAGGAGTGAATAACTACAGTAAAAGCAATAAATAAACCACCAGCCCAACAACACAGAAACAAAAAGAAGAATGGGAGGGAGGCGTTTTTCCAGCATGACCTTTCTAGTATTTCAAAAGTAATTACAGATTTGCTAAAGCAGAGTTTTCCACACAGCCAATTGAAATGTAGCAGACCTTCACCCTGTGAAAGGGTCAGGGCAGACTCCTAGGCTATAATAATAATGATGATGGTATTTGTTCAGTGCATACTATGTGCAAGGCACTGAGCTCAAGACCCTATGCCTGCTCTGTTGTGCTGACTGCATTTGGATTTCCTAAGACTCCTGAATCTCTTCTAAGAAGAAATAAAGGCCAATAAAAATGCTCCGGGAAAATCATCGTGGGGATCAGCAGACAGGAATCCACAACTTGGGCTGCTAGAGTTGTTATAAACCTTGTGAGCTTTCTCAAGTTGGATTGTCATTTGTGGATCCCAACTCTCTTATATCGTTGTATTGTCCTCTTCCAAGTGCTTAGTCCAGTGCTCTGCACCCAGTAAGTGCTCAATAAATTTGATTGATTGATTGATTTTTAGCAGGAGGCTCTGAGTGTCTGCATTGGAGCACTTTCATCAATTCAGAGCAAAGCAGGAGAGCAAACAAGGTGCCCTGGTCAAGCCAGAGAGGAATTGTGAAATCCCATCTCCCAGAAAACTTTACAAGATATTGTTGCCCTACAGTAGTGGAACGAGTGTGGGCCTGAGAGTCAGAAGGACCTGAGTTCTAAATCTGGTTCTGCCACATCCCTGCTGTGTGACCTTGGGCAAGTCACTTAACTTCTCTGGGCCTCAGTTCCTTCATCTGCAAAATGGGGATCCAATACTTCTTCTACCCTCTACTTAGTGAACCCCATGTGGGACCTGATTATCTTGTACCTATCCCAGTGCTTAGTACAGTGCTTTGCTTAGTAAGCGCTTAGTACAGTGCTTTGCTTAGTAAGCACTTAACAAATACCCAAATTACAGTAGTGCTTGGCACATAGTAAGTGCTTAACAAATACCATAATAACAGTAGCCCATCCAGCCCTTGGATTTCACTACACTATTCATTCATTCCCTCACTCAATCATATTTATTGAGCGCTTACTATGGGCAAAGCACTGTACTAAGCACTTGGGAGGGTACACACTAACAACAGACACATTCCTGCCCACAAGGAGGTCACAGCCTGGCTAGCTCAGGGCAACCTATTTTCCTAAGGTCCGTCCTACAATGGACCTGTTCTTCCTTTGTTTGTACAAGAAGCAGCTCAATTATTTGATCTCCTTCTTGAAAAGGAGAGGGGGAAGGGAAGATCCAGTCAAGGAAGGAGAATGGAGATTAGGGAATATGCTCTACTTTCAATTAAATTGAAGACAGTGACATGGAGGTGTGAAGCCCTGCCCTTCTCTTCCTCATTAGATCCTTGTTTATTGTTCCTCCTAGTTGACTGTAGGGAGGTTTGCTTTAATTGAATGTCTGCCTAACAATTATTGATTTAAGGTTTAGCCACAAGCACAGAGAACTTCCCCTCTAATGCACAAAGCTTACGTTCCTGAACCATTCGAGTTGGAGAAATTCAGCAGAGGGAGTCAGTGCACAGGATCAGTTGCAAGACTTCATTTATTCACGCGTAAATATATAGTCGCCTCTAATGACAGAAGCAGAGACCATGAAAATAGAGTCAAATAATTAAACCGAATAATTAAACAAGTCATGCCAGGATGAAGAGAACCATTTCCCTCAGCAATGAGGGGGAGAAGAGAAAGTTAACCCTTCATATTCAAGCAACCTCTTCCTGGTGGTATGAATGGAGGGTCCCTGCAAGGACAAGGCGGTTTAGCTTTGGGCCCACTGGTGGAGTGGGTGTGTGTGACCTTGGGCAATTCACTTCACTTCTCTGGGCCACAGTGACCTCATTTGTAAAATGGGGATTAAGACTGTGAGTACCATATGAAACAGGGACTGTGTCCAACCTGATTAGTTTGTATCTACCCCAGCACTTAGGATGGTGCTTGACATATAGTAAGTGCTTAACAAATGCCATCCAAATAAATAAAAAATCAAATTAGGAAGGGAGAAAGGGAAAGGGGATCTTTGCACTTTGGGGAAGGGTCAATGAGAGCAAATTCTGGGCAGGTGGGAGTGAGCTTCTTCATCCCTGACCCCAACAGAATCATAATTTGGTCCTCGAGCATGGTGTGATAGCAATTTGAATCGTTTAAGAGCCAAGTCTATGATCATCATCACCTCTCTGAAATCATAAACATATCATTAATGTCTGCCACCCCCTCTAGACCATGAGCTCACTGTGGGCAAGGAACGTGTCTATTTCTTGTTGCACTGTACTCTCCCAAGTGCTCAGTTCAGTGCTCTGCACCCAGGAGGGGCTGAATAAATACGATGGATTGATTAAATGAATAATTCCCACTTGTTTCCTCACTCCTCGGGCCCCAAAACAGGCTGCATTTGCCTGACGATTCTCCTCCAGTTTCATTTACTCTTCTTCAGCCTGCCCTGGTCCAGTACCATTTTGCAAAAATTGGCCCTACTGAGTAGTTCTCAGGATAGCTCTTGTGGTCATCCACCGGCTTCGGTCCATGAAATAAATCTGGTTTTATGGGCAGAGATGCTTTAACTGGTTCATTCATTCATTCATATTATTAATAATTCATTCATAAGTATTATTAATAATTCATTCATTCAATCGTATTTATTTATTGTTTAGTGCTTACTGTGTGAAGACCACCGTACTAAGTGCTTGGAGTGTACAATTAGGTAACAGATAGAGATAATCCCTGCCCATACAACGGACTCACAGTCTAAAAGAAGGAGACAAGACAACAAAACAAGTAGTCAGGCAAATGATAATAATGATAAGAGTATTTGTTAAGTGCTTACTAGGTGCCAAACACTGTTCTAAGCACTGGGTTAGATATAAGGTAAGCAGGTTGTCCCACATGGGGCTCAGGGTCTTAATCTCCATTTTACAGGTGAGGTAACTGAGGACGGTGGCCAACCTGATTAACTTGTACCTACCCCAGGCTTAGAACAGCACTTGACATGTCGTAAGCACTCGACAAATACCATCATAATAATAAGGATCCAAGTTGATGATGATGTTTTTCATCTGCAGTGATGGATGGACCCTGAACCTGAGACTTCAGGACCATTCAGGACCATGACTACGGAGATTTTAGTGGTTTTTCGGGGGGGTGGGGGCAGTCAAATGGAGGAAGGACCATAAAGGGGAGAGGTTGGAGCAGGGAGACCACTAAGATGGCTTTGCAATGATCCAGGCTGGAGGGTTAAAGAGTTGAACTAGGATGGGGAGGAGGGGACTGAGCTGGGAAGTGTTAGCAGGATTTAGAGACAGACTAAAGGCCGAAGATGGAAGGCTGTGATGCCACCACAGCTGTAAACTTCTGTGTGATGGTGGTGGTGGCCATCGGGGTGAAAAAAATGAGGAGGAATGGATTCAGAAAGGAAGACGAAGAGTTCTGTTTTTGACATGGTGGGTTAAGGAGGTTCCTGTTTCAACTAAGGAAAGTACACTAGCAGAAGCCCTGGGCTTAAATCTTGGGAGAATCCCATTATCTTTCACGATAAAGGAGAAGTGTGTCTCTGTTTCCAGTTTCTGGCCCTTTCCCCTCACTTTTGATGCAATTTTGAACATGGAGCTGAGGAGTGAAGGGAAGGCAGGTAGGGCTACTTTGGGGAGAGAGTTATCCTATCTTTTCTCCCTCCCAACCCTCCTCTCAATGTGTTTCTCTCCATTCACGTTGCTTATACCTCACCTTCTGCCCCCTAGCTTGCTCGGTACCTCCATGTTGGAACTCCCTCGCTTCCCAAATCTGATCGACCACAGCTCTCCCCACTTTCAGATAAATTCCGGTAGATAGTTGCTCTCTCCCACTTCAAAGCCTTATTGAAGGCACATCTCCTCCAGGAAGCCTTCCCTGACTCCTGCTCCCTTCTGCACGGCTCATAGTTGCTCCTTCATTCATTCTCTCTCCCTTCCCTATGGCACATATGTACATATCTGTTATTTATTTATCTATTTAATAATCATGATAATTATGGTATTTGTTAAGCGCTTACTATGTGCCAAGCACTGTTCTAAGCACCGAGGTAGATACAAGGTCTTCAGGTTGTCTCACGTGGGACTCACCATCTTAATCCCCATTTTCCAGATGAGGTAACTGAGGCCCAGAGAAGTGAAGTAACTTGCCCAAGGTCCCTCAGCAGACAAGCGGCGGAGTAGGGATTAGAACCCATGCCCTCCTGACTCCCAAGCCCGCGCTCTATCCACTACGTAGTAATGTCTATCTCCCCCTCTAGACTGTGAGCTCGTCATGGGCAGGGAACGTGTCTGAGGTTCTATCATACTCTCCCAAGCGCTTAGTACAGTCCTTTGCACACAGTAAGCACTTAATAAATGCGATGAATAATTCAACTCCCTCCTACCATCCCACCTCCTCTAAAAAACCTTCCCCTATTCATTTCCCGGAACTCGGCCAAATAAACCCATCAGCCAATTCTAGCCCTGAAACATTTATTGACAGGTACTTAACACTCTTGCCTATATCTCTATCCCATTGTTCATTCGATAGTTTATTTTGACTGCTCCTCCAAATGTTTTTGTTTGTTCACCTAATTAGAGTGTAAACTCCTTGTGGGCAGGGAATGTTTACCTTCCTAATTATAGACTTCAAAGTACCTAGTTCCACTTCAGTGCATCAGGTGACCACCCAATAACAGTAACAACAGTCTCCCTCAGAAGACTGTGAACTCCTTGAAATCAGAGATCATATCTTGAGTTTTTATTGTACTTCTCCAAAACCTCGCCCATACAGTGCTGTCCACACAAGTGCTCAGTAAACACTACTGAATGAATCGACTTCTTGAAAGTTTCTCTTTTAAGTCCTGTGGCTGTTCGGAGGCACAACCAAGAACTGAAGATTCTAAGTGGAAAGGAATTTGATCATTTATTCTCTCCGAATCGACTGCTACGATTACGACTATTATTATTATTGCTTCAGCCTTCATCTTCTACAATTACGTATTAGGTTTACTACATGATGTAGGAAAGCTGTGAAGGGCTGGAGTTTGTTTCATGGCCTGAGAGATCCTGGCAGTGGCCCTCCTAAAAGGTCAGGCTGGATTCCCTCGGTGAGGTTAAAAGGAAATGTTAAATAAAAGAGAATCTTGTGACAGTATGTTCTGGTTAATTTTCAGTTTCACAATGGAGATCCGGAGAAGTTGAACTCCCCGAAGCACCGATCTCTCTCCGGTGGCTGTTCACAAAAGAAGAGGAAGAAAGGGATGTTTTCTTTATCCCTTCGTTAACCTATGATTGAAATTTATCGCCTGTGGATTTCTCAGTTATAAAATAGCATTTTGCAAGGCAACGGAGACACTTGCAGAAGATAAAATGACACCAACCAACCTTCCAATTCACTTACAAAGTAATTCCGTTTCCAATTTAAAGCAGGTGAAACAATATTGAACAAAGCAGCCTCCTCTGTATCTTGAGCCCTTTAATTATAGTGCTCACAGCAGTAAATACTACAGTTAAAGGACAACTTCCATTACAACACCAGGTTTTCACTCACGAACTTTTGAATTTTTTTTCCCCCTCTTTTTGCCTTGAAGTTTCCAGGGCTCAGTCTTTGCCCAAAGGCAAATATTTTTGTTGGTGAGGGGAAGGAGGAAACACAATCAAGATGAAGAAACGGGGGTTAAGAAGACAGGAGGTGGGGAGAGTAGGTAACGCAAGGGAAGAAGGTTGAGAGGGGGGCTGGAGAACATAGAAATATTTAAAAAATAATAAAAGATCTTAAGAATCCATACCTAAGCAGCAGGCTCAAATTTTAGCTGAGGTACTCTTGACTTTCTTGCAAGGATTAATCCAATGAATGCCACTATTACATGAGATTCTTCTGAGAATAAATGCCTGATTCCTCTAAAAAATACTGTTGGAGCAAATGTTTGTCCTGGCTTTCTCTGTTTGGTTCCTCCCTATTTATTCTCCCTGTACTTTCTAACACAGTCGATCGAAATGGTCAAATTTGATCCTCAGTTTCTATAGTTCCCAAGACAGTGGGACACAAAATTCTGTGGTAATGTTACAGGCAAAAAAGCCCATCCAGAACATTTTCAAATATGTGCTCTGATGATGCTTTGCAATTTTAAACACGGACGTGTTTAGGAAATACTAGTCTCAATGTTGATGATTTTGTGTAGACATATTATAATGACCACTCTAGAGGTATAAAGGCTACAAAGATGACTATCCTGCTTCCTCCCAGTGAAGCCAATTTTTAAGTCTTTGCATTTGGAAAAAGTGGCTCTTTAAAACCAAGATATTAATAATAATGGTGATCTTTGCTAAGTTTTTGCTATGTGCCAAGCACCGTACAAAGTGTGGGTAGATACGGGTAGATAGGTGTGTGGGTGTATATATATAAACGCTCAGGTCAAATCCCCACCGCTAGACTGTAAACTCCTTGTAGGGAGGGAATGTGTCTGTTTAATGTTCAGTACTCTCCTAGGTGCTCTGCACGCGGTAAGCGCTCAGTAAATACAATTGACTGACTGAATGAAATCCAGTCCCTGACTCACCTAGGGCTGACAGGCTAAATAGGAGGGTGATTTAATCCCCAATTTTACAGAGGAGGCATAGATTAATTGCCCCTTGCCCAAGGTTACACAGCAGCCAAGTGGCAGAGTCGGGATTAGAACCCAGGTCCTCTGACTCCCAGATTCATACTCTTTACACAAGACCACACTACTTTGTTAGGTTTAATTGGGAAACATCAATCTGTTGAATACGGTAGACAGTAAACCCATGTAATTGTCCTAAAATCACTTTTACTGGAGCAGAAAGTTTTAAACCGAACCGCACAGCCACCTATTTTTTCCCTCAATCTGAGCTTAAAACAAAGAAAAGGCCATTTTAACAAAGAATGTGTAAGAACAATTGGCCATTATTAAAAGATGGAAAAGGTCTCAAACGATGAAATGTCATATGGATGAGTGATGGAGAAATGAAACAAAAGCATCAACTGAAAAAAAATTATAAGAAAATGTATTTATCTGGTAAGAGCTTAGTCTAAGGGTCGGATAGCTTTTAAAAATTCAGAGAGGAGGGACAGTCAAAATTAGATGTGAATCATTTGCATTTTTACCAATCCTCTTCCAGATTCTGGGGGGACTAGTCCCGGGACGGGCATCTGAACCTAAAGAAAAATAGCCCCAAAGAGTCGGCCGGAATTTGGCAAAAGATAATTTTTCAGAAAACAGGGAAAAGTAATCTCTCAGGTGATGAGATCAATGCTTTTTTGAGACATTTCTCCAACTTGAAGCCAGTCCAAATTCCATTCCCAAATTCCATAACTGCCATCCACAAAATACAATTTCTCCTTCCTAGAATTTTAAGGCCCTCCTCAATTTCTTTAAGGGTATTAAATGCAAATTCCTTCACAGTTATGTCTCAAAAATCCCACCCAAACCCAAGACATCTGTTAGAGAGGTATGCAATTTTAAAATCGGAATTTTTTTTTTCCTTCCCCAAAGCTACCGGGATAATGATGAACTTTAGTCATCCTGCAGTGGCAAGGTTGCATTTTTTTAATTCTTGAGGAATGTGAAACAAGTCGGTGCACTTTCTTGGCTCTGGCCAATTCCTCTTGACCTGGGCGAGCTTACGACAAAAATCAAAGGACCATAAATAAAAGAGTAAAGGCTGAGGGTTGCCAGCGACACCAAAGATCACTGCAGGGTGGCTTAGGGGCTAGAGCAACGGGCTGTGGGAGGCAGAAGGACCTGGGTTCTAATCCCGCCACGTGTCTGCTGTGTGACCTCGCTGCACTTCCCTGTGCCTCAGTTTCCTCATCTGTAAAAAGAGGGGGATTAAGAGTGTGAGCCCCATGTGGGGCAGGGACTGTATCCAACCTGATTGACTTGCACCTACCCCAGCGCTTAGACCAGTGCTTGACACGTAGTAAGCACTGAACGAGTCAGAAGGATCTGGATTCTATTTCCAGCTCCGCCACTCATCTGCTGAGTGACCTTGGGCCAGTCACTTCACTTCTCCGTGCCTCAGTTCCCTCCTCTGTCAAATGGGGATGAAAAGCGTGAGACCCACGTGGGGGCAACCTCATTACCCTGGGTCCACACTAGTGCTTGGCACAACGTAAGCGCTTGGCTCAGTGGCAAGAGCCCGGGCTTGGGAGTCGGAGGTGGTGGGTTCGAATCCCGACTCTGCCACTCGTCAGCTGGCTGACCGTGGGCAAGTCACTTCACTTCTCTGGGCCTCAGTTCCCTCCTCTGTCAAATGGGGATGAAGACTGTGAGCCTCCCGTGGGACAACCTCATTCCCTTGTATCTCCCTCAGCGCTTAGGACAGCGCTCTGCACGTAGTAAGCGCTTAACAGATACCACCGTTATTACATCATTTATCTGTCCATGTTGCCAGGTGGTCACTTAGTACAGAGCTCTGCACACAGCAAGTGCTCAGTAAATTCTATTTCTTTCGAATAAATTCTATTCTATTCACCACCTGATGGCCCCGGATCTCCCCCGGCGCTTAGGACAGCGCTCCGCACGTAGTAAGCGCTGAACAAATACCAACATTGTTGTTGTTCTTCTTCTCTGGGCCTCAGTTCCCTCCTCTGAAAAATGGGGATGAAGACTGTGAGCCCCACGTGGGACCACCTGATGACCCCGGATCTCCCCAGTGCTCAGGCCAGTGCTCCGCACATCGTCAGCGCTGAACAAATACCAACATTGTTGTTCTTCTTCTTCTCTGGGCCTCAGTTCCCTCCTCTGAAAAATGGGGATGAAGACTGTGAGCCCCACGTGGGACCACCTGATGACCCCGGATCTCCCCCCGGCGCTTAGGACGGCGATGGCAGGGGTCGGCGGAGCCAGGGGAAGGGGCGGAATTCCCGGGCCGCCTGTTCCTTTAAGGAAGGGGGCGTTGGGAATGGGAAGAGGAGGCGGAGCTGCGGTCACGTGGAGGGGAGGAAGTTTTGGAGGAGAAAGTTTGGTCGGAGTCCGGTCCCGGGGCTGCAGCCAGCGGGAGCCGCCGCCGCCGCCGTCGCCGCCGGGAAGCCCTCCGGGGCGGAGGAGCGGCCGATGGATCCGGGCCAGCAGCCCGCCCCGGCCGGGGGGCAGCCCCCGGCGCCCCCCGGCACCCCCGCCAGCGCCGCCGCCGCCAACGCCGCCGCCGGGACCCCCGAGCCGGCCGGTCCTGGGGGGGGCGGGGGCCCCGGGGGAGCCGGTCCTGGGGGGGGCGGGGGGCCCGGGGGAGCCGGTCCTGGGGGGGGCGGGGGCCCCGTCGCCGCCCCCGCCCCCGTCGCCGCCGCCGCCGCCGCCGCCCCGCCGCCGCCCGCCGGACACCAGATCGTCCACGTCCGGGGAGACTCGGAGACGGACCTGGAGGCGCTGTTCAACGCCGTCATGAACCCCAAGACGGCCAACGTGCCGCACACCGTGCCCATGAGACTCAGGAAGCTCCCCGACTCCTTCTTCAAGCCCCCAGACCCCAAGGCCCACTCCCGCCAGGTAGGTCACACGCGCACGCCGCCCCCCCGGCTCCCTCCTCTGTTCCCTCTCTTACTCCCCCTCCCGTGCTCCCTTCCGTACTCCCTCTGTGCTCCCTCCCTTATTCCCTCCTGCTCCCTTCCAAACTTCCCTCTGTGCTCCCTCCCGTGTTCCCTCCCTGCTCCCTTCTGTACTCCCTCTGTGCTCCCTCTCTTATTCCCTCCCTGCTCCCTTCTATACTCCCTCTGTGCTCCCTCCTTTATTCCCTCCGTGCTCCCTTCTATACTCCCTCTGTGCTCCCTCCCTTATTCCCTCCTGCTCCCTGCCAAACTTCCCTCTGTGCTCCCTCCCTGCTCCCTTCTGTACTCCCTCTGTGCTCCCTCCCTTATTCCCTCCCTGCTCTCTTCTATACTCCCTCTGTGCTCCCTCCCTTATTCTCTCCCTGCTCCCTTCCAAACTTCCCTCTGTGCTCCCTTCCCTATTCCCTCTATGCTCCCTCCCTTATTTCCTCCCTGCTCCCTTCCATACTTCCCTCTGTGCTCCCTCCCTTATTTCCTCCCTGCTCCCTTCCATACTTCCCTCTGTGCTCCCTCCCTTATTTCCTCCCTGCTCCCTTCCATACTTCCCTCTGTGCTCCCTCCCTTATTCCCTCTCTACTCCCTCCCCTCGTCCCTCCAGCTCCCTTCCATACTCTATGCTCCCTCCCTTATTCCCTCCGTGATCCCTTCCACACTCCCTGTGCTCCCTTCCATACTCTCTCTGTATTCCCTGCCGTGATCCCTTCCATACTCCCTCTGTGCTCCCTCCCCTCTTCCCTCCGTGCTCCCTTCCACAGTCCCTGGGCTCCCGCCCAGGGCCCTCACCAGAAGAAGCCGGGGGCGGCAGGGTTTCTCTCCTCTCCCCCTCCCCTGCCTCCTCCTCTCCTCCCCTGCCTCCTCCTCTCCTCCCCTGCCTCCTCCTCTCCTCCTCCTCCTTGGTCTCCCCTTTCCCCCATTGCCCGGGGCGGGCGGGAGGAGGAGGAGGAGAAGGGAAGGGAGGAAGGGGGTGGGGAAAGTTTCGGCGAGAAGTTCCGTGCAACTCGGTGGGCTTGCACAATGCAAGCCCCTCCCCGGCCCGGCCCGCACTTACCTTCCTTCCTTCCTTCCTTCCTTCCTGCCTTCTTCCTTTCCTCCGTCCTTCGACCCCCCCCCCCCCCCCGGTCGAAGGGCGTTCTGCCAACTGGGTCGTGGGCCAGCCGAGTTGGTAAAGTTGAGGTGGGGTCCAGCTCATGCGCCCTACCCGGGAATCGCTTAATCGTTCCCTAGTTTTCCGGCTCGATTGGGGGTGGGGGAGTTAGTTTCTCTCCCTTTTTCCACCCTCCCCCACCTCCCTCCTTGGAAGCACAGAAACCATTTTTCCCTCCCTGGAAGTACAGAAAACATCCCCCCCCCCCCATTTTCCCCCTCCCTCCCTTCCTGGAAGTACAGAAAGCATTTTTCCCACCCCCACCACTCTCCCTGAAACCACAGAAAGCATTTGTTTTTCCCCCATTTCCCCCACCTCCCTCCTTGGAAGTACAGAAAGCACTTTTTTTCCCGCACCTCCCTCCCTGGAAGTTCGGGAAGCATCCCCCCTCCCCATTTTTCCACCCACTTCCCTCTCTGGAAGCACCGAATGCACTGCTCCCCCCATTTCCCGCCCCCCCATCTCCCTCCCTGGAAGTACAGAAAAGGGCCCCCCCCACCCGTGGAAGTACAGAAGGCATTCATGTTTTCTCCATTTTCCCCAACCTCCCTCCTTGGAAGCGCAGAAAGCATTTATTTTTTTCTCCATATTTCCCCCCCCACCAACCCTGGTTTGGAACTGGAGACATAAACCTCCCTCGGCCCAAACTTTTCCTTTAAAGTTGATCGCCAAGGTATTTTTCCGCAAGGTTTCCTCCCCTGCCGAGGGTCGGTTGCAACCTCCTCCCCACCCCCCAAATAAATCGAAATGTTTTCGTTTCACTTGTCGATTTGGGGAGTTGGGAGTGTTTTGTTGGCTGCGGGATTGCCCGGGACCGGCCCCGCCACTACAATGCTCCGTTCTGAGCGTCCATTAAAGCAGTCTTTGGCAACGTCCCGCAGGTTGACTCATGCGGACTCTTTCGTAGTGCAAGGATGATTAAAAGTTGGTGTTTGGGAAGCGATGACTAACTCTTCAAAAGCGATGAAGCCCAGCCTTCCTCTGAAAGTATATAATAATTGGGCCACTGGTGAAGTGCTTCCTATTTGCCAGGCACTGGACTGGGCGCTGCGGGTTGGAGACGGTCCCAGTCTCACGCAGGGCTCGCAGTCTCAGTCCCCATTTTCCAGATGAGGTAACTGGGGCACAGTGAAGGGAAGTGACTTGCCCTAGGTCACGCAGCAGACAAGTGACGGAGCCGGGATCAGAACCCAAGACCTTCCGACTTCCAGGCCCATGCTCCATCCACAAAGCTATGCTCCTTCCCTATATATATATATAGATTTATTTATGTAAACATATGTTTATTTTGTGTATTTTGTCAATTCATTGACCATTGCTTCACCCTGGGGCCTCCCTTTCCATTAAGGGTCTGACAGCATTTTAATGCCCTCTTTTGAAGGACTTAGAACTCTTTTTGAAGCATGGGGTGTGACAAGTGTTCTGTAGGGTGAAACTTGTTCCAAGATCGATATTGATTTTTCAAGTAACTACCTTCGGGTTTCTTAGAGCCTAGAGTGACCTGAATGCAAAGAATATTGATCCCCTTCTCCCTGCCTCTGCTCTCCCCCTCCCCTCAATCGTAAGGCTGAACAAAACTGTTCCAAATGGGTAGCCCCTTGAACCTTCTGACATCAGGGGGTGAAGACTCTCCGTAAGATGGGAGAAAGTTTAGGTCTCTGGTTCAAGAACAATGTACAAGTTATTACGTTCCGGATCGGGCCGAACGACACTTAAGTTTCCAACCTTGCACTCTTTTTCAGCTTTACAGCACATCGGTTTCAACACTGCAACGCTTCACCACGCTAGCCTCGTTTGTGGCCCAAACTCTGGCGTGTGGGCAATGGGGGAGCTGCCCCCGTGAGCCATTGGAAACCACTTTAAAAGCTGTGGGTGAAAGGAGAAGTTTTTAAGAGGCCGGGGAATGGGCAGTGGAAATGGGAATGCCTGCTAGGCGGTCACTAGGGAGGGTCGACACATCCGCTTCACGTGCACTGAGGTAAAAGTCGACCGCCTGCCCTATCATGGAACCTCTCGGGCTCGATATGTTCCATTCGTGTAGCGATACAGGAATTACTCATCCTATTGAGTACACGAATCTGGAAGGAGGAGAACCGTAATCAATCACTTCTCATGGGTTCTTGGTCCCCAAGTCAATTGTGACATGACTGAGTCTGGTCTGTTGTTTGCGACCTCATTGTCATCACACAATTCTGGGTAATTTTGGTAAAAATAGGGTATCTGATCTTGGTCCGGGAATCAATCTCCCATTTATATTTGGGGAAATTGGTTCAATTTAAAATCCCAACTTTTCAGGAATTGATTAGGTTGTAAATCTGAGGACTGCCCTTAAACCTTTAGTTACACCGCCCCCGGTCCCTCCCTCCCCCAGCCACCACTGTACAGCTGAAAACACTCCATAGCTGTGCAGGGATATAATTTTTGCCATAAATGGGTTTTTTAAATCTAACAATTACTGCAAACTAGATTAAGCATTCTGTATTCATTTTCCACACTTTAAATCCATGACGTGAAACGAACGTTCATTCAAACAGCCCACACAAAGAAGTTGGGATTGTAAAAGTGTATCCCGCAAATGCAAAACTTCAAGGAGTTCAAGGCAGTTAATAACTTCTGGGTGCTGGCAGCTTTCTGGCAATAGTTGTGCTGATTATCATATTTACAACCCGAGCCATGATGCTGTAGAGCTTCTTAATCTGTTGATTCAATTTGTGTATTTTTTTTCTTTTTTTACAAATTCACACTATATCAATTATAACTTGTGGTTCTCCGTATTTCAGGATTTTCCTGTCAAACGTATTGAGGGCCTAACTGTATGCAGAGCCCTGTAAAAGTACTTTAGAAGCTTGCAGAAGTCACAAGACCCAAGCCCTGAAGGTTTATTACTGAAATGAATTTCCACGTTTAAGAAGGAAAGATCTTACTAGTTATGGGTCGGTGATTCCATTTTCAGACTGACTTGATGTATTTTTCAGGTTTGCACAGGAGTACGTAGGGGAAACCCTAAGTACATTACTATTCAGAGCCCTAATTTTGATCTGATTCTGTTACACCCAAGAAATACAAGAGGGTGTGGGGTTTGGAGCAGATATCCTTGGTAATCCACAAAAATTGCAGTGTCCAGATGCTTACAACTGCTGAAATTAATGACAGCTTCCAGTTGTTAAGCAAGAAATAATTACCCTTTGTAACATCAGGCACTTTAGCCTCCTTTAAAACTTGTGTTGGTGAATGTGCTCTCTTCCTTGAGGATTTATCCATCCTGTGAAGAAACTTATTTGCAGGAATTTCCTGATGAGTTTTGTCGAGGGAAGGTGATCTTTAAAAAGAAATAAAAAATTCACATACCTGCCTCATCAATTTAAGAAACTCAATTTCCTTGATACTTTGACGTTTCCCAAACCAGGACCAAAATTCTCTTCAAAAGCTAAATGGATTGCTACTCTTTTGTTTCGGACCTGCGTATTTCATACCTTACAGATCGTTTTTCAGTCGGGCAGATTTTCATTCAGTTCTCTCCAAATGCGTTTGCCCCATCCTCTGAGACCAACAGTGCCGCTGGTATTTGTGGAAATGCCAGACTGACTCGTGCTGTTAAGGGAATCCTCCTCAGTGAATGCGGTAGAAGTAGAGCCTGCCCTTAATACGAGAAACCCACGCAAGCACTTTCAAGAGCCGGTCCTATGGGTTCTTTTGAGGTGGCTAACTTTTGAAGAGCTCTTTTCTCAAGGTCTTGTGAAATCGCAGTCAGATCGTGTCGTGATGCATCCTTCACGTTGGTTGGTGCGGCTAATGGCTGTTTTAAGCGAGAGGTTAATGGAAGCACTTTGGACTCCCAACAGGCAAGCACTGATGCGGGAACTGCAGGAGCCCTGACTCCTCAGCACGTCCGAGCTCATTCCTCTCCGGCTTCCCTGCAGTTGGGAGCTGTCTCTCCGGGGACACTCACACCCTCTGGAGTCCTTTCAGGCCCCGGAGCTTCTCCTTCGGCTCAACATCTCCGCCAGTCATCCTTCGAGATCCCTGATGACGTGCCACTGCCAGCAGGCTGGGAAATGGCAAAGACGTCCTCTGGTCAGAGATATTTTCTGAAGTAAGTGAACAAGGGAGGGGGGAAGTGGCGGGAGAGCGGGGGGAAGGCGAGCCATTCATTTGACAATTACATTCTCAAGAGCGGAAGAAGAAATATAGTTGTCCGACCCTTTATTAAAGCTCCTTTAATCAATAAGTATTGTCCGGTGCTGTTGGGGGAAACGATTGTGTGCACGTGTGTGTGCACGTGCAACTCGGTAGATCTCAAGTGCAGCAGCGAAACTTCAAGAAAAGCAGAGTCGCCTAGTGGAAAGGCCACTGGCCTGGGAATCAGGTGACCTGGGTTCAAACCCCGGCTCCGCTACTTGTCTGCGGTGTGACCTTGGGCCAGACACGTAACTTCTCCCTGCCTCAGTGCCTCGTCTGTAAAATGGGCATAAAGACCGTGAGCCCCCACGTGGGACCTGGACCGCATCCAAACTGATTAGGTTGTGTCTTACCCCAGTGTTTAGTGTGGTGCCTGGCTCAGAGTAAGCCCTGAACAAATACCATAAAAATTTTTAAAAAAAGTGCCCAAACCAACTGGACTCGCCCATCTCAGCAATTTGCTGAATTCATTGTAAAGTGGCAGCATCGCTCCTATCGAAGTGGAACTAGTCACAAAACGAATCTGAGCGTTAAAGTACAAGACACTTCCAATTTTAAACATTTGGGGTGAAAATCTTTGAAACCAAACACTTGAAAATCAATTTTTTGGCAGGATTGATAGAATATTTTGAAACTTTTGATGGTTAAAATACTTGGTCCATGCCATCGGTTTGGGGTGTCACCATTTTTTTTTTAAGCTGGGCTGTTCTCTAATGTCACTGGCACCCTCTGAAAATGTCCACCCAGAAGTTCGGTTGGCCCTCGGATGCTCTAATGGAATGCTCAAAGTTCCATCACGCTGGATGGTACTTAAGTTATTTTCCTCTTTAATTTTAAAGTTAGCGACAAAGCCCCCTTAAGTCTCTGACCCGTTTCATGTAAAAGATGTGGAAAGTATTTTTCGGGATTACCAAAAAAGGGAAAAGTGTTCAAGACTCGAAACGTAGAAATGTAGTAATAGTTTTGACTGTTCTATTATAAAGCTGATATAGCGATGTAGAGGTTTGATTTCTTTGGGACAGTGAGAAGTATTTCAAGTTTTAATTGGACTAGTTCATAGTGAAATCTTAACTTTTTAAAGAAAGTTGGGAAGATTTAAAAACCGTAATCCAAATAAATTGTATGTAATATCATTTTAGCTGTCTTATTGCACCTTGATATTTCAGTTTTTTTTAACAAGGGTTTTCATTCCATATTTTGAAAAACAGTTTGTTTTAAAGAGCTCCAAAATATCTTTCGCTCTTTTAGGTGAAGAGCACAGGAGATGATTTAAATTTTCTCTTCAGTTTAATTGTTACTCCAGAAAATCTTTTAACTTTTTAGGCAAGTTCTCCCCCCCCCCCCCCCCCTTCGTGGTGTCCTGGTATCCATTTCAAAGGGTCAGTTTCCACCAGAACAATAAAGAGCCTGAGACTGGAAAGTACACACAAGTCTGGCAAACTCATCTGCATGAGCAAGATGGTTTGTTCTCAAGCAGACATCCAAAGTAAATGATTGAAAGAGCTGCTAGCTGTGAAGGATGTGTCTTGAAGGGGAAAGGAGTGGAAACAAACCAGGTTGTTAGGAAGAAAAATAAAGGCTGTACTTTTTGAACCTCTCCCTGCTGGGTCACATGCTGACCTGGGGAGATTTTAAACCGCTTAATAGGCTGTTTGCTTTCGGCTTTCCTTACTCAGTGCTGTGGAGAGACTCTGAGAACAGCTGAAGACTCTGTTTACAGTTTCTTAATAAGTTTTAGCTCTTCTCATGCTGCCTATAGGTTGGAGACCACCAATGCCTCTGGTTTGGCATGAATAAACATTCTTCCTTATTTTGACCATTAGGCCGTTTTAACCTAACTCAAAAATAGGTCCTTTTTTAGAAGGTTTTTCTACAGTGCAAATGCTTCTCTTAATTAACCTCCTCCCTAAGCATTTTTTGAGTTATTTCCAGTAGCCTTTCTAGTGGGTAGGAATTGGAAATCATTCCATTTCAGACACAATCTTTTTCTGACACTTTGCCCTTAAGGATTAGCGAGTGACTGAAGCAATCTTCCCTGGAAAGACCACTTTTCTTCAGTCACAGTTTTTACCCTTTTCTTTCGAGCCTCATTTTCTGTTGTTTTTACCATCCCAGGTATTATCTGCTGTAGGCAAAATGTGCTCTTCTGAAAAGGTTGAAAACAATGTGCCTTGACATAGGACATTTATGTATTCAATTTTTCCAATTGCCGGCCGATCCCATGATGCTGTGCTTCTTGGCATAGCTCAGTGGGACGCGGTGTGGGAAATGGGATTCTAACCATCCGAAGATCAGCACCTCTTATATAATGAGAGAAGGAGTGGAAGTAACTCAAGGGCGACGTCAGTTACAGAGATCAGTTGTGGCTTCTGTAAAGGTAGGATCCAGCTCTGAAAGAGTAAGCTAGACCCTTTTATCTTAGTAATGTAATTTGTAGACTGCCCTGAAACCGTATTAGAAACTCGGTGAAGATGGAGGGAAAATTCCGTAAATCTAGAATAAGCACAAGGAATGCCTTTTGGGATTAAAACTGATTTTTCAGATCTCTAAATACCAGACACTTGGTACTCATCAATCTGAAGAGTTTAATCACCTTTTGGTGCACTGGAGACTGTCACGCCAAGGAACATTTCACTTCACTTTTTATGTGAATGCAGATATTTTCACGTTGCCATCTACATGGTCAGGAGTGGCTGAAGATTGAAAAGGGTATTTCATGTATCATTTTGAAGTATCCTAAAAAATCTGAAATGAAACTTTAACCAGTCGAAAGTCACATATTGTGCATGTGTTACAAAATGCTATGTGGACTGTCTTTTAGATACCAGTTAAGTATAAAAATCAAAGGTGGTGGGTCGTTGGGTCCCCAGAGGTTTTGGACGATGGTTTTACTTTAAATATCGATCCGTTCACCGTCCAGAAGGGATCTGCGAAGGGCTGGCCAACGCCTCCACCATCCCAAAGGAATAGCAGTAGCAGACGAGAAGCAGCGTGGCCTGGTGGCAAGAGCTCGGGCCTGGGAGTCAGAGGACCTGGAATCTAATCCTGCCTCTGGCGATTTGCTTGCTGGGTGACCTTGGGCAAGTCACATAAATTTTCAGTGCCTCAGTTTCCTCAACTGTACAATGGGGATTAAATACCCGTTCTCCTTCCTACTTTGCCTGTGAGCCCCGTGCGGGACAGGGCCGTGTCCGACCTAATTATCTCATACTACCCCAGCGGTTAGAATGGTGACTGACTTATTAAGTAAGCGCTTAACAAATGCCATTCAAAAAAAAGAAAGTCCTACTTTTAAAGACCTCCCTCCCGAGGAGGCCATCCCAGTAGTCTGAACTGTGAAGAAAGCGTCTACTTCATCCTGATAAGAGAGCACACGGAGATATTGTACTATAGTAACAGCACAGGTCAACTACCTGAACCAGAGTTAAGTGGCCGTAACAGGTTTCTATTTTTATAAATATTTTGGGGTACATGTAGTACATCTAATCCTCCTTTTTCCGTCATTCATTGAATCTTAAAATTTGGCTCTCTTCACATAATGGATTGAGCGTGCATGAATAACTGCTGTATTTCATCACGCTTTGAGAAAATTGTTCTGCACCTCGGCTGCCTTGTAGTTGCTTTTCCTACAGGAAATGGCTCTTCAGATAGTTTGTCAACAACTTCCTATTTCTTTATGAACTGTTGAATAACTTCCTGAATTAGTCTTCAATTCTATCTGTGGGGGTAGAGGGTGTTTATACTTCTCCAAAATGAGTTTTTATTATCAATTTCCCTGAAGCCATTACCATATACACACAACTTCCTGCAAACTTGATGTCTAATCACTTCTACTTTTTTCCTTTTTAAAAAGGGACACAAACACGCAACTTTTTAGAGATTGCATTTGGTCTGTCCCGCATAACATCGTTTCAAAGTTAGATTTCTTGCCCGTATGTGTGTGTTTTTTCTTCTCTATTCCAGTTGAGTGGCAAAAGACTTGGTTTTAGGCTTTTCTGGTTTCCTTGGGTAGAAGGTCCATTTGAGATTGTGCTCACAAAATTTGCCCCGAGTACCTTTAAGCTATTGATGAAATAACGCATTCAGCACCTTGATTAAGGAGGCTTCTCAGAGTGTTTGGCCTTGCTCAGCGTAGATTTGGGACTTTTCAGGTATCAAATGAAACGTTGTCACAGACCGTGTTTGTAACTACTCCAGTAGATAGACTTTGGCTCTTCCTTTGACACTTACCAGTGACTGCTTCAGAAAGACAGTCAAATCTTTGATTCCTCCAGTGCAAACTAAGATGTTGAGCGAGACATCTAAAACAGCCATTTGATGCCCTGAAAACTGATTTTCGTTCTTCTCTGCTTTTCGCTTTTGCCAAAATATGTGTTTATCTTATGCCTTTTAGAGAACACAAAGCTGTAGATCTTAACCGATGCGCTAAAGCTAAATGTTTTAAAATAAAGTCCCACAACAGTGGAACAAAGAATGAGAAGTTGGTTATGGTGTGGTTAGATGGTGTTGCAGTAAGTATAAGTAAAGGGTTTCCCTCTTGAAAATGAAAGACCTGTCATTCTGGAAGATGTAGAGGAAACTTCAAAAACAGTTCAAATTGCCGTCTCATAAAGTATTTCCAGATCTCAGGGGAGGGGTAAGTCTCCACCTCTTCGTCTTGGTATTGAGACTGAGCTGTGATAAAGCTGAAAGTGTCTCTTCTGCTCTGCAGTGAGTGAGTGGGGATGGAAAGGGTGATCCGCAATACTGCTCTGATTTAGAGGAAAGGAATCTGGAAGGGCAGAAAGACTCTGGAAGGGCTCATTTGAGAGTGCTCCTCCTTGCAGTTCAGGAGGGAAAACAGAGTTTGAAGAGGGTGGTTGTAACTAAACAAATAGACTGTAAGATAAGCCCACTTATCAGCAAAAATATAAATGAAAGCATTTTTAATGTAAACAGGGCAAGATTTAATTGGTGGTTTACATGCAGAAATGCAGTAAACTCAAGAGTCTGCAAGCATGGGAGGCTCCCCTCACCCCCACTGTTTAGGTTAACTATTTCGTATTTGTAGGGTGGTTGGATCATGGTAAAAACAAAAAAATATAAGGAGTTTTCATTTGCTTGTAAGAAGTATTTTCTCTGCTAGCTATGCCTAGAAAACGGGGGTCTCCTGAGTAGAAAAAAATGGACTGGTGACAAACGAGGGGAAGGATTTTTTTTCTTGGGACCGATGATACATTTAAAATTTAAATTTGCCTAGAACCACCAAGAGGGCAGAAATGGGCAGTGTAGCTTTATTTGATATAAAGTAGCGTCTTTCATTTTATTGAATTTAGAGACGCCCTGCATCTTCTAGAGTCATTTAACCATTGTTGTGTGCGGCTTAATAATTCAGATCTGTACTAGGACAGAGTTGTGTAATGGGAAGTATTAAAAGAATTGTGTGCATCGGGAACGGTGGTTACTAAGCAATCATCTCCTCCTCGTTGGGCTGTTGCTTCCAGGATTAATCAGAACTTCAGACCATGAAAGGGACATTATTGCTTTATGAAGAAGGATTGCTTCATGGCTCTAGTCACTTAAGTACTGTAGCACCAGGTTTCCTGGGAACAAGAACTGCCACCATGGAAGCACTTTTATTTGTTCAGGGCTTGACCTCTCCTAAAGGCGAACAAAAGGAGTTGGTATAAATCAAGACAGTCCTCTCCTCAGCATTCTTAGAAGCCAGAAACAGGGGATGGCCCGGTTGTTTAATCCTCAGCAGGCTCAGGGTATGGGAGGGATTATAATCTGTAACTCATCCAATAAGTGATAGACAATCCTTGCAAATTAACCGAAGGATGCTAATTTGGTCATTCCCTCCCCTCCTGCGGGGTCTTCAGCTGTTTTTATCCTTTATGGCCTCACTGTCTCCCGGTTCTCTGTTTCTCACTCCTTTCCTGGGGACATTTTTCCATATCTCACCAGGTTCATCAGATTCCCCTGACTTGAGACTTGAACCTCTCTAACCCCCCCGCTTCCAAATATGGGAAACTCCGAATATCAAGTGTATCCTTTAAACACTCGATAGTCTCCCCACAGCACTTATGTACATGTCTGTAATTATATTAATATCTGTCTCCCCCTCTAGACGGCAAACTCTTTTGGGGCAGGGAACATCTCTGCCAACTCTGTGTACTCTCCCATGTACTTAATACGCTGTTGCTGATGAAGATGCCCTGCTCCCACAGTAAGCGCTCGATAAATATCATTGATTAAGCGTGACCCGCTACAAAAAACCCTTTTGGGGATAGGCTTCTGCACTGCTCTCTTGGTGACATGCCCTGACAAAACTGAATATAAATTGGCCAGGGATGTTTAAATGGCCGCTAGACTAGGCCAGGATTTTGTGGACAGAGAAAGAGCAAAGAGATATGTAAGATGGGCAGCACACCCAAATCTGTTTCAGAAGACTTAAAGAAACTTTTGTTCTGTTGACTGGGCTGGCCTTGGTATCTGACTTTCTACTCTTCATGTTTACCCACCGAGTGAGAAAATGTATGCGAAATGGGACCAAAAGCCCTGTTCACTGGATAAGTATCCTGAAAGCTTTTTGTACCATCTCGGGAAGCCCTGGTTGTAGTGACAGGTCTGGGCAGAAAATAGCTCCTGTGGGTTAGAAAAGACACTTGTGGCATGAATTTGCATGTAAGTTTTAAAAGCACTTTGGAAACATAGTTTAGACAGTTTTAAAAGAAAATGTTAATTTCCCTCCCAGAATAACTTCAATTCACACTTCTTTATCAGCCTGACCCCCCATTAGATAAACAAATGAAATCTGCATTCTTTATTGCTCCTCTGGCATTAATTATTTCTAGTCCTGTAACTATTTACAGGACTAGTTCAGTCACTGGTGGTGTTTTCATTGTATCTGAAGTTCCAGCCGTAGAACTTCAAGGAGGAAAACAGTGCTGGAACCTCAGTGATCGTATTATTTCAGACAAAATTATTTGAAGTTTGGCTTGGCCTCAGTTTTCCATCTATCTTCCAACTTTGGGGTATTTGGGTAAATCGCACTGGTTTGTATGATTAGACTTATCAATCGGCTGCTAAGGAGGGACAAGCCAAAAAGCTCTGGAATGAGTTCAGTGAGCAAACAAACGTTGATAGGGTGAGAGCAGAATTTCAGAGTTTGGGTTAGGATGAGCTACTTGCAATTAAAATGGGGGAAAGGGAGGCGCAACTGGTACTACCAAGCGAAAGCTCGCTGCAGTCTGTTTCCGTAGTTGGGGTAAAGCGGCTCCGTTAGGTGTATACTTGCCCCAGTCTGGCACTAGCTCTTGCCAGTGATTTGATCAGTGGAGCGATTTGCCTAATTCACCTGAGTGGTTTCAAAAAGAAAGGCAAACGAAGTCCAGACCCATAGGTTTAGTTTCCTCTTGTGGTTTGGACAGAGTCCAGATGATGATGATGATGATATTTGTTAAGCGCTTACTATGTGCCAAGCACCGTTCTAAACTCTGGGGTAGATAAAAGGTAATCAGGTTGCCCCACGTGGGGCTCACAGTCTTTATCCCCATTTTACAGATGAGCTAATCCAGGCACAGAGAAGCAAAGTGACTTGCCCAAAGTCACACAGCTAACAAGTGGTGGAGCTGGGATTAGATCCCATGACCTCTGATTCCCAAACCCAGGATCTATCCACTAAGCCACCCTGCTTCAGGATAGGTCTTAACACCGAGAGCCAGGAGATGGGTTGGCTCTCGCTGTTACCCCCAAAGTATTTTGGATTTGGGTGGGGGGGTTAACTTTTCGCCCTAACTGGTTAAATGAATATCCTGGTCCCCGGTGTTTGGAAGGGACACTGCAGATGGCAGTGGGCCAATTTCATTTAATCTGCTCCTCCTGTTCGTATTCTCCTGTCAGTTGGCCTTCTAGCTCCTTCTTGGGCATCCTGCTGTTACCCATCCTCCACATGTGTCCAGCTCAATGAGATTGTGTTGCAGGTGGATCGATTCCTGTGTTACGTGGAGAACATTGTTGGTGATGTTTTTCCCATGCCAGTTAATGTTAACTGGTTCATAGGTAGTGTGTAGATTTTTGATGTTTTACTCTATATTTGGAAGCATTAATTCTTAAAAATTAGGGGCTAAACTCGATTTATTAACAAAGGTAACATTTGCACTGCCTAAGAAAGTTTAAGAAAAACTTTACATTTAGCCCACTAATGTGACGAATTGTCACCGTCTGCCTTGTTAGGGAGATCCGATTGACTTGTGTTTGGAAATATGATATCTGAAAGGTTTGGCCATTTAAAATGTGCTCTGACATTTTTTGTTTTTTGGAAGATTTCTCTTTTCCTGGAAAAAGTGGCATGTGTGGTCGGTTGTTGTTGTTGTTGTTGATCTCGTATGTCTTCATTCTTCAATATACAGCCCTTGTCCCCAAACCCAGATGAGGAAATGAAATTTTAGATTGCTTCCAGAATTCAGTGAGCCAAACGAAGTGCTGTTGATTTAACACCATACACATATCCCCAACAGTTAGTGTGGTGTTGATTTCTCTTAGCCACTTCCAAATACTGGAAAGGGGTAATATTGCTGAAAGAATACTCCCATTGCAGATATTGTTTGCACTTAAATCATAAAAATAAAGCTAAAACACAAGACAAATTTAAATCTGATTTTTCCCAGACAAAACAATCGCAGTCACAGGTGACTTATAGTTCAGGAAGCCAGATATAATGTCTGTGGCAGAACCAACAAACTCTAAAAGCCAAATAAGTTGTAGGACACTCACTGAACCAGTTTGGTCTAGACCAATGAAGACTATGCTATAAAAAGTCAGTATATCGAAAAGGTAGAGGAGACGGACAAAATGGTATGTGGGAGAACTGGCTGGAAACTATAGAACAGAGAAACAGTGTGGCCTATTGGGTAAAGCACGGGCCTGGGAGTCAGGGGAACTTGGGTTCTAATCCTGGCTCTGCTACTTGTCTGCTTCTTGTCTGCTGTGTGACGTTGGGCAAATCACTTCACTTCTCTGGGCTTCCTTTACCCCATCTGTAAAGTGGGGATTAAGACTGTGACAGGGATGTGTGCAACCTGATTTGCTTGTATCTGCCCCAGCGGTCAGTATAGTGCCAGGCACATAGTAAGCGTTCAACGAATACCACAATTACCAATTAGATTGGCAGGCTGGACGGAGGTGGTCTCACCTGCAGGTGGAGGACTAGGGACAACTTTGATGCGATTCATTTTCAGAGTCAGATATATTTATTGGACACTTAATCTGTGCAGAGCACTGAACTAAGTGCTTGGTAGAGTACAATATAACAGCCACATTCCCTGCTCACAGTGAACTTGCAGTTTAGAGATGGGGTGGGTGAGGCAAGTGGCATGGTGGTGTGCCAGGGTTTTTGCTAATTTTTCTTGGATTCCTCCCCCGCCCTCTTCCCCGCCCCCCCGGCCTTTTGATTAGGTAGAAAATATTTAACTGTCAATGGCAAAGTTTGGGAGGCAGGCTAGCGTTCAGTTTAATCATATGTGAGTCAACTCCAAACCCAGTGCCCATTTCACTGCAGCATATGTTGAAGTTAACTCGTAGGATTTGGTGGTTTAAATTCTTGGGTCCTATTTGGATGTGTTGTACCAGTCTTTTTACTGTTGTCATAGATGGTTTCTAGTAGTAGTGTGGCAGCTTTAGGGTTACGTGGCCTTGAAATCAAGCAAAGGGGTGCCACCAGATGATTCCTCCATGGAGCATGGACATTACGGAAGAAAAGAGTGTACCCTTAATGGGAGAAACCTGTAGCTGTAACAAGGAAAACCTTCCTGATGGTGTCTGAATATATTGGTTTGTATTGTCAACTAAAAGAAGGCAAATTTTCTATCACTTAAAATGGTTTATTTTATCATTTCCTAGAGGTTGGATTGTGTATAAGGTTGTCGGTTCTCCAAAGAAGAGTGTAATGACTCTTTATGTTGCACCAGGTTTAATCCATGATTAGTTAACCATCCAAATCAAATTATGGGATATAACTGTCCTGCATGGGAAAATTGAACAGTTAATACACAGTGACCCTATTTTGGGGTTAAAAATTCAGGCTCTAAATGTCAAAGACTCTATCCTGAATTTTTTTTTTTAATGGTATTTGTTAAGCGCTTACTATGTGCCAGGCACTGTACTGAATGCTGGGGTAGATACAAGATAATCAGGTTGGATATAGTTCGTGTCCCACATGGGGCTCAGATTAAGTTCTTAGCCCCCATTTTGCAGATGAGGTAACTGAGGCCTAAAGAAGTTAAGTGACTTGCCCAAGATCACACAGCAGAATCCAGGGCCTTCTGACTCCCAGGTCCATGCTCTATCCATTAGGCCACGCTGCTTCTCATTCTCAAAAGTAGAGATAAAATCATACGTGATGGATTTCATTTAAATTGTTGCCCTTATTTTTTCTCACTACAATCAAATAGTTAATAGTTAATATACAAACTAGCTTCATTTAAAAGAATTGTGTAACAAGGCTACTAGGACTGCTGCTTATCAACGTCCCCAGTTACTAAGGAAACAAAATGTTGTCTTCCAAACAATCCTGGACTTTGCTTTAACTTCATTAATAAGAGTTTTCTGGGATGGGGAAAAATCAGAATTTTATCATTTGTCTCATTTTAATATTTTGTTGGAGAGAAGGTCAGGAAGGGTGGTGATGGTAGTAGGAAAAGTTAGTTACGGTCATTTAGAGATTTTTGCTGTAAAAGAAATCTAGAAGAAATCTTGACAGCCAGAGTCAAGTAGAGGTCATTTACTGTTGTTTACCTGAAAAAAAAAATTCTGATTTATGAAGAGCTATAGGGAGCCCGTTTCCAAAGTTGCATTGCTGTTTTTTAAATTCGTGGTGTTTCAAGGATTCTTTTCCCTTTTGAATTTATCTTTGGAATTGTGTTGGAAAAGTAAAAAGAAAGCTTTCCTTTTTGCAAAATAATGCACTTAGGTTTCATTTTGCTTAAAACAACACTTAAATTTTTATACCTATACCTATTAGTGTGAGAACTTCCAAAGTATGTGTAATTTCTGCAATTTTAATGGTCTGCCCTTTATTTAATGGGTCAATTTGTTTTTCTCCTAATATGCCAAGGATCTAAGTAAGGACTTGTTCATTCCAAGCGCTTAATACAATGCTCTGCACATAGTAAGCGCTCAATAAATACTATTGAGTGAATGAATCATAATGCTGTTGCATACTTCAGGAATTTGATTTGAGAATTGTTTTTTTTTTTCCTTTCACCTACCTTTTTCCTGAGAAAAGTCATCTTGAGAGCTAAGAATTACTTATCAGTATTTTGAACATCAATTATGTAACTGAATGCTTTTTTTCATGTCTGTTTGAGATTGAGGTAACCAACATTATTTTTATCTTTTTACACTAGAGAAAAAGAAGTTGTGTTTCTCTTAGGAAACTGGTTGGTGTTGGGAAGCTAAGCTAAAGCAAGTTTGAGACTGAAATCAGACTTGACTTTTTTGGTTTGTGTTGAAACATGCAATTTCTTTTTTATAGACCAGCCTACTTCTGAAAATGTTATGTATTTTCATCCTCTGTCCAAGTTTTAATTCTTTTTTTCTCCATTCCTTTGGTCTCCAGGGGCCTTCAGAGGTGCTAATTAAAAAAAAAAATCTACATAAATCACCCAGAGCCCTCTGTCATAGCCTTAGTTAGCATCCAGGAAAGAGAACCATAACTGAGAGGGTCTGGCCTGGAGCCATTTCTCCCGGCCATATAACTTGAGTTGGGGGGGAAAGGTAGGGAAGTGTGGGTGTGGAGGATAAACCTGGTGGAGTTACGAAAACCATCTTCTGTGGGAGAGGGGGAAAAGAAGAAGCCGGAAAAGGGACTGAAAGCAGCTTTCTGCTCTCAGGTGATCTGGAAGAAGAAAAGAGAGAAAGCCAATTAATTATCTTCAGCTCCCCATAAATTATCTGTGGATTTCTCTTAGTTCTGCATTATTTGGACAGTGCGTGGGATGAAAAACCCTTGTGTCTGGGAGACAAGTAGGTCCCTAGAGTTTAGGTCCCTAGAGTTCAGGTCACTGGTCAGTATTTCTTCAGATTTGGCAGTTTTGAGCTTAGTACAGTGCCCTGTACATAGTAAGTGCTCAAAAAATATGATCGAGTGAATGAACCGGGACTGGTCAAAGTCTTCTGGCTGGGTGTGGGTGGCAACACCAGACTGTGGCAGTGAATAGGAGGAAGTTCTTCCCTGTCGAGTTCTCCTTCACCCCTTCAATAAATCAATGTTATTTATTGAGCATTTATTGTGTGCAGAGGACTGTAGTAAGCTCACACTACAAAGTCTGAGAGCTAAGTGCGTGGGAAAGTACAATGCAATAGAGTTGGTAGACACGATCCCTGCCCTCAGTGAACTTACAGTCTTCGGAGGAGACGGACATTAAAATAAAGTACATCTAGGGGAAATACTAGAATGTGACAATATCTACACTGCCTTGGATAGTTCCTTCATGTTCTCAAAACACTGGGCTAATGGCTAATACCTTTTCACAATGGCTTTTTGGGGTTGTTAGCAAGTAGACAGGCAAGCTCCTCTCTAGACTGAGCTCTCTGTGGGAAGGGACTGTGTCTACCGACTCTATTGTATTGTACTCTCCCAAGCGCTTAGTGTAGTGCTCTGTAATAACAACAATTGTGATCAAACTCTGGCATTTTGTGTATTCTTTGAACACCTTGAAACACTCTCACATTTTGGGTAGGGGGGAAAAGAGGGACTAGAATTTTAATTTTTTCAATACGTTTAGGATGATCCACACATCTCCGTTTCACGGAAAGGAAAACTGAGATTTAAAGAAATTAAATAGCCTCACAGGATGGTTTTAGTGCCAGGTCCATAATTTAGGTGGTCTGAGTATCCCTAGTTGAATGCTTGCACACCTTAATTCCTTCATTCACAGCTGTCTCAGTGGTGATTATTTTTTTTCCCTTCCTCTATTTACATTTATCACTTAGAGTACTTAGTGTATTTAAATCTAGTTTATCCCAGTAGCTTGAGTTTTAGACTGCATTTATAAATTAGTAAACTTGGGCATTAGCAGATTTTCCATTTCAGCGGTTTATTCGTGTGATGGGTTTAGCCACCTGAGTGTTCAGGCTCTAAATACTGTATATTGTCTGTGAGGTTCAGTCATATTGGGAGCAGCATGGCCGACCCCTGTCTTCTGGACCCGGGTCAAGCTAATAGAAAGCCAAGCCTAAATGGGTTGTGCCTCCCCCTTTTCCTGCTCTTTGACCCTCACCTAGGCAGAACAGCAAGGCAAAGGAAGAACTCTGAGGCACATTTCTGTTTCGCGGGCAGGGAACCTGTCTACCAACTCCTTTTGTATTGACCCTCCCAAACACTTAGTACAGTACTCTGTGCACAGCAAGCCCTCAATAAATAGCATTGATGGATTTATTTTTTGTTTAAGGTGAGCTAAGACAGCAAGGTGGCTTAGTGGAACGAGCATAGATCTGGGAGGCAGGAGATCTGGGTTCTAGCTCCAGTTCTTTCAGAGACTCTTAAAATCACATCTCCTCCAAGAGGCCTTCTAAGACTCAGCCCTCATTTTTCCTACTCTCTCTCCTTTCTATATCAGCTATGCTCTTGGATCTGTAGCCTATAGGACACCCCTCCCACAGCCCCATAGCACTTATGTCCTTTCGATAAGTGTGTCTACCAACTCTTTTGTATTGTACTCTCCCAAGCAATTAGCCCCATTTCCCAGGCTACCATCCACCATTCTCTTGCTTTCACCTCTCCCCCCTGCCAAAAACTGATGGGGAAGGGAGATAATAATAATGCTATTTGTTAAATGCTTACTATGTGCCAAGCACTGTTCTAAACACTGGGGTAGATGCAAGGTAATCAGGTTGTCCTATGTGAGTCTCACAGTCATAATCCAACGCTTAGAACATTGCTTGGCACATAGTTAAGTGTTTAACAAATACCATCATTATCATTGTTATTTTTATTAATCCCCATTTTACAGATGAGAACTGAGGCACGGAGAAGCTAAGTGGCTTGCTTAAGGTCACACAGCAGACAAGAGGCGGAGCGGGGATTAGAACCCACGTCCTCTGACTCCGAAGCCCGTGCTCTTTCCTACTAAGCACCATTCCCAAAACTTTTCAGGGTTTGTAAGACTAGGTATCAGCCTGGCTTTGCTGGAGCCTTCTAAAATTTGGTTCACGTAGAGCGCTCTTTTTCGGAGAAAGATGGTTAAGGTTGGGGAAAGAATAGTGGATCAGTCTAAAAGCTAAGCGTTTTTAGCAGTGAGCTCTATATACAGGAGGAGCCATGAACACATCCAAATTGTTCATCCGCTTCCAAAACGAAACGGTCTTGAAAACAACCAGTAGCAGTTCAGTTTCTTTAGGAAATCAGATTTCAGTGCTATGCTAGCATGGAGTACTTCTAAGGGTTAACTAGCTTGTGTATGGCTCTTTCTCACAAGGTAAAATGCTGTCGTGACTGCAGTTTGGGAATTGGAGTTGTCTTTGGACAGTGAGAGGAGTTAAAAAGGGACAGGGGAGTTGTTATTTGAGAAGCTTTTCCTCAGGCTTGCAGCTCCAATCTTGCTAGAGCAGGAGTTGCTGAGCAAGTCGGTGACTGCCCACCACTTAATTGATTCTTCCACCCTGAAGTCAGCCTGGAGTAGGAGTTCACTAGCTTTGCACTTTTTAATTTTCTTTAATTGCTTGCTTTGCTGAAGGGAAGGAGGTACTTAAAAGCACCTTAAGCCCAAATTGTTAAAAAGTAAATTATGAAGAATTGAAGGGAACAATTTTTTTTGAGCTTGCAGAATATAGCCTGGCATCAAATAATTACAAACCCCTTCAAATTTAATGTTGTTTTATCTCTAAATGATTAAAATCACTTCTGTTATTTGATAAATTGAGCTGTTTTTTTTTTTCACCCCTTTGGTTTAAGCTCTCAATAACAGAAACTTGGAATTGTCCATCAAAGAGGTTCCGGAGAAGAGGGGTCTTAATCTTCACACCTTGTGAAACCTGTGTTTTGAACTTCTTTTGTTTGGAATATATGTTATTTGCACATTTCTTAGACTTGGTAGGCAAATCTACCTTCGTTCCTGAGCTTTGTTACAATGATCGTAAAATTAATTGAACAGAATGGTAAGTCATGTTAAAAAAAAAAGATGATTTAGAAGTTGCTTCTTCAAGTACATCAGCCACACACCATCCCGTAGCTTTTGAATTCTCAATGACACCAGAAAATAGGTACTAAAGGAAGTGTCAGGAGTTGTTTGCCCTGAAGATTGATGTTTGGAGGCCTCTTGGTATAATATTTATGTTTTTCCTATCTAAACCCCGGGAGTTTTTGTTTTGCTTTAGTCGCGCTTGGTAAATAGTAGTTATGAGATTAGTGCAGAAACACCGGGTGGTAGTCAAAACAAACTGAATCAACAATAACTTCTCCATCAGTGTGCTGATTAAATAATGGCCTACCCACCTGTAGCCGGATATTTGCAATGTTTGGTTCTAGAGGGATTAAAAATCCATACCTTTTTTGTTTTGTTTAGTTTAAAATCTTGGAGCCCTGTTGTCCTGCAGAGCTCCCAGGAGCACTTTTGTAGGGATCGTAGAGTGATTGAACCACATTCTCTTTTCACTGGGTGGTAACATTCTGCACCGCTGTCTACTCTGTTCCCATATGACACCTCTCTCAGGGGCTTTGACTGGTTGTTGGAATGGGAGAAAAGTGACAGCAGCTTTTTCACAGATTTGGTGGGAATGGACACATTGCCATGCTTCTTTTTTTTCCTTTCCCTCTTATTTCTTTTCGTCAATCAGTGGTATGTGCATTCATTCATTCAATAGTATTTATTGAGCGCTTACTATGTGCAGAGCACTGTACTAAGCGCTTGGGTGCGTATGGATGCAATAAGCAGCCTGTCCCTGTATGACACAAGAATGTCACGGAAGAATCTTCTGTTGTACGAGAGGCTGTGGGAGAGGGGTTGAGTTCTTTGCACATACAATATTGTACTCTCCCAACCGCTTAGCACAGTGCTGGGCACACAGTAAGTGCTCCATAAATATGATTGACTGACATCCAGAGGTCACTTTTACCTATTAAGTGGCCTATTCTGAATTTCATACACTTGTTTGCTGTCTCAAGAGCCTTTAGTTTATTATTTTTTCTTCAAAAGTGGATTGAACTTAGTTTCAGCAGTAACGACGAGTTGATTTTGCTCGTTATTGCAGTAGGTTCTTTGCAGAAATCCAATTCTCAAAATGAGTGATTGCTTTTTTCATTTATTGCAGTCTGTTAGTGTCATTGAAAATGCTCGTCTGTGCATTGAAGGCTACCAAACTAGAACTTTGTCTTTGAGAGCTTTGCCAAGTCATTTCTCAGATGTCTAGGGGGCGGGTACCCGCCAGGGTGTATCAACTGAATCTGTGTGCTGACTTCTGGTTTTCCATTGTTTTTTAAATGGCCTTGGAAGATGACAAAATTAAATGAGTTATATTTTCCATTTGGTAAGGTTTTCTCTTTCTTCCCTGGCTCAGCCTCTGTGGGCTGACCGAAAAAGCCACATATTTAGTAGCTTTGTGAATTTGGATGTCAGTATCATAAATGACAACTCTTGGGGTGCTTTTGGGACTGTAGAAGTTGTTTATGGGTTCCGCAGATTGAAAAAAATTTAAACTATCTTTCAGAAATCGAAAAGGGAGACTTTAAAGATGTCTTCGCATGAAAATTTATTTACCTTCCCTTCTTCCCTCCCCCTCCTCTAAAATCCCGGCTCTGTACTTGTCTGCTAAATCTCCTCATTTAAGACTTTGTGCCCCATGTGGGGTATGGATCGTGTCCAACCTGATCATCTTATATCTACCCCAGTGCTTAGTGTAGTGCCCAACACTTAGTAAGCCCTTAACAAATGCCATTTAAAAGAAAAAAAAAGTGGAGATCATGGAGTTGGAGGAAGATAAGATTTAAGACTGAGGTGGAGGGAGACCTGTTACACTTTGCTTTCTTAAAACAATACTACAGGGGTCATTTGGAAGGTAACTTTGGTGATTTAGTTTGTATCCTGGCAGCCTCATATATTTTCTTTGAACTGTGATTCTACTTAAAAGTTTTAAAATGAGGTCTTTCTGGTAGATGTGAGAAGTATTGGTATTTAATAGAAACTTGAAATTCTGTGCTATTAAAACACCCATTCGTTAAATGAGAGGTACAGGAAATAGACCTTTTTTGTGTGTTTCATCTTCTGTGAGTTACAGAAAATCAGGGTGTCTTCAGACATGTTTTCTTTTTATCATTGGCCAGCACAGAAGTTGAGGTTCATTGCTGTGGCACCATGCCATGAGGGGCTCCGTCTTGAAACGAGCCAGGGCAGCCAAGTGAGCAGGATGAGTTCAGGAAATTGGGAGGAGCCCGATAGTTTGGACTGGTTTGGTTTGAGGTGCCCAAATCTGCTTATTGTGTGCAGAACACTGTACTAAGTGTTTAGGAGTGGACAGTATTACAGTAAACAGACATATTGACTGCCTATAGTGAGCTCACAGCCTAGAGGGAGATGGATATTGTAGGATATAGCGTAAAAGTCAGGTGGCCAGCCTAGTTTTATGATCAATAAATGGTATTTATTGCGTGAGTGCTTCTATGCTGAACTGTACTAAGCCCTCGGGAGAATACAATATAGGAGTTGGTAGACACATGCCCTACAACATGTCATAGTGCATAGAGCATGGGTCTGGGAGTCAGAGGTCATGGTTTCTGATCCCGGCTGTGCCAATTGTCTGCTTTGTGTCCTTAAGCAAGTCATTTCACTTCTCTATGCCTCAGTTCCCTCATCTGTAAAATTGGGATTGAGACTGTGGAGCGGGGATGTGTCCAACCCGATTTGCTTGTATCCACCGCAGTGCTTAGTACAGTGCCTGGCACACAGTAAGAGTTTAATGAATTCCTTTTTTTCCCCCTTTTTTTAAACCCACCTACAGTGAACTTAGTGTTGGACAGTCTGGTTTCAGCTGGTGTGTGTGGGATGGGTACAGCACAGGATGCTTTTATGTCCGGTATTTCTATTTTCAGCACCCAACCTCCCTCCGCCTTGGGACCTGCTGCCAAGTTCTGCAGCTTGGAGGGGAGGACCTGTTTTCAGGGGGACATGACGGCTCTGAAGAAAATGGGGACCCGGTAGGTGTCGGGAGTTGGGGGCGTCAGAAGTCATTGTGGCCTCAGACAGACTTCGCCAAATGGCACGCACGACGTCATTTTGTTATACTCTCTGTCTGACCTAATGTGATGTCACATGTATCTTCTCGTCCCCGTCTGGATGAGCCATCAATGACCGCACAGAGTCAAAGCGTTTGTCATTCAAAGTCTCCCCTCCCAACTCTTCCACCCCCAACTTTGGTAGATATTCCCATTTTCTGGGAAACCTAGAATGCTGTCCTGCTCCACAAGTCACCATTTTTAGGGTTCAAGAAATTAAAATTTTTCAGTTCCCCTTTCACGATAGGGAAAATGGTTTTGTTTACTTTTTGGCGCCTATTTAAAGAATCGGATTTTTCTCACCATGCAAGAATTTGGCACGCTAATTAAACGTAAGAGATGGTGCATTACAACATTATTTGCTATGCATTTTCTTTTGCAGTAGACTGCTAATCATTTGGTGCCATTCTGTCTGGGACCTGTGCTTTCCGATTGTCCACATCAAATCTCTCTCCAGAATTTTGATTCAACAAAATCCTTTTCTATCATTTTTTTTTTTACCTTTCTAGTATGAAAATAACTGACTTTAGCAGATGGTTGAATGAGAAGCTGCGTGGCTCAGTGGGAAGATCCCGGGCTTGGGAGTCAGAGGTCATGAGTTCTAGTCCTGGTTCCGCTGCTTGTCAGCTGGATGACCTTGGGCAAGTCACTTAACTTCTCTGTGCCTCAGTTACCTCATCTGTAAAATGGGGGTTCAGACTGTAAGCCCCACTTGGGACAACCTGATTACTCTATCTACCCCAGTGCTTAGAACAGTGCTTGGCACATAGTAAGCGCTTAACAAATACCAACATTATGAAACAAAGAATGTGTTTTATATAGCATTTAGGTTGTAGCCAGTGTCACCATACATAGGTACGCCTCACCCTACTTCAGACGATTTCAGTGTCTAATTTAATTCCTGAAGATATTTAAGTAAATTGTAGTAGTGGCCAGAATGTTAGGATTGTCCTGTTGGTGTTCATAATGGATAAGGACTCCCTAAGATTTGTTACCTTGAGTTGACGAGATCCCAGGTAAATATGTTTCCGAGCATTCTGCTGTAATATCGTTTAATGTTAGAAGCAGAGACACGAAATTTGACACCGTGGCTTTCCGACTGTCCTGAACAGAACTAAATAGTTACTGTTTCCTTAAAATAGGAATGTTCCCCCAACATTTGAATTCATCTTTATGCTTTCAGTGCTCCCACACACAGTCGATCAGAGCTCCAAGAGTTTGTGAGTGTTGGGTGGGTTGAGTGTCTATGCCATTGTTTAATTGCTGTTGGTGAACAGTTGGGGAAAATTTCGGTAAAAAGGTCAGAGCTTTATTTTTATGGTATTTATTAAACGCTAGCTACGTTAAACGCTGTTCTAAGTGCTGGGGTAAATAAAACCGAAAATTTTTTGGTTATAGAATTTAGGAAGTAGAATTATCCTGCTGAAAGTTACTGATCCTGTTACAAAAAAAAAAATTGAGAACTACAGATGGAAGCTTGAATGCTTCTCACAGAAAAAAAAAATCCATAAAATATAGCCGTCCACCTAAGGGAATAGTTAATGATGCTTTCCTAAGTTTTTTCTGTCTGCTGTGGATGGAAGTGTCTCTTTATAATTCTAGTACAATACAGAGTTCACCAGACAAACCACTCCTTTCTCAATTGCAGCACACCAGACTTCTTACCTGTTTTATGGCTCCCAACATTTATCTTTCGTGCTGTCCTTCACTAATAGTAATAGTAATTGTGATATTTAAGTGCTTACTATGTGCTAGGCCCTGTTCTAAGGTCTGGGAAAGATGCAAAGTAATCAGGTCAGACACAGTTCTTGACCCACATGAGGCTCAAAATCTAAGTAGGCAGAAGAATAGGAATTTAATCCCCAATTTACAGATGAGGAAACTGAGGCAGAAATTTACTGACTCTGCTTCTTCACTTGGATCTGGACTCTTAAGTACTTGTTAGTCACCCCACCCTCAGCCCCACAGCACTTAAGTACATATCTATAATGTATTTATATTAATGTGGCAAGAGCCCGGGCTTGGGAGTCAGAGGACATGGGTTCTAATCCCAGCTCTGCCACTTGTCTGCTGTGTGACCTTGGGCAAGACGCTTCACTTCTCTGTGCCTGAGTTACCTCATCTATAAAAGTGGGATTAAGACTGAGCCCCAGGTAGGACAGCCTGATTCCCTTGTATTTACCCCAGTGCTTGACACATAGTAAGCACTTAACAAGTACCAAAATTAACCAATCATATTTATTGAGCACTTACTGTGTGCAGAGCACTGTATTAAAGCACTTGGGAGAGTACATTATAACAATTGGATGACACATTCCCTGGCTGCAATGAGCTTACAGTCTAGAGGAGAGACAGGCGTTAATAAAAATAAATTCATTCAGTCGTATTTATTGAGCACTTACTGGGGGCAGAGCACTGCACTAAGCGCTTGGGAGAGGACAGTAAAACAATAAACAGACACATTCCCTGCCCGTGACAAGCTTACGGTCTAGAGGGGGAGACGGACATTAATATAAAGAAATTACGGATCTGTACATAAGTGCCGTGCAGCTGAAGGAGCCTGTCTCCCCTTCTAGACTGTAAACTCATTGTGGGCGGGGAAAATTCAGAAGAATCTGGGTTATAATCCCGGCTCTGCCACTTGTCTTCTCTGTGACTTTGGGCAGTTCACTTCTCTGGGCCTCAGTTATTCATCTGTAAAATGGGGATTAAGACTGTGAGCCCCATGTGGGACAGAGATTGTGTCCAACCCGATTACCTTGAATCTACCCCGGCTCTCAGTACAGGGCCTGGCACATAGCAAGCGCTTAAGAAATACCACTATTATTATTATTATTATTAGCCAACCATACAGTAGCCATCACGGCTGGTCGTGGCCTCCCATTTTATGCTTCTGTCTCGCACAACAAGGTCGTTCTGCGAGGAGCGCCGCGTAGATTCCGGCAGTCTATCTTCTGGCAACTCATTCCTTCAGATCTTGTTGGGTCATTTGGTAGACCTGCTAGGACCGTTTAAGAAGAGCTAGTTTCATCATTGTGGGATGGGCCAAATCCCTTACTGCTGTAGAAGACGGGATCACGTTACAGCTGCGAGACTTGGGTCTGAGGCTGTTTGCCCCGTAGGCCACCCCCACACTCTCCACCAATCTCCTTGCTTTGGTTTTCGGCTCTTCTTTTCACCAGCACCCCCAGTCGGACAATGGGCTGACTGAAGCGGGCTTCTGTGACGGAGTTCAGTTTCGTGTCGCTGACAAAGATCTCTGGTGTGTGTAGGATTTTCCTGGCACCGTTGGCTCAGTTACTGCAACTTTTCTCCGGGCTTATTGTTAATCTTTACCATTAGGCTGAATCTGCGAAGCAGTTCTCCCTGGTCTAAGCGCGTGCCTCCGGGATGTGGACCAGCTGCTAAGTGACCGTCTCCAGGCGTTTTAATGGTGGTGTTCCCGGGACTTTCCAGATGCTCGGAGGGGGTCATGTCCCCTGTCCTGTTGTCTGATTTATTCAAATCATTCATTCAGTTGTATTTATTGAGCGCTTACTGTGTGCAGAGCACAGTACTGAGCGCTTGGGAGAGTGCAACACAATGATAAACAGACCCATTTTCTGCCTAATGCCGTATCGTAATTATGGGTAGTAAGAATAGTATTAAAGCACTTCCTGGGTGCCGAGCACTGTGCTAAGTGCTGGGAGAGACAACGTAGTTGGGAATTAGACACGGTCTCCGTCCCTCGGGGTGGGTACGTCGTTAGCTGGTCCAGAAGGGTCCAGGCTGGCGGTGCCAGGCAGTGAAGTAATAGTAATAATAACTTTGCCATTTGTTAAGCATCTACTATGTGCCAGGCACTGTCCTAAGCGCTGGGATGGATACTAGCAAATTAGGTTGGACACCGTCCTTGTCCCGCGGGGGCTCACAGTCTTAATCTCCATTTTATATACGAGCTAACCTAGGCACAGAGAAATGAGGGGACTTGCCTAGGGTCATTCAGCACACAAGTGGTGGAGCCAGGATTAGAAGCCAGATCCTTCTGAGTTCCAGGCCGGTGCTCTACCCACTAGACCATGCTGCTTCACCGTCACACAGCACAGGGTACCACAGTCACAGCCATCACCACAACTTCATCTCTCTTTGTGAAGATGTTTGTTATAATTTACACTCCCAAGCACTTAGTAAAGTGCTCTGCACGCAGTAAGTGCTCAGTAAATACGGCTGGCTGACTGATGTTAGCAACGCTGCGGTCCTGAAGCCTCTTCTCAGTTGAAAGGGTCCCACAGGTGCCTCCAGTCTGGGCAGGTTTGGCATCAGATGTGAAAACATACCATGTGTCCCAGCTCTGATATGCCCTGCTGACTTCCTCACTATTTAGGGTGTGCTTTTGCTGTAGGTGGAGGCAAATTTTTAGGCTTCAAGGCCTTATCCTTTGGAATAGGAGAAGGTATGGAAAAATGGTTGATATTCTCTGTGCCCATGTCTGCAGGTTACCCTTCTTGGTTTTTTGGGTGTGGCTATAATGGATTATTCTGGTATGATGCCCTGCTCAGGGTCGATGCTCAGTAAATCCTGTTGGTAATGGTGTAGAAATCTTTGGTTTGGCAACCGATAAAGCCTTACAACTCTTCAACCTTGACTTCCCTCAACTGGTCCTGCATGTTCCATACTTACTCTGTGTGCATCATGCAGACTTCTATAAGCATCTCTTTGGATGGGGTCATGTTTATGATCTTGTCTTGCCTAAAGTGTGGCTTGAGGGTCCTTGATAGGTCTTTGTAAGAAAGAAGGTGTGCATTTTTTTTCTTTAGGAAATCAGCATGGCCTAGTGTGTATAGGCCAGGCCTGGGAGTCAGAAGTACAGCTGGGTTCTAGTCCCGTGTCCACCACTTATCTCCTGTGAAACCTTGGACAAGCCACTTAATTTCTCTGTGCCTCAGTTCCCTCATCTGTAAAATGGGAATTCAGACTGTGAGCCCCAAGGGGACGTGGGCTGTGTCCAACCTGATTACCATTTATCTATCCCAGAGCTTTGAACAGTGCCTGGCATTTATTAAGTGCTTAACAAATTCCACTAAAAAAAATAAATTTATGATGTTTATTGAACGCTTAAAGCATGCAGAGCACTGTATCAAGCCCTTTGGAGAGTTCAGTACAATAGAATTGGTAGGCACTTTCCCTGCCCACAGTAAGCTTACAGTCTCAGGGGATTTATTTCACTGCACTGCAAGGAGTTCTAAGAAAGCAACATGGACTATGCTGTGCCCCTTTGAGAGTGCCCAAGATGTACTTGTTGACTGGCAGTGGGGAATGCAATATTTGTTGATCATGATGATTTAGTAATATGCTATCAGAATGCGCTGGGGAAAAAACAGTTCTGGCTATGTGGCCGTATTATTCAAGGCATTTCCTAAGGTCATTGAGCAGATATTAGTTAGATGTCTCCTTGCAACAATCTGGTCCCAGTCATTTCGGCCATAATCTTATGTAACTCCCAACCTTCTCAGCCTGGACTGGCCAGGCTCATTGTAATTTGGAGAAAATCTGATTGCCGGTCCTTTCACGGACAGACATGGGGCTGAACATCTCAGCAGACTTGTTTATATCTACCACAGGACTCTGGCTCCAAGCCAAAAAGTTGGTTGGAGCCAGGTAGGAGGGTGCGGCAGAGGAATCAATAAATCAGTCAATCCGTAGTATTTATTGCACTTACTGCGTACAGAGCACTTAATACAGTGCTCGGGAGAGTACAGCAGAGTTGGTAGATGTGTTCCTTGCCCACAGTGAGCTTATAGTGTGGGGGCGGGGGTGGGGAAGGGAACAGACATTAATATATCAAGAAGAAGAAGAATTGAGGTATATAAGTGCTTACTGTGTTCCAGGCACTCTACTAAGCACTGGGGTGGAAACAAGTAAATTTGGTTGAACACAGTCCCTGTCCCACATGGGGTTCATAGTCTCCATCCCCATTGTATAGATGAGGCAACTGAGGCACAGAGAATTAAAGTGACTTGTCCAAGGTCACACAGCAGAGTGCCAGAGCTAAGATCAGAACCCATGACCTCTGACTCCCAGGCCCATGCTCAGTCCACTCTGCCATGCTGCTTATAAATATCTATAATATATAATGTTTATACATGTACATTGACTCTGCCCAATACTTGTTGGGTCCAAGTATTCTTATTTGGGAAGGCCTCAAATTATCTATTTTTTGGCAGTTGTCCAGCCCTATTTACAAACCCTTGATTACTTGACACTTGTATGTTTTGTCTAATACGATTCGCTCAGGGAATAGGCACCAAGTACTAAGTAAATACGGTTAGTTCTGCTGCAGCAATTGAAAGTGTACACATTTAGCTATGTCCCTGGTGTAGAGTGTTTTTATAGTTCTCTTCAGAATGTAAGCTCCTCAAGCACAGGTTTTGTCGGGACTTTTTGTGTGTCTTTCCCTTACACCCAGTACAGTGCTCTGAAAAGTGGGTGCCTGGGTGAGGCTTGGAAAACAGAGCAATTGTTTTCTTCCACAGAGATTGAGGGTCATTTTTAGAAATGCCCTGTCTTGGACAGCAAGAATTCGGAGGGCACTGTCAGCTCCAACCAAGAGCACGTTGTGGGCGAATGTTTGGCTGTGATGGCAAATTGCCCAATCTGCTGGTTGGGCCCAAGAAAGGACACGAAGGCCAATTCAAAGAGTTGAGGTTTTGCCTTTCTCTCTGGAAACTTTTGGTGACTAATCCAGCAAATCAGTTTGGGAGCTTTTAGTCTCATATGCTTCAACTTCAGTCTGGGGCGAGGAGAAAGGCCTACGTACTGTCTCCTCAGCTTTTAAAAAGCTGGATCAAACCCTGGTCCTCCCTTTCTTGTGGTGGAATGGGCTTGGTAAATCGTTCCGTCCCCACCAGTCCCGTTCAAACACAGAAAAAGTGTATGTAGTTAGTCTTAAATACCCAGAAACCATGTTAAAAGTAAACTCCGCTGCCTTGGGACAGACGGTACTCTGCTTTCCACATATTTTGAAATGAGTTGGGAATAACTGTGGGAATATGGTTTGAATTTCGAAGATCCAAGTAAAACATGCTCACTTCCTCCTTTCATCTGGGTTGTCCTTCTATTTCCCATCATGGCCCTTTACCACATCTTTCTCCTTTGTTTCTGGAGAACTCAGCACGGCAGTGTGAGCGGGCAACCAGGTCATGCTTTACCAACTGAATCTTCCACACCTTTATGGGGAGGAGGAAGAGGTTGTTTTTTTTTTTTCTTTTTTTGGCAAATTACAATTCATGAAATTAATTGAGAAAATTCCTTTTTCAATCGAAATGCTTCCGGAAATAGTGTTCTTGGTCTCTTGGGACTCTCAAACTTTCTGGCATTCAAAGCTCCAGGCTCTGGCCCCGGGACAGGAGGGAAGGGTGAAAGGGAAAAGTTTTTTTTTTTGGAAGGTAGTTACTCTGAAAGTTACTGAATCGGCATGATAACTTGAAGAAAAAGCCCTAGTTTTCAGTTGCACTCATTCTGGTCCCAGTGTGGCACATAATAATAAACCACAGAATTGTAGAAAATGTTCAAGTGACCCATGTGGGCTTGGTACTTAGAAAACAACAAAAGATATTGTCCCTGCTTTCATGGGTGTTACGTAGGTTCTGGCTTCTGAAGTCCCTCCCCAAACAGTTACTATCACAGCCAAAGACTGCCTTTGAAAGTATTTTTAAAGAGGAATTTGCAAGTAAATAGAAGCTGTGGTCCTAATTAAACATACACACACACACACACACACACACACACACACGGTCAAAAACAGATGCTGTGCATTACAAGTCTGCTCTGTCACAGGATTTTTCACATCTTTTCCTGGACTAACTTCATGAGTATGTGTGCACATGCTCTATTTTTTTATTCATAAAATTTAAAATCTTAAACTTTGCCTTTAGTCTATTGGTCCAGAGAAGAAATGGACGTTGTGAACAGTGCTTGACAATAGAAAATGCTCAACAAATATGGTAATGATAATAATGATAATAATAATGAGGTAGAGGCTGGAGCAATTCAGAATGTACCTTTGGAGCTAGACCCATTTGCTGCCATGAGGGTCCTGGGTCTTTGAGGATCGATTAGAAGTGTGTGGCTCCATAAACACTGGTGTAATTACTAATTACATGGCCATCCCCTGCAGACAGTGATGACTGTGTTTGATCTTTTAAAATAATAATTCAACCAAATATGTGATATTTATGTAATGGTAAGGAAAAAGATTTTTCCCTGAAACATCAACTTCTGCGGGTTAGCTTGATTATTTGAAGTAAAGCTGTTTGGTTTGGACAGCTAGAAGGTGCCTCTGTATTAGTAATCTGGGTGTGTCCTTTCAGCAAGAGGACAGTTATGGGTGCATAGCAAGGCAGTAGCCCAGTCAAACACGGCCAGCAACAGATGGCCAGGGCGGCTGCGGGTGGGTTGTGGAGAATGGTGTCTCTGGAAGAATGTGGTTCGAATTCTTACCACTAAACTTGGCAGGAGAAAGTTAGTTGTCAATATGGCCAGGATGGATGGATGGTAGCAGGTGTGGTGGAGCCACTGAATCAGTTCAGGAAATGATGTCAGTTGGCATCTCCATTCCTTGCTTAGAGCAGAAGTGGCCCGACCCAGTGAATGAAACGGATTTGCAAGTCAAGACACAAGGTCCCCGATCTGGAAGTCCTGTTTGAAGCACTAGGGCACCTGTATACCCTCCACCCGGCAGGTGTAACAGCAGTCCTGGGTGGGCAGGGGCAGAGGCAGCAAGGTATAGTGGATAGAGCACGGGCCTGGGAGTCAGAAGGTCATGGGTTCTAATAACAGCTCCACCACTCGTCTGCTGTGTGACCTCAGGCCAGTAACTTCACTTCTCTGGACCTCAGTTTCGTCATCTGTAAAAGGGGGATTGAGGCTTTGAGCCCCACGTGGGTCTGGGATTGTGTCCAACCCGATTTGCTTGTATCCACCAGGGCGCTTAGTACAGTGCCTTGGCACATTGTAAGTGCTTAATAAATACCACAAGTATTATTATTATTATTAGGGGCAGGGTGGGGTAGGCAAGCAAGACATGAAAAGTGGGAATCTTGTGGTTGTGGAGCTTAAAATATAGTTGGGGAGACGGACAGGAGGACAAATCTTAGTGAAGAGTGAGAGAAATGATTATAAAGGGCACGAGTCTATCAATATGTAAGGGTGGTAGTAATGATGGTATTTATTAAGCGCTTACTAAGGTAGCCGGAGAGTTGCCGTGGCATTTACTTGATGTGAAATGAAGATAATAGAGAGATGGTGTTGTCTAATGGATAGAGCACAGACCTGGGAATCAGGAGACTTGGATTCGAATCCCAGCTCTGCCACCTGCTTGTTTTGTGACCACAGGCAAGTCCCTTAATTTCTCCGTGCCTCAGTTTCCTCAACTGTAACATGAGGATTAAATGCCCGTTTTCCTTCCCTCTTAGACTGTGAGCCCCATGAGAAGCAGCATGGCCTAGTGGCAAGAACATGGGCTTGGGGGTCAGAGGGTGTGGGTTCAAATTCCTGCTCCACCACTTATTTGCTGTGTAATCTTGGGCAAATCACTTAAATTCTGTCTCCGTTACCTCATTTGTAAAATGGGGATCAAGACTGAGCCCCAGGTGGAACAGGGACTGTGCCCAACCTAATTAGCTTGTATCTACCCCACTGCTTAGAACAGTGCTTGGCACATAGTAAGCACTTAACAAATACCTTAATTATGTAGGACAAAGTCTGCATGCAATCTGATTGTCCTATCTCTCTGAGGGCATGGCACCATAGTAAGCACTTTACACTCTTTTTTAGAATCTGCAGTCTTTGAGACACATGCACACAGAAGACATTGGAGTGATTATGAATCACTCTGCAGAGTCAGCACAGCATTGAGATCTGCCAGGAATTCTGAAGGAAAGCAATTCCTGTTCTGGGGAAATCCGGACAGCGATTACACACAGCCAAAGTTCTCGTCTTCAACACAACACTCAAAGCAGTGATTGAATTCTGCTAGCTAGTAAGCATGCTGTTCTGTGGGCTACAGTGAAAAAAAAACAAAGGCCAAAATGGATTAAAACACTTAGTACAGTGCTCTGCTCCCCTCTCAGGATCACACCCGGAGAGTTCCCAATACTCTACCAGTCTCGACTACAGGAGGGAGAGTCAAGCAGAGGCCTACCCATTCCCATTCCTAGCTTGGAGTCAAAACTCACCTGTGCTGGGCAGCAGCGGGATGGGAAGCAGTAGAAGGTGGGGACTCAAGTTTACTGCACGGAAGAAGGCAATGGTAAACCCCTTGCGGATTTTTACCGAGAAAACCCTACGGATCCGCTACCGGAAAGATTGCAGATGTAGTGCGGGGCGTTCTCGGAGAGATGTCGTAGACTTGCTATGGGTCAGAGATGACCGGATGGCATGAGAGAAGACAGTGCTCTGCACACAGTAAGTGCTCAATAAATACGATTGGCTGACCATTTGAGAAGACTTCAAGGCAATATGGGAACAACAGGGAATCAAACTTAATACAAGTTGCAGGTCTACAAGGCCATGTGTCCAACCTTCTCTATGCCCTGGCCTAGTAGAAAGAGCACAGGCCTGGTATCCCGAGGACCTGGCTTCTAATCCCTGCTCCCTCACCTGCTTTGTGACCTTGGACAAGTCACCTCACTTCATTGTGTCTGTTTCCTCATCTACAGAATGGGCCTTCGATACGCGTTCTCCCTCCTATTTAGACCCTGAGCCCTGTGTGGGACCTGATTATCTTGGACCTACCCCAGCGCTTAGTACAGTGCTTGGCACAGAGTAAGTACTTAACAAATACCTCCATTATTAGGACAAAGACCCCATTCAGTTCCCGAAGCAGTTTCATCAGCATAATTTATGAACCACTTACTGCTCCTTTTCTCCTGGTTTTCGACCTCTCAGTTGTAACAAAAGAAGCAGACTTGTATGTCTTTGTACCTTTCCCAGTGAATGGTTTGTGCTGTGGTTGGCACTGCATGCCCAGCTGATTTAGGAAAGAGCTCTTGGCAGCTGAAAAAGGAGATTTGGCCACAGATGGTCATGGGTTCGGGGAAGACCTTGGGGTTGAGGACCCCCTCAAAACTTAACTGATGCAAAATCTGCCCAATTTCCGCCCCGATAGAATGTACCCATTACAGGACTTTACAACCCGGCCGCTTTTCAAGTTCCTGTACTGAGCTTAATTATAATAGTAGTAATTATGGTATTTAAGTGCTTACTATGTGCCAAGCCCTGTTCTGAACACTGGGATAGTTACAAGATAATCAGATTGACCCATGTGGGGCTTAATCCCCATTTTACAGATGAGGTAATTGAGGCACAGAGAAGTTAAGTGGCTTGCCCGAGGTCAGAGAGCAGTCAAGTGACAGAGCTGAGATTAGAACCCACATCTTCTGACTCCCAAGCCTGTGCTCTTTCCACTAAGCCACGCCGGTTCAAGTTCACATTTTGTGTGGGATCAGCTGCGGAAGCTTATTTCCTTCAGAAGTAATATTAAAGATGCTTTTGGACCCCTTTCCCTTTCATGTACTTGGTAGAGGCTGTAAGGAGCATCTTTTCCATACTTTGCTAATTTTGTCTTGTTGAAAAATAATTCATTCGTATTGGAGTGCCTGCTGTGTGCAGAGCAGTGTACTGAGCCCTTGGAAGAGTACAATACCACAATAAACAGACCCATTCCCCGCTCACAACGATCTTACTTCAGCAATGTGGTTGTTTTTTTTCCTTAATTGGTCCAATAAGAACTTTACTCCTGCTGGAAACCCACCACTTAAATATGTTATCCCCCTTCCTCCTGAGTATTGTCAGTAAAAGTATTTTTGGACCCCCATGCAGTGTACCAGAACAATAAAATATGTTTCCTGCCTCCAAGGAGCTGATGATCTGAGTTTACAACTCTCATCCCATCTACATCTTCTCAGGCCATTAATGAGCCCCAAGGCAAATTTCGAGTAGTGATAGCAGTGATATTTGTTGTTTACTTTCTGCGGAGCCCTGTACTTAGCACTTGGGAGATACACAGGTGGAATTTAGACATGCTTCCTGATCCCCAAGGGATTCACACCCTAAGAGTAAGGGAAAGGGGAAAAGAGGAAAACTATATAAAAAACAAGGCTGTGGTTAGCAGGGAGAATCCTTTGTCTCATAAAATCTCGACTCTTTCCTCCTAGCACTCCTGGGGAGAAGCTGAGCCTTAAATGAATGCCTTCTTCACATTCTTAACTTGCTGCATTGGACAGAGGTATTCCTTAGCCAGGTACTGGCCAAGGTTGGGCTGACAGGGTGGTAGCCCCACTGAAGTTCTATTAGCCCTCCAGGCTTAGCAGCGGTGAAGCTGCTCCCCGAAGAGACAGTTGCTTCTCCCAATTGGCCATAAATGCCGATCCCAGTTCTGTGCGAGCCTAAACCCACCTCAGTCCCTGTTAGCTTGGTCTTCCGGGCTTGTGTCATGCGGAGTGAGGTCAAAGGATGCCTGAAACAGGTTTGGCGCTCACCAGTTCCTGTCTGAGCTGGTAGGATTAAAGGACAGACGTTCTAGAGAAAGTATATCCACGGAGTCGCTACGAATCGGAAATGACTCGACGGCACTTAATAATAATAATAATAAAAATAGTAATAATAATTGGTAGTAGGCGTGACCTGGGCCAAGTTACTCCAATGGTCCAATCTTCCCAAGTATAAATGTGTTAATGTAGGTAAAATACTTTAGGTCTGTGAGGTGAAAGGCTTCATGTAAATAAAGATGGAAGGATAGGTAGAACCCTATTGCACTTGACAAGAGATAATTCTCTCACATGCACATGAGAACAGCCTTCCAGAGGGTGTTGAAAGAGCGGAAGCACAAGTTTGAGAGCAAAGTACTAAGGAGTTTGTTAGCCATGATCTTCCCCTTAAGAAAATATGGTTTCACAGAGTAGATTTATATGTAAATGTTATGTTATGTGATAAACCTGGTTTAGATTTAAACTTACGTTCTACTTGCCAGGAGAGATTGACTGGCTGAGGGTTTTCAGATGTCTAGGTACAGCGGAAATAATGCTCCACATTTTTTTCAAGCAACAACTCTTTCTGGGTGTCCAGAATTGTAATTTTTGTAATTGATTGTAATTAATTTTCCTCATCTCATTTAGTCAGTCCAGTGTTTTTGATTGGTTGCAAGACTACAGCTGTAAAAGGAAATTGGAATCTGATCCTAGTGACAAAGTGAATGATATAGCAATCATTTCTTATCAAAGCGTTGTCCTTTGGGTATGTGTCTCTTGGCTTTTATTAATGGTTCCCAAAATAGGTCAGGGTATAAGTGTACAAACATTAAAAAGCATACGTTTGTGGTTTAGGAGCTGAAGCCTGGGGAAGGATTAGATGGAACAATGCAGTATTGTTCCTCGGAGTCAATTAAGCATGTAGCTTTAGCTAGCTTGGTTTCAGCCCCTAGCATGTGACACTATAAATAACACTTGCACAACAAACATGGGCTTGATAAGTGAGCCATAAATCTGGGCTGTCTGCCCACTTCTCTGAATTTTAAAACCAACCCTGCCATCATGATATCCTGGGAAGTTTGACAACAGCATCAAGCAAGAAAAGGTAAACAATACGGAAACCAACTATTGACATTCATAAGACTCACTTTGCATTATTCCAATTGGCCAGCTGTGTCTCCTTCATAGGTTCATTTCTACAAGTGAAACTTCTGAATGTAAGAAGTTCTCAGATAAACTTTCTACCAGGGATAATAAGCACCAGGTATCGACTTTCCCCTTTCCTTTACTAATGGGGATAGTTGCAATATGTCTGGTTTAAAACAGATCATGCAACATTAGATTTCCATGCTTTACTTATTGCAGAGTATGCATGAATGGACATTCTTTATATCCCTCCTGTCATTCTCTGAAAAGCACAGTCACTGGTATTTATTGAACATGTACTATGTGCAGAGAACGGTGCTAAACTCTTGGGAGAGTACAATCCAACTGAGTTAGCAGACATGCTCCCCTCCCACAGCAAGCTTAGCATCTGCAATCTGATACAAGGGGTGTGTGTGTATGTGTGTGTGTTTGTTCTCAGAGTGATGCATTTTAGCTTTCATCCAGGCCACAATTGCCAGAAGGCATCTCTTTCCGTGACACGCAAAGATACGGCCTAGTTTGGTGTTAGCCATAAAAATACTTGATCAGGACAAAAATCTATTTGTCCCATTGCCGTTTGTGTGATTGAATCAAGATGGATAAAGTGGACCTGAGAATGTATAGTAATGCAGGGTAAACCAGAAATTGATACGTCCTAGTCCTATACGATCTGTAATCTTGACAACTTGACACTACTCTGGGAGCCTTGAAAATTCAAAATTTTGGTGTGCAGCAAAGATGTTGGGTGATGAGGGAGAGAAGAGACTGTAGAAGTGGTGGAGTGTTTCCATTATGTTCTCTTCTCAGCAGACCTGGTTCCACAGGTACCATCACTGATGCACAGTTTTACAACTCAGTTTTAGCAAATAAATCTTGAATTGCATTTTTTTGAAGTTTTGGTGATCACCAAGTTGAAGATTTAAATGTAAATTAGATGTCTTCTGTTAAAATAACAATTATTGGAAAAGTCTTGAAATATAGCTAGGATTGCTACTACAGCGCCAAATTAAATATAAGCTGTCTTTACTTATGTCACATTTCTCATGCCAGGGTCCTATGTTGTGTGTTGATTTGGAAGAGAAAGATATTTAAAGAGCTTTTTGAAGGGAGGAAAGGAAAAGAGCCCTTAAGTTCCCCACTTACATTAGCAGCAGGCAAGGTCTTAAGGACTTGCGGAGCCAGTTCTTGTCACCTTTGCCAGGGGACCTTTCTGAGGAGAGCCAGTTTCTCTGGATTGTGCAGTGAAGAATAGCGAGGACATTTGTTTTGACCAGTAGAGTGAAGCCAAGAGCCCATAGCAGGACTACTTTGGGCTACCAAGTCGGTGGCCAGCATCACAGCGATTTGAGAGGACCATCTGTCTTGTTTTGGTTTTCCATGGCTCGGCAAACCTATTGAGGGACCAAGTCGCTGAATATTCTGAATATTAAAGTAGAAGCTTTTTTTTAACCCCAATAACAATAAATATAGATTAATACTTGGCAAGTGCTTAGTATGTGCTAAACACAATACTAAGTGTTGGGGTAGACACAAGTTAATCAGGGTGGACACAGAGCCTGTCTCACATGGGACATGCTTTTAGTAGGAGAAATTAGGATTTAATCTCCGTTTTATAGATGAGGAAAATGAGACCCAGAGAAAAGTAGTAATAGTAATAAATTGCCATCTTTGTAAAGTGCTTACTATGTGCCAGGCACTGTTCTAAGCACTGGTGTGGATACAAGCTAATTGGGTTGAACGCAGTCCATGTCCCACATGGGGCTCAGAGTCTTAATCCCCATTTTAGAGATGAGGTAACTGAGGCACAGAGAAGTGAAGTTACTTCCCCAGGGTCACACAGCAGACAAGTGGTGAAGTTGGAATTAGAACTCAGGTTCTCTGATGCTCAGGCCCTTTCCATTAGGCCACCCCTTAGTCCTCCAACCTCTTGGACCAAGGGCACGGCAACATTTTGTGTGCTCTCTGCCCATTGTTCCAGACTTTGTGGGTGGCCAGTAAATACCCCAAACCGAAGACACTCCTAAGCAGCCTACAGCCTTTGCCAAGAGTGGAAATTGAACAAGGGAGAGTAATTAAGATAAGGCAAGCAGGAAAGAACATCCTTCTTTCCTTCACCCATTCAGTCTTTGAGTTTCAGTGCAGATAGTGACAAATTGGAGTGATAAAGTTCCCCTGAAGCTGCTAGTGACCTTTGTGTGAGTAATGGTGCCTTACAATGGGCAATAATGACCTTGGGCATATTAAGGATAGGCAGCAAGTGTAAGAAGGCATTGGGCCAGGTCAGAGAGGCAAGTACAACACTTGGTTTTTGTTATTTTTCTCATTCCGCACCTTAAAATTGAGACCCCACCGGTTAAAGATTGCTATTGGTTCCTCCTACTCGTTTCATTTATTAATTATGGCATTCATTAAGTGATTACTAGATGCTAAGCACTGAATTAAGTGCTGGGGTAGATAAAATTACTGGAAAAGTCCCTGTCCCATGTGGGGCTCACAGTCATTAGTAGTGGGAGAGGAGGATTTATGCTTTCATATTCTGAAAGGAATAATAATTAAGTACTTACTGAGTGCTGGGAAAAGAAACCCAGGTGGAAATTAGACATGGTTCCTGCCCCTCTGGACTGTAAGCTCGCGGTGGGCAGGGACTACCAACTCTGTTATAGTGTGCTCTCCCAAGTGTTTAGTACAGTACTCTGCAGGTAGGTGTTCAATAATTGCCATTGATAGTAAACGCTTAACAAATACCATGTAAAAAATTATCATCTGGTCACCCTCTGCCGTATCCTGACTGAATTCTGTCCAGAAGCTCAAGACTAGAACTTCAGGCATGCTAATGACATCAGTTTTTCTACTCAGTTGTCCTGTGACATGGAGGTTGCGTGGAGTGGTTTCAGTGTATGTCACACCATCGCAACTATCCCACACCATCACACTGGATCCTGACAGGTCGGTGTTCCTTGGATCCCCGTTGCCTAATTCCCTGATGGAGCTCTAGCCAAATGCATAATGAAAATACCCTCTGGCAGAAAAGAGCATACTTTCTGACTAAATACCAACGAACCAAGAGAACGTGTCCTCTAAACACACCCAGTCTTAATTTTTAAGTCAATATTGGTGGCTCATCTCCTGGAATGTAATACAAATGACTGCGTTTATGTTGGAGGGAGATTAGGTTGCCTTAGAGCCAAATGGAGCTCTTAGGGAAAGAGCTACAAGTCTAGCTTCACTACTGAGAAAGGAATATTGTTTATAGTTCCTTGTCTTAAATGGCAGCCTCTGGTGGGTTTTCCTTCAAAGTTTAGGTACCAGTAATAGAAGGAGACTTGAAGGTAGCAAAAAGCCAAATATTTCAATAGATTTGAGATCATTTTATCAGACTAGTTCTTTGAGCTTATCAGCCTAGTCAGGAATTTCTCATATGAGGAGTAATGTGGATATTTCTGTCTGTCTAAAGCCTACAGGATGGATGGATACTTCCACTGGTCATCCTTGTTCCCTGGACTGGCAAGTGCTGTAGATTGTGAGCTCAGATTTACTCCCTGGCAATAAGACATTCTGGGAGGAAATTGAAGCCTTTCAGACCGCTTTGAGGGTGTTTTAGAAAACTGTTGGTGCACGTATAGCATACTGTAAATGCTGTCTGTGTATAACAGTCTCTAGGGAATTAAATTAATGCTCCATTTGAAGTGTATAAATTATTACCAGGGAGTAAATAGGCCCTGGGAGCATTTAATATGTTGTTTTCCCAGGAAAGATCTATTCCTGCCCTCACAGTCCACTGAAGATGCAGATAGTGGAAGATGCAGCTCTGTGTCCTTCAGAACTTCAAATGAATGGAGAAGCAGCGTGGCCTAGTGGAAGGAGCACGGGCCTGGGAGTCAGAGGACCTAGGTTCTAATCCTGGCTCTGCCACTTGTCTGCTGTGTGAGGGTGGGCAAGTCACTTTACGTCTCTGTGCCTTATCTGTAAAATGGGGATTAAATCTGGGAGCCCCATGTGGGACATACACTCTCTCCAACCTGAATTAGCTTGCATCTCCCGCAGCACTCAGTACAATGCCTGGCACATTGTAAGAGCTTCACACATATCATTAAAAAAACACCTCAGTGGCATGGGAATTTCACATTGGTGCTTTTTTTTTTTTATGATCCTCCTTTCGGAAGAGGCATGGGCTAGAAGTCAGTCAAATTTATTGAGCGCTTACTATATGCAGAATGCTGTCCTAAGAGCTTGGTAGAATATATAGAAGAGCACCCTTGGTTGTCATGAGTTCAGAAGGGATTCTAATAGTGAGCTGGGGGCCATATCCAGGGAAAGGGTTTATCACCTCAGCAGCTTTGAGAAGGCTGAATGTAAACTAGGATTTCCAGAGTCAGCAGTTTTGGCCAACTGCTTGTAATGGCAGGATTCGATGAGTTAAATTGCTCTAGAGCGAATCTTCCTAGAAAGCTAAAGAGCCTCCTCCTCTTTCTGGGTTAATTGGATACAAACTGCTACCACCCTAGTCCAAGCGTGTACTACTTTTCCGTCATTGGGCAGGGACTGTCACTCCCTGTTGCCGAATTGTACATTCCAAGCGCTTACTACAGTGCTCGGCACACAGTAATCGCTCAGTAAATACGATTGAATGAATGAATGAGTTCTACATCCTGACTCGGATACCACATCCTCCTCATCCTTCCTCTCCTCCCCCAAACTGTGCCCTCTTCACTCTGTTCCCCCTCGCTCCCCTTAAAAACCTCCCCTCGAGGAAGCAGCCTGGCTTGGCGGATAGACCACGGGCCTGGATGCCAGAAGGACCTGGATTCTGATCCCCATTCTGCCCCTTGGCTGTGTGACCTCGGGCAAGTCACTTCACTGTGCCTCAGTTACCTCATCTGTAAAATGGAGATTAAGACTGTGAGTCCTATGTGGGACAAGGACTGTGTCCAACTTGATTAATGTATATCTAACCCAACTCTTAGTACGGTGCCTGGCATATAGTAGGCGCTTAAATATTAGTGAAAAAAAAACCCCAAACCTCTGGGGGTTTCTCTTTTTTGCACCCAGCAGAAACTCCTTCCCTTTGGCTTTAAGGTACTCAGCTTTCTTTCTCCCCACATTTATTCTTGCTCCTCACCCTCTACAAGCCAGCTGGTACGCTTAGCTCCTCTCAAGCCAGTCTTACTCACTGTGCTTCATTCTCACATCTCCCACCACTGAACTCTTGCTCACTCCCTTCTTTCTGAGTTCACATTTGGTCAACCACTGCTCTTCTCATCTTCAAGGCCCTTAGGAAATCACACCTCCAGGAGACCTTCCCGGATATCTCTTCTCCCCAACCTATTTCTCTCCCTACTGCCGCTTCAGCACTTCTGCATCACCCAAGCACTGGGGTGCTCATTCACCCCCCCCCTTCCCCGTTGCACTTCTGCCCGTATCTTTTCACTGTATTGCTTCCTCTTACAAAACACTCATTTATACTAGCACTTGGGCTAGTCATTTGATGTCACAAGGTCACCATTGCAAAAGTTGAAACCATCCAAAAGGCAATAAAACTTTAGTGTGCACTGTATCCTTATGGAACATCTTTTATAGCATCAATCAGCGGTATTTATGGAGCACCGACTGTTTGCAGAACACTGGACTAAGCACTTGGGATGGCACCATTGAGTAAGAGATTTGATCCCTGCCCTCAAGAAATTTAATGAGATTGGACACCAAAATAAACCAAAAGCTCTCCGATTCAGTCTAGAGGGAGGAGTCTGATTTAGAGACTAGCTTGAATTGTAGAAGTGTTAAAAGTTTGGATTTATAATACACTTTTTTCTCTTATTGACTCTATTGACTTAGAGCAGTACTAAGATGTCTTAACGGCTTGCTCTTTAACCACAGCCGGCTTCCTGGGGAGAAGAAAAGGTAGCAGGCAGGGAGGCTGGCTTCTGGGGGAATTGGTAATAAAGAGGGGGAAAAGTTACTTGTCCTCTGTTGTCTGATGTAGGAAGGGAGACATGAATCACAGGGATGCAGGTTGGGGAGAAATAATAATAATCAATGGTTTTTATTGAGCAAGCACTTACTATGTATAAAACATTGTACCAAGCTCTTGGGAGAGTACAACAAAATTAGCACACACAATATCATAATAATTATTATAATTTTGCTATTTTTCAAGCACTTCTGGCCAGGCACTCTACTAAGCCCTGGTGGAGGTACAAGATAGTGTCAGGCATAAATCCCTGCCTGATTTGGGGCTCACAGTCCAGGGGGCTTGTGGGGAAACAGGCACTGAATCCCCATTTTACAGGCGACAAAACCGAGGTAAAGAGAATTAAAGTAACTTTCCCAAGATCACACAGCAGTCAAATGGCAGAGAATATACAATGCAACTTCTCTGAATCTCAGGCCTGTGCTCTTTACTCTAAGCCACATCCAAGTCTCTCTTTCTCCTTTCCTTCCCCTCCCTCTCTTTCAAGATTAATGGGCTAAGTGGAACTTTTATGGTTTAACTGAGAAGATTTTTTCTTTCTCCTCTCCCTTCCCACTTCTCTCTGCTCTGATGTATTGGCTTCTCACCTATTCCACTCTCTCTCATTCCCTGCAGATTTCCTTGTGACAGCCATTTTGTCTGGCTGGTTTTTACAGTAAGTTCTGTGCAATATCTTAGAACTCGGGATTGTGCTATAATGTGTATTTTAACTTGATGGTCTGACTAGAATGTTGCTAGGTAATTGGGGGCCAATTTTTCTGACAATGCCAACTTGTTTGGTTGTGGTATGCAACACTGTGAGAAGAAGCGATTTGTGTGCGTTTCTGTGTGTCATCAGACTGAGTGAATACTAGAGAAATGGATTTGTCAACATAGATCTCATGTTGGAGGCCTGAGTGTAATTTAGGATCTGTGTTTCTGAACATAGGAATTGAACCTAGAAATAGTTTAGCGTGTGTTAACACGTAAATCCAAATGAAATGGGTAGCGATTGTGTTCTCTTTTAGGGTTCCAGAGGAATGAAATGTTTTCATTTATGTTTGCTCGAAGGGACGCATGAGGAGAGTCCACATCCTCAGAAGATCCAAACAACTTGTTGTTTGGTGAGCTGAAGTGGAGAAACTCAAAAATGACATTCATTCTAAAAACCTGACTGTGTCCTACCTGATTATGTAGTATATTTTCCAGCACTTAGTGTATGGCATGCGGAAAGTGCTTAACAGTTAGTCTGTCGAATTTGAGTGTTTACAGCATACTGTACTAAGCGCTTAGGAGAAAACAGTCTAACAGGCACATTCCTGCCTATAACAAATGCCACGATTATTGTTTTATGAAGCAAACCCAACCAATGTGGCATAACTCCTGAAAGGTGAAAGCAGCAGCAGAAGACAAATTGCTGTCCCTCAGCCTAATTAGAAGCGGAAAGGGGGCTTCAAGAATATCATCGTAATCAAGAGAATAAAATGAAAACTGCACCAGGTTCTGTGGGTAGCGAAAGCTTCAGCAACCTGGCGTAGTGGGTAGAGCATGGGTTTGGGACTCAGAAGGTGATGGATTCTAATCCCAGCTCTGCCTCTTGTCTACTGTGTGACCTTGGTCAAATCGCCTTACTTCTCTGGGCCTCAGTTGCTTCATCTGTAAAATGAGGATTGAGACCGTGAGCCCCATGTGCGACAGAGACTATCTCCAACCAATGACTTGCCCCAGATCATACAGCAGACAAGTGGTAGACTCTGGATTAGAACCCAAGTCTTCTGAGCCCAGACTTGGGCTCTCTCCACCTAGGCCACACTGCCTCTCCGTCCGTATCCTTCAAACAGCCTGGCAGTTAAGAGCTCTAAACCTGGTGGCCCTTTTGTTAGGCTCTGCACACACTAAGCGCTCAATAAATACGACTGAATGAATGAATGAATGAATTAGGGGATTTTTTTGGTGGGAAGACCCTGAGCTTTGTCATTGCACAGTCCCTTTCTGTGCTACTGAGACTGTAAACTCATTATGGGAAGGGACCGTGTCCACAAATTTCCTAGTATCGTACTTTCCAAGCGCTCAGTACGTCACTCTGTGCATAGTAAATGCTGAATACAGTCGATTGATCGAGCAGTTGTGGATATGCAATGGGACACTTGCTGAGATTTTCATAAATGAGTATTTTAAAATTCAGTAGCCAAAACGTTATTGAAAAGTGATCAACCAGGCTTACCTCATTAAGATTTCAAAGTACTCAGTACCATGCCCTAAGCGATTAGTACAGTGCTCTAAGCACCCTTACTACAAATGCTCTGCACACAGTAAGCACCCAATAAATTACCATCGGTTGTTAAAGCAGGACCAAGTCCATCCCCTTCTCGTTCTTGCAAAACCCCATGTTAAGAGAAACTCTCACAGCACCCACCTGTGTCGACACCACCCGCCATGTTTTACAAGACATTTCTTCCGAAAACGGGGCCCCTGGAGCCCCGCCAGACTGGTGTTTTTGGAAGATTACACTCCATTTCCCTAACGGCATTCCAGCTGAAACATGTAGCGAAAACGTCGTCTTGGCAGAGCTGAAGGTTCCGTCTCCCATCGTTGCCTGTTCTGGCAGCGTGGGCTGCTCAGTGCTAAATTGAGAACCAGAAATTTGTGAAATTAAATCACTGGGCTGGAAGCCAGGGTGGCCTCCAGTGACCTGAGGGAATGTATTTTTCAGCCCTTATTTTTTCTCTTTATCAATTCTGCCGCGAATTGGACTGTGACTGTGATCTCATGTTGGGTAAACCAAATGAAATCAGTACAGTTAGTGATCTAGAACGTATTCGGTACCTTTCTAGAATGAAAAGGTGCGTGTTAGAGATGTGGCAAGTTTCGTATTTTTGGATGAAGATATCCCACCCGAAAGTTATTCTTCACCAATGAGACTACCCACCCGCTGCCTAGTTAGGGCATCGACGTAGAAACTTCCATCCCGTGAGCCTGAGGTATGATCAAGGGTTGCTTTTTAATTCCAAACCCTCAGTGAAGGAGGAACTGGGAGATTCATTAGCCCGTAGCCTCAGAACATTCTAAGTCTGTGTTAAAAACTTATCCATCCAGGAGTCAATGTACGTAGGTCTGAAGTTGGCTTACAGTTGTTTTAGTCAATCATGGGTATTTATTGAGCGCTTAGTAAGTACAGAGAACACTGCCCTAAGCGCTTAAGAGATTACAATAGATGGCCAGAAACAATTCCTGCCTTCTAGGGGTTTACAGTGATTTCACATCGTTATTTAAAAAAAAAACAAACATATTCACCTGTTCGGAAGAGAATAGAAAATGGCATCCCCCAAACAAAATATTAGAGGTTTCAAGTGAGAAGAAAATTTAAACACATAAATTATTTTAGACTCCCTTCTCCCCTAAACCGAACTTTTAGCTGAACCAAAGTGAGGAATCATGGTACTTGAGCATGAGTCCTGTGGGAATGAAAATTGCCCATCTATGCTTCCCAAAAAAGCTAAGTAAGAGTTGGGCTAAGTGCTTTAGCTTCCACAGGTGACTGAAAAGGCCCAGCTTGAAATGCACTTAAGAAAAAAATCTGAAGACACTTGCATCCTCAAACCTAAACTCTTATTCCCCATTCATTCATTCAATCGTATTTATTGAGCGCTTACTATGTGCAGAGCAGTGTACTAAGTGCTTGGAATGGACAGTTCGGTAACAGAGACAATCCCTGCCCATCAATGGGTGCACAGTCTAAACGGGGGAGGCAGACAAAACAAAACAGAACAAAACAAGTAGTCTGGTGTAAATATCATCAAGATAAATAGAATTATAGATATATACACATCATTAATAAAATAAATAGAGTAATATATGCAGAGTTGTTCCCCACTAACTTGTCGCATCAGATGATCTATTCACAAGCTGCTCTGTTATCGAAGAAAGCATTTTTGGTGCTATTTGTTTAGTACCATATTGGATTTACAAGTTGCTTTTGGAGAATGAGTCAGTCTGTGTGTTAGAGTGGGCAGCAGCTGATGTGTGGAGTTTCAGCAGGCTGTTTTGGATTGGTGGTATGTTTGCATCATTTTTTGAGGCCAAAAGAAAACATCCTTTTCTCTTCAAGTTGTTTGGACAGATTTCTGACCTCTCATCAGAAGTACCTCCTTGCTGTATGAAATATACTTGTCTTCCGAATAAATATTTCTGCTCTTCTTGAAGCATGATAGTTCATTTTGACTTTGTAATGAGATAAAATAATCAGGGATTGTCTCTTTGTTGCTGAATTGTACTTTCTAAGCGCTTAATACAGTGCTCTGCACAAAGTAAGCGCTCAATAAATACGATTGATTGAATGAATGAATGAAAAAATTGTTGTCAGTCGTCAAGTTGATAACTGTTGATGATACATTCAGAGAATTTTATTTATTTTTGGCTAGACTTTTAAAATTCTTTTTGGGGTTGGAATATCTCATTAACCACTACTTTTTCAGACAGGAGATATCTAGAGCATTTAATAGTAATAATAATTGCAGGATTTGGTAAGCCCTTACCAAGTGCTAAGCACTGGGGATAATACAGTAATGCAGTAGCAGTGTGGCCTAATGGCAAGAGCGGGGGCTTGGGAGTCAGGGGATGTGCATTCTAATCCCAGCTCCACCAGTTGCCTGCTGCATGACCTTGGGCAAGTCACTTAACTTCTCTGTGCCTCAGTTACCTCATCTGGAAAATGGGGGTTAAAAGTGGGAGCCCCATATAGGACAACCTGACTACTTATTATCTGCCCCAGTGCTTAGAACAGTGCTTGGCATATAGTAAGTGCTTAACAAATACCGTCATTATTATTACAGTACAATCAAGTGATCAGACCCGCTCTGATCAGTTTGTACTCGAAAGTTTTTTGTTTTTTAAGCGTATGGTCTTTTTGTAATGATTGTCTTTGCAGATTAATTTAGCTAAAATAAGAAATTTGATGTTAGTTTGGCATGTGCTATGTATTTTATATCCTCTAGTTAATTTACCTTTGAACTTTGTTTTTGCCTAGCTGTGGGGAACCCCCTGAATGTAAGAGATGTAAGAGTTTAGAAGTTTTAAAAATTTGAAAGTAGTTTATTAAAAGCTCCTTAGGCTTTATTGTATTCTAGTACATTGATTAAATTGTCTATTTACTAGAAGAAAAAAAACTCTGCTTCTTCATCTACATCTGTTTCACCAGTTGGCTTCTCCCTATAGGTCTGTGTAAGTGCCTGTTTAATGTTGGTAAAAATACAATTCTGTTTTCAGAAGTCCAATTGCCAGATTTTAGGCAATTTGGAGCAATCAACTGTATAATAACTGTGGTATTTGTTAAGCGCTTACTTTGTGCCAGGCACTGTACTAAGCCCTGGGGTGGATACAAGCAAATTGGGTTGAACCAGGCCCGTGCTCTATCATTGAGTTCAGAAGCCTTTTCTTCTGGTCTTCCCTTGCCCTTGACATTTAAGAAATTACGTGAGACATAGCAAATGGTCGCTCATCATCATCAATGGTATTTGAGCGCTTACTATATGCAGTGCACTGTACTAAGCACTTGGGAGAATATAAGAGTTAGTAGACCTATCCCTCTGGACTAGGCAGAGATCATGTCTACCAACTCTGTTGTACTGTACTCTACCAAGTATGTAGTACACATCTCTGAACATAGTAAACATTCAGTGAAAGCCATTGATTTTTTTGGGGGGGTGAGGTAGACTATAGTAGATCTTGGTACTATAAAACATGCAAGGTAAGCAAAATGGTTTAATATGTCTCTAATATGTATAATATATATAATATGTATATGTTTAAATCTTTCATGGTCCTTTTAAAAATAGCTCCATCGTGTCTGTTTCTCCTTTATTCTTAGCATATTTTAAAATACAAAACACTCAATCATCTTTTTTAGCGACACTCGAGTCCGACGGCAGATAGCATGGGGCCGTGTCACAGATCCAAGCGCTTAGTACAGTGCTCTGCACATAGTAAGCGCTCAATAAATACTATTGAATGAATGAAAGATTTTTGTCCCTTTCCCCCTTCCCCAGGCCTCACGGCTCCTGGGTCGTGCGTGAGCAAACTGGGAGAACGTAGACCATTTGACTGCAGCTCTAGACACGGCTCTCCTGGATATGTGGGTGGATTCTTTTGCTGTAGTAGTGAGCATATTTGATAAGAGCAAGAAAGATCGCCCTGGGGAGAAAAGGAACAGGGAGGGGCCGAGAGTTGTGATGGCAAGCCTGCTCTGTCAAGATGAGAAGAGCTCCATGCGTGCTTACAGCCACAAAAATTTCTTGTCCGTGGACTCATCGTAACCGGATTCTCTTACTTAACTGATAGATCAGTGGTATTTATTGAGTGCTTACTGGGTGTAGAACATTGTAAGAAGCGCTTGAGGGAGTGCACTTTAAGAGTTGGTGGGTACATTAGAAGCTTCTCCCTTTAGATGTAAATTTTATGTATGTGTGTTTGTTGTGTGCGTGTGTCCAAGTCTCCTCCACCAGTTCTCTGTTCAAACTAGAGGTCCAGAGGGAAGCACCTTGGGCTAGTGGATAAAGCACAGGCCTGGGAGTCAGAAAGTCATGGGTTCTAATCCCAGCTCTGCCACTTGCCTGCTATGTGACCTTGGGCAAGTCACTTCTTTTCTCTCTGCCTCAGTTTCATCAACTGCAAAATGGGAACTCAATACCTGTCCTCCCCAGTTCTTAGACTGTGGGACCTCATGTGAAACAGGGACTATGTCTGACCTGATTAACTTGTATCTACCCCGGCACTTAGTGCTTGATACATAGTAAAAGCTTAACAAATTCCCTTAAAAATTAAGCTGTGAGGCCTGTGTGGCTCAAGCATCTGACATGATCACCTTGTATCTATCTCAGCTCTTCATCCAGTGCTTGGCACATAGTAAGCGATTAACAGATACCAGCATTATTATAAAATCCTGTTGCACTGGCCATCTGGAAGGGCAAACTGGAGGAATGACAACAGAAGGGAAAACAGAAGCAGAAATATAATCCTTCACATAAGGAATATAGACTCTAGGCTTGTGACACAATATTCTTCCTTGGTTTTGAAGCTGCTCTTTTCATAAGTGTATTACCTTCTCGCAACCCTCATCAGTGTCTTCTATGTCCTGGAGAAGCAGCAAGGAGTAGGTGATACAGCATGGACCTGGGAGTCAGAAGGTCATGGCTTCTAATCCCGGATCCCCCACTTGTCTACTTCGTGATTTTGGGCGAGGCACTGCACTTCTCTGTGTCTCAGTTATCTCATCTGTAAAAGGGGGGTTGAGACTGTGAGCCCTAGGGACAGGGATTGTGCCCAACTCCATTTGCTTGGGTCCACCTCAGTGCTTAGGACAGTGTAAGTGCTTAACAAATACCATCATCATCTCTGATTCTGAGGCTGGCATTTCTCTGTTCTCCTTTCACATGGGGATATTGACCAGGCATTGAAGTTTATCAGATTGGACCCAGTCCCTGTCCCACATGGGGCTCACAGTCTAAATTGGAGAGAGATGAGAAAACTAAATCACAGAAAAGTGGCACCCAGAAGACATTGATGGAGCCAGAATTAGAACGCAGTTCCTCTGACTCCCAGGCCTAGGCTCTTTCCTCTAGGCCATGCTGCTACCAAGTAGATGCCCAAGTACACTATTGTTTCCATCCCATAGCTGAGGAAGCAGCAGCTTCCAGCTACGTGGCAGTCACAGCAAGAAAAAAGTTATAAGTGGTAATTCCAAGAATTTAAAGATCTGAAATTGTGTGGGTTGGAGGCTATTGTTGTGTGGTTTTTTGTTTGTGTTTTTGATGGTATTTGTTAAGCACTTCTTATGTGCCAGCCACTGAACTGAGTTCTGGGGTAGAGACGAGTTAGTCAGCTTGGATCTAGTCCATGTCTCCATTTTACAGATGAGGGAACTGAGGCCCAGAGAAGTGAAGTGACAGGCCCAAGGTCACTCAGCAAACAAGTGGGAATCAGGAATTAGAACCCAGATCCTTCTGACTCTCAGGGCCCTGCTCAGTTGACTAAGCCATGCTGCTTCTTGTCATTGTAATTTATCTACAAGACAGGATCATTTTGGCGTTTCTGAATGGGGAATTTAGAGATATACCACTCCATGCCTAATATCGCAGTTAAGATCAGTCAGTTGGAGGATAGTCTGTTTAAACATTGGCTTGCCTGCAATATGCAAGTCTTCAACACATTAAGTTTGAGCATATTGAAACAAGGGTTGAACCATTAACCGTCATTGTTTTAAAAAAAAAATCACATTTAGAGTTTGACTTGACTTGAAACATGCATAATCTATATTGGACTTCAAATTCATTTTTGTGAGATTTATTTTGACCACTGAGAACTGCAAAATATGATTTGGGTGCAACTGTCTTGAGAAGAAATGAAAATCTTTCACCTGGTCTTACTTATTTTTACTTCTTTTGAAAGAGGAGTTGTATAATTGAGTCTTAATGAGGCGTTAAAATGTTGTTTGTTCCCGAAGTGCCTGTTAGAGTACTTCTCTGCACTCAGGAGGTTTGTGTTTACTGTTGATTACTGTTGATTCTGCTACAGATTCGGAAACTGCAACGCATCCCGAGGAGTTTGGTTTCTACAATTTCTACACACACAGTCACACTCACTCTCTCTCTCTCCTCTCTTCTTTCTCTCTCCATTTCCCTATTTTATGACATTTTCATAAGATGTAAAATCCTGGCCATGCTCCAACAGCATGATGAAATTTGCAGGTCTGGTCTCCAGTTGTTTACCAGATTTCATTTGCCACTGCCAGGGTGGCACGTGACCTTTTCTGTTCTTCTCGATGTACTCCCCGTGTAATGGAATCCTGTCGATAATCCGTAATCTGGAATAGCACTAAAATATAAGCGAAGGTTGTCACTGCAATCTCTTGAGACCGTCCCCCTCCCCTAATCTAAAAAGTGGGAGTGAAACCGAACAGAAGCTAATGCAACCAAGGCCATAAATTGGGTTCATAGATTTTAAGATTTGCACCTCTATGTAATTTTTAATTGAACTCTCTCTTTTTGCAGTGCATTTTACTTGACCCAATGGATAGGTTGCAGAAAATGAAGCCAGTCAGTCAGTCAATCAGTACTATTTATTGCGCTCTTACTGTGTGCAACACACTGTATTAAGCTCTTGGGAGAATACAATGTAAAAGTTGGTAGGTGCAACTCTTTAGAATGGGGAGAAAGACATTAAATTGTGGCTGTAGACCTAAGTGCTGTGAGGCTGAAGGTGGTGTGACTATCAGGTGCTTCAAAGGGACAGATCCAATTACATTGGCAAAGGCTTTGAAGGTGGGGAGAGTGGTGGTCTGTCGGATATGAAAAAAGCCCAGAACAGTGCTTGGCACATAGTAAGCACTTAACAGATACCATCATCATCATCATATGGAAAGGTAGGGAGTTCCAGGCCAGTGGGAGATTGTGGGCAAGAGGTTGGAGGAGTATAAATTATTTATATTAATATCTCCCCCTCTAGACTGTAAACTCTCTGTGAGCAAGTAACCCAACTGCTTATTTCAGTGCTCTGCCTATAAGAAGCATACAGTAAATACCAATGATGATAATGATGATAAATTGGGCTAAGAAACACCACGATGATGTTAATTACAATGTAGGAAGAATTAGTGTTGGGAAAACAAAAGTAAGACCACCAAAGAGCTGAAAGTTTAGGGAATTGTTCCCGACTAAAGGAAGATGGAAAAATATATTATCCATTTTAGAGAATTCTTTCCTTTCCCAAATTTGATAATGATTTGGTTTTCCATGCATTTATATTACACAGCATGAGTGTGAAGGGTAGTGAAATGGACACAGGTTTAATGTTAACACTGGCAGGTGTATCTTTCGGGGTTTAAAAAGTATGTTTTGACTCACCATCTTGCATAAGTTGACTTGTTTTTTTAATAGAGTTGCAAATAATGATGTGGTGTAAACTTAAAAATACAGTGTATTTCAAGTACTGTTATACTTCTGTGAGTTTTCAAACTTGGGCAAAAGTTTTACCCAGTCTTACAATGTTGGGTTACTAATGTGTGAGGAATGAATTTTTTTTTAAATGGTATTTGTTAAGCACCTGCAGTGTGCCAGGCACTGTACTAAGCACTGGGGTATTTACAAATTAATCAGGTTGGACACAATCCGTGTCCCACATGGAGTTCAAAGTCTTTACCCCTGTTTTACAGATGAGGGACCTGAGGTACAGAGAAGTATAATGACTTGCCCAAGGTCACCCAGCAGACAGGTGGCAGGGCCAGGATTAGAACCCAGGTCCTTCTGACTCCTAGGCCCGTGCTCTATCCACTAGGCATAATTGCTTCTCATTATTATCGTGTGGATGTATTTCTTGTTCCTTTGTTCCAAATCCAACTGAGGATGTGCAGAACAGCTGGACGACCTGCTGAGGAGAAATTTCTAGTGGCTGCATAATGTGCAGAGTCACTAAAGTGGGGTGGGAAAGGAGAGCCAAACGTCCTTTTCCATGAGCAGATGAAAAATTGAAAAGTGTCCGTTTGAGGGTATAGTAGAAATCATTTTTGTGAAGATGCAGAGCTTGGTTAGCTAATGAAGGATCTCTTTGATTTCAGTCACATCGATCAGACCACAACGTGGCAGGACCCAAGGAAGGCCATGTTGTCCCAGATGAACGTGACGGCCCCGACGAGCCCTCCAGTGCAACAGAATATAATGAATTCCGCATCAGGTAAGTCAGAGACCCTCATTGGAAGAATGCAAATTGCCCATGCTTCCTAAATCATTGTATAAAAGCTCAGTTCTTTGCCTTTTTTAGTTATGAATAGCCGCTACATTTTTTGAAAAGCCCTAATCTTTTTTATGGTAATTAAGCGCTTATTATGTGCTAGGACTGTACTAAGCGCTGGATTAGATACAGGCTTATCAGGTTGGACACAGTTCTTGACCCACATGGAGCTCTCTGTCTTATTCCTCATTTTACGGGTGAGGTAACTGAGACAGAGAAAGGTTGACTTGCCCAAGACATAAACCAGTTAGTCGATTGTATTTATTGAGTACTTAATGTGTGCAGAGCACTGTACTAAGCACTTGGGAGAATACAACAACAGACACATTCCCTACCCCCAACAAGCTTACGGTCTAGAGGGGGAGACGGATATTAATACAAATGAATTACAGATATGGTCATAAGTGCTGTGGGACTGGGGGTGGGGGATGAATAAAGAGAGAAGGCAGGGCGACACAGGAGTGGAAGAAGAAGAAATGAGGGCTTAGTCAGAGAAGGCTTCTTGCAGGAGATGTGCTTTCAGTAAGGTTTTGAAGACGGGGAGAGTAATTGTCCCTCAGATTTGAGGAGGGAAGGCATTCTAGGCCCGAGGAAGGACGTGAGTGAGGGGTCTGCGGCGAGATAGATGAGATTGAGGTACAGTGAGAAGGTAAGAATTAGAGCGAAGTATGAAGCCTGGGTTGTAGAAGGAGAGGTAGGAAGGGCCAAGGTGATTGAGTGCTTTAAAACCAACAGTGAGGAGTTTCTGTTTGGTTTAATATTCTGCTATTGCCAAAAATGCCATAGCCACAAAAGAGGGGAAATTAGGAAGCTTGGCACTCCTTGTATTTTGAAAGCACTCATGATCAGTTCTCAACACGAGGGGTTCTGCCCATTGTGAAATTAAGTGCCTGACAAATGCCATTAAAGAAAAAAAGATATTCTGTTCCATGTTTACAAACCACCCGCCATCTTGCAGTGTGATTGCTGTCGTCTATATGGGGACTTGATGAGAGAGCATGGTTGTCTCAAATGATGCCCTGATACGAATGGGATACCTCCTCTTTTCCCCTCCACTTCCCCATAAATACTGAACTACAGTGCTGTCAAAGTGGACAGCCCAGGCAGCCGTACTTTTTGACAGCATCTATAGTGTTCGAGCAACCTTTGCTAATCTTCATTGCGCAAAAGGCTCGAGAAGGCTCCCTGTTATGTCCGAACGGGTCCAGTGTGGGAAAGACTGCCTCTCAAGTACATGCACACAAAGCCATGCATTCTCACTCTTAGAAGCTCTAGACTGTCAGTGTCTCTCCCACCCCTGACTATAAGGTTGCTGTGGGACAGGGAACGTGCCTGTGAAACTCTGACAATTATTCTCCCCGCCTTCAAAGCCTTACTGAAGGCACATCTCCTCCAAAAGGCCTTCCCTGACGAAGTCCCCCGCCGGCCCCCTGCCATTTCCTCTTCTCCCACTGCCTTCTGTGTAGCCCTGACTTGGTCCCTCTATTCTTCCCCCCTCCCAGCCCCACAGCCCTTATGTACATATCTGTAATTGATTTTTATATTGTCTGTCTCCCCTCTCTAGACCGTAAGCTCTTTGTGGGCAGGGAATGTGTCTGTTTATTGTTGTATTCTCCCAGGTGTTTATTTCAGTGCTCTCGGCACACAGTAAGCACTCAATAAATATGATTGATTGAGAGTTTATTTCTGAGTTGTTCTGGTGACCAGACCTGGTAGCTGGCAGTATTCCATGTTGAGATTTCATGTGACTCATTAAAGTGGTCTCCCCCTTCAAACCTCACCTCACTCAAGCTCTCTTTCCAACTCCCCACTCCAGGTTCTCTCCAGCGATGTGGAAATCTCAGGCTCAGTGAATTTGGTTCAATTTTCTTGCTTATTTTCTCTTGCCTCTTCTTTGCGTCTGAAAGGTGGTTGCTGAGATCTCTTCTTTTCGTGTTTTGGGTGGGTGTTGGTGTCCTTTCTGTGTCTGTCCTCAGCATCTTTCCACCGACCAGCCTTCCAAAGCAGACAAGCTGTCCAATCAATTGTATTTCTTGAGTGTTTACTGTGTGCGGAGCACTGTACTTAGGCACTTGGGAGCATACAGTATAGCAGAGTTGATAGATATGTTCCCTCCCCACAACAAGCACCTTGGGAATTATCCGAAAGCAGTGTGAATTCCATTGGCTGAAATCCTAGCTCTGTCACTTGTCTGCTGTGTGACCTTGGGCAAGTCACTAAACTTCTCTGTTCCTGTTACCTCATCTGTAAAATGGGCATCGAGACTGTGAGCCCCACAAGGGATAACCTGATTACCTTGTATCTACGCCAGTGCTTAGGACAGTGCTTGGCACAAATAAGCGCTTAACAGATACCTTAATTATTATTATGATTTTACCAGATAATCAGTTTGGACACAGTCCCTGTCCCAACTAGGACTCACAGTCAAAGTAGGATGGAGAACAGGCACTGAGTCCCAGTTTTGCAGATGAGGAAACTGAGGCACAGAGAAGTGAAGGGACTTCCCTGAGATCACACAGGAGGCAAGTGGCTGAACCTGGATTAGAACCTGGGTCCTGACTCCCAGGCCTGTGCTTTCCAGTCACAGTGCTTCTCTTGGGACCAATATGGTGGTTAAACCCCATAGATCTTGTTCCCAGAAAAAAAAGCATCAAATTCCTTTCCCTATATCACGTATTCCTAGCCCTACAATAAACCCATGCACATATTGTCTTTTGCTGCTCCTCCAGCTTGCCCTATTTTTGACCTGTTATGCATAAAAGATGGTCTTTGGGGGGTTCTGGGGGGATCGTAATGACCTGGGGGGGATTTCTGAGCAATAAAGTAGATATTCTACTTCTCCTGTGAGCAGACTACTAAGGGCAGAGTAGGAAAAGTTGGGAGTTTTTTGTTGCTGGTTTCCTATTCACCTTCTGTAATATTTTCCCCTGGGTAAGTCAAGATATGGGCAACTTAATTGACATCCTCTTCTGGCTTTAAACTCAGGTGTACATGGAAATGCTTCCCTGCTAGCTCCAGACTTTTAAATGTTCTTAGGGGAAGCATTACTGTTTGCTGGCTCAATTGTAGGGTTCTGGATGTGACCGAATAGCTTGTGGGACTATCAGAAATCTGCTCTGATGAGTGTTGTTCAGCTGCAGTTATTTAGCAGAGGGAAATACTGAAGGGCTCTTTGAGTTAGGAAATTAAGTCATTGTCATGTGCTAATAAACCCATCTTTTAATCAAGTAGGTGGTGCCTTACTATTGCTAGACCCAGTTCCTTAGATGCTTTCATTATAAAAATGGAACAAAAGAAATACTCAGTTATGTATTTAAGATAGTGTTTTCACCAAAAGTTATCTATTAAATAATATCTATTTCAACGTGAGCAACAAAAAGAATAGAACTTCAAACTTTCTCTTTTGTGCATTCCAAAGAAAAAGTGATGTCTGCTATTGTCAAGCCCTGTGTTTAAAATAGATAATTTACCACACAGACTTCATCAGTTGAAACAGAATTTTTTCCTTTTGTAAAGGTTGCCTGTAAATTTTAATGATCCCTTGGAATGTGGGTAACTTGGTTTATTGTTGTGCTGATGTTCATAAGGATGTGTGATACTGATGGTTCTGGCGCAGTTTTCTGCTTAAACTTGTTTTTAAAGCTATTTTAGGGAACCGCTGTGAAACTGACCTTTGGTTTTATTGATATAAAATTTACAGTGATGCTCTGTTATAGAATGGCACCTGTGTCATGTTACTAGGAGAATGGAAGTTTTCAGTCTTTTTGCAGCAAAACTTCAGAATTTGCATTTTTTATTATTTTAGTCTGTTGGAGAGGAAGATCAGGTCTCTAACCCTCCCCCCTTTTTTTTAAAAAAAAGTATTTGTTAAGCGCTTACTATGTGTCAGGCACTTACTAAATGCTGGGGTAGATACAAGCTAATCAGGTTGGAAAGAGTCCTTTTCCAACATGGGACTCAAAGTCTTAATATCCATTTTACAGATGAGGTAACTGAGGCGCTGAAAAGTGAAGTGAATTGCCTAAGGTCACACAGTAGACAAGCAGCTGAGCTGGGATTAGAATCCGGGTCCTTCTGATTCCCGGGCCCTTGCTCTACTCACTAAATAACACTGCTTCTCTTCCCCACCTCATTAATATCCATCTAAGATAGTATCAGAGGAGGTGAAAGTAGGTTTCTTCAAAGGTGAGGTTAGAAAGAACGAGGCCAGATCACTAATGGGAAGAACCTTTCTCGGTTGTCTTCGAGAACTTGGGAGCTGAAGAATTTCACATGCTCTCTTGCTTAGTGTGGCAGAGACCTAAGCTCAAAGCAGTCAGTCACTCCTATTTATCGAGCGCTTACTGTGTGCAGAGCACAGAAACATTACCGCCTGGCACTTAGTAAGCGTGTAGCAAATGCCATCGTCATCATCGTAAGTGCTCAATAAGTACCACAGTTTGAATAAATGGGTTCTCATCTTTAGATTTTAAGCCTCTGGAGGATCTGGGATTGTACTCTTTCACTTTTGTATTTTTACACCGCCTAGTCCGGTTTTTGGCACAAATCGGTGCTTAAAAAAAACTACTACTCCTTTTGGCCCTGGGACTTTTTCTTCCTTCCACACTCCACACACTCCCACAGACACAAGGAGATGAGATTGCTCTACATTGTCCTCGAAAGTCTTGGCCATAAAATTCTCTGTTAAACCTCCTGCTCTTCCAGTTCAGTCACGCGAGCCTGCAGGGTCAGGAGCTCCTCTCTCAAGCACCCACACACGAAACCTGCCTTAGGGGCACATGTTGCATTCAATACAATAAACTCAAAAGACTCCACCCTGCTGCTTGGCTTCTAACTCCATTTTCTAGGCTAACTTGGTAGTCTCTCTTTTTTTTCCTCCACTGTTGTCCTATGAGTAGCAGCCAAACTCCAAAGGAGTAGGAGGGAAGAAGGAGAAATACTCAGTGCTCAGAAAGGTTCTCAGAAAGTCACATCAAAGAGAAAGGTGCTCCATCCATTGGTATTCCTTCCAACTCCCAAGAACAAATAGTAATTCATTTCTAAAATGAGCCTTGTTGCATCCCGAATATGTAGAAAAGACACTGTAATGGTTGGATTCAAAGCCTTCAAATTAGTATAAATTAGTGAAAAAAAGTGATCAGTAAATTTACATGAATCCACAGTTCTGGAACCCTTTAGCAGTCGAGAGTGTTTACTCTGTGCAGGACACTGTACCAAGTGCTTGGGGAGAGTACAGGGGAGTTAATAGATGTGATCTGTGCCTTCAGGGATCTTGCAATTATTAAGTATTAACAGTAGAGTATTAGCAGTATTAAGACTCAGAGCCCCATGTGGGACAGGGACAGTGTCCAACCTGATTAGCTTGACTCTACCCCAGCTTTTAGTACAGTGCCTGGCACATAGTAACCGCTTAACAAATACCACTTTGTAAAATTCTACCGCCCACCCCGCACGCTCCGCTCCTCTGCCACCCACCTCCTCACCGTCCCTCGGTCTCGCCTATCCCGCCATCGACCCCCGGGTCACGTCCTCCCGCGGTCCTGGAACGCCCTCCCTCCTCACCTCCGCCAAACTGATTCTCTTTCCCTCTTCAAAACCCTACTTAAAACTCACCTCCTCCACGAGGCCTTCCCAGACTGAGCTCCTTTTCTCCCTCTACTCCCTCTGCCATCCCCCCTTTACCTCTCCACAGCTAAACCCTCATTTTCCCCTTTTCCCTCTGCTACTCCACCTCTCCCTTCCCATCCCCACAGCACTGTACTCGTCCGCTCAACTGTATATATTTTCGTTACCCTATTTATTTTGTTAATAAATCGATTCTATTTAGTTGCCATTGTTTTTACGAGATGTTCTTCCCCTTGACTCTGTTTATTGCCATTGTTCTCGTCTGTCCGTCTCCCCCGATTAGACCGTAAGCCCGTCAAACGGCAGGGACTGTCTCTATCTGTTGCCGACTTGTTCATCCCAAGCGCTTAGTACAGTGCTCTGCACATAGTAAACGCTCAATAAATACTATTGAATGAATTGAATGAATGAAAAGGCATCCCAAGAGAATCCCTGTGTTCAGTGGAGGAATTCACCTAGCTGTTTCATCTTTTGAACATAATTTCAGGTAGCTTCTTTTTACCCAGCGTGGGAAAAGTAATTCAAATATCAGAGAGGGTTGCTCTTTCATGGTGAGTGAAAATTGCACTGGGATATTTATTATACTTGTAAACATTTTGATTTGGGGATAATCACTACTTCTTCTGAAGGAGACAAAGTGGAGAAAAAGAATGTATTTGGTTGCCAACTGCCGGCCTAATTTAGGGTACGGAGTACACTGAAGAATGCTGGGTTGGTAGAAAAATTATAAAGAATTCAGGCATTGGGTGGGACAACTACCTTTGCTTCTGTTCAGCTAGATCTGTTTTTCCTTATGGGATGATGGAGCCTGTAAAATAGGTGTGTCTTTATCCAGTTTTTTTCTTCCACATTCAGTTTTCTGTTGAGATATTTTCATAGTAGTTTCTCTGTGTGTGCCAGAGATATTTTGTTAAAAAAAAAATTGAGGACTAAAGAAGGATTAGATTATTTACAGTTGGCAACCAAGTTGAACTATTACAGCATCTATTTCTGTCTCCTCTTGATAGTGCCGGAAGTTTAATTTTTGTCCTTCTAAGTGATTTCCAAATTCTTTTGGTTACTCTTGCTGCAAGCATTCTATGACTCATAGAAGGAATATTTGTGTGAAGGATCAAGATGCTAATTTTTGCAAAATGGTATTTATAGATTGCCATATATAGACAATGAAGTGAAACAAAACTAACCCTGCCACATAGGGAGCTGAGATTATCTTAATGTTTCCAGAATGAGCTAGAGAAGATAGTTTCCCAAAAGATGTTGTTCCTAACAGGGTAGAGAGGTGGAAGATGGCTTGGATTCAAATGCAAGATGACTTAGTTGCCATTGCATTCTGTCCCAATTTTTCACATAGAAACCGAGATCCCTGGCGCAGATAAAAATGATCTTGCCTAAACTGAAGGATTTCACTTTACTAATCATTTGAGACCAGTTTTATGCAGTGTCAATCAATGACAAGTTAATAAAGGCACAGAGACAAAAGAGTCGCCCAGACTTAGCATTCCAAAGAGCAGCGCATGCTCAAAGGTGGCCTCTGGCCCCAGGGTGATTTTCTGATGTCACTTCTGCGATTACTGATGTCAAAAATTGCACAGTTAACATTTCTTCCCAACTAAACTGAGAAATGGCCATGAGGCAGCTGTTTTTTGCCATCTCCTTGTGTTCTCTATTTCATTATCTCTTGACTGTAAGCTCCCTCTAGACTCTAAACTCATTATGGGCAGGGAACATGTCTGCTAATTTTAGCCAACATAATATCAACAAAGCAACAGGAGATTGAGAACGAATTCAAACCTATATTCAGTCTGCCAGCGTGATTCTGTGTAGTTAAAATTGCAGGCTTTGTGATCCACAAAGTCCAGAATCTTGGCTCTGGATCTTATGTTCTGAGATAAGCGCCTCTCCCCTCATCCCCAAATCCAATCCAGCTACACCAGTTGCCCAATTAGAGAGGAGTTTGGGTCTCACACTTTGAAGTAGATCATTCATGTTCATCAACAAGTGATGCATGATTTCAAAGCAGTGCATCTACTCATCTGAGAAAGTTCACCGGTCTGGGAGTCAGAGATCCTGGATTCTAATCCTGGCTCTGCCTCATACCTGCTAAGGGAGCAGGGGTAAGTCACTTAACTTCTCTGTGCCTCAGTTCCCTCATCTGCAGAATGGGGATTCAAAGCCTGTTTTCCCTTTTATTTAGATTATGAGCCCCATGAGGGACCTGATGATCATCTATCTACGTCAGCGCTTAGTGCAGTGTTTGGCACAGAATAAGTGCTTAACAAATATTTCTATTATTATTATCCGTGGCTCTTGACCTGAACTTCTATGATCAATCAGTTGTATTTATTGAATGCTTACTATGTGCAGAGCGCTTGGGAGAGGAGAGCACCATAGAATTGGTAGTGTGTTCCCTGCCCAGATCGAAATGATTCATTGCTAACTCCATTGCCATGTCATCAAGTGATTTTTTTGTGTGTGGTTATTCATTTCATTTATGAGCCATTATCCCGTGAAACATAGGATGGTTCTAAGGCAGGGCTGATGCTGATCTCTCAACTTTCAATCAAGGTTTTCTTGTTTGAGCGGACCCTTTATTTGCTTTAGTCAGACACTTAAAATAACGCGAGAGGGCCCATAAGCCAGAACAGGACATTGGTACTGAGTCAGTCTTGACGGCAGGAGGGTTTTTGTTTATTCTGTGAATTGTTCTGGAAGTTTGGAGTTGCTAAGGGAGAAGGTATCAATCAGCCATTTGAAAAATTTCCATTTAATGTTTATTCTTTTTCCTAAGCACCTAGTACAGGGCTCTGCATCCAGGGGGAAACTCAGTAAACACTCGATGGTGGGTAAATAATCTTAATTTGGGCAATATTTGTTACTGAAGTCAAATCGTTCCACTATATGCCTGATCCTCACCTGAGGTTTGAAATAGTAAGAGTAGACAGGCAACCTCTTGTGATGCCTCCCCCCTAGCTAAACAGGTCGTCTTTAAATTTTTGTTCTGATTGTCTTTTGAGGAAACCCTAATCTTCCTTCTTGGCATTAAGCAGCATGAGTAGGGCAGGGAATAGGTGTACCAGCTATCTTGTACACTGCCAAATGTTTAGTACAATGTTATATGCAAAGTAAGCACTCAATAAATACCATTGGTGAAACAAATACCATTCTTCCAGAAACTCCTAGTTCCTCCCCAAAACTGTGTGGTTGTGAATTAGCTGCAGAAGCACAGCTCTCTAGCTATGATGATGAATAAATCCCATTCATTTTTTGTTTGTTTTGGGGTTGGTTTTTTTTTGTTTAATGGTATGTGTTAAGTACTTACTATGTGCCAGGCACTGTACAGAGTTCTGGAGGAGATAAAAGATAATTAGGTTGGAAACAGTCTGTGACCCACATGAGGACTCACTGTCTGAATCCCTATTTCACAGTTGAGGTAACTGCGGCATATGGAAGTATGGAAGTTAGGTGATTTGCCCGAAGTCATACAGTAGGTGAGTGGCAGAGCCAAGAATAGAACTCAGGTCCTGCGACTCCTAGGCCTGTGCTTCTTTCCATGAAGACATGCCGATTGATAAGAAACTCCTAGTTTCTTCCTAAAACTCAAAGTGTGGTTGTGAATTAGCTGTAGAAGCATAGCTATCTGGATTTTGCTCATCAACAGAAGACGAGAGGCCCTCAAACCTTAGAGATTTTAATATTCACTTCATTGAAAGTTGTTATGACACCACATTTAAGGAACCTAACAAGGGGCACGTTAATCAGTACTGTAATACAGTGTTCAGTCTCCACCCATGATAAATCCAATCATTTTTTCATATTAAAAACGTTACCATCACTGTGGTCTCTGGGCACGTGGTTATATTTAACAACCATACAAAAGAAGCAAGAAAACTAAGCCAGACAGCGGAAATCGTAAATCAGAGTAAGGCAAGCTGAGTTAATGTGTTTTGTACTGGGCTTCTAGTTGAGCAAAATAAGGTACTTCTCTAGGAAAGGTCCTAGAACTTTCGAGTACTCAACCCTCACAGCTTTCTTCCAAAATAATGTCTTGTCATCAGAGTTCCTGAAAGTGGAAAAAATCCCCCAAACCAAGTCTCTTCTAGCAGTCAAAATTAACTGAATATTGAAAGCCCAAACCCTCTCACTACTTTTGCCTAACTCTTCACTTCATTCTGTGCTGTCGTAAGCAAGTCCAAGTGTATAGATTTAAACCAAAGTTCTGAATTGTTCCTCAGCAGTGATTAGATTGGAATGTACAGAACAGTCCAATTTGCTCAGGTCTTTAATAAGTAGGCAATAGTCACGTTCTGCACAAGCAAAAACCTCCAAGGCTCCTAGGTTAAGTTTATTGCACCTCTCATTTCTGGTCATTCTGGCAGGACTTTGGCCATGTCTGCATGAAGCTAGGCTTCTTTCTGAAAGGAGTTTTCCCTTGGAGCTTTTTCGCTAGGGGTGGGAGAGAGAAGAGGGGAGAGTACAACATGAATTAACCCGGGACAGATCTAAAAGCAGATGCTAGCCAAGGATAGCTGGGTCTCTGCAGAAAAGACTGATGTGAGCTCCTTGTGGGTAGGGAACGGGTCACCCAACTCTGTTATATCGTTCTCTCCCAAGCACCTAGTACAATGGTTTGCAAGCAGGAAATGTTCAGTAAATACAACCGAGTGACTAACTTAATAAATATTGATTGTTCTTGAACCCCAGAGCTAGTTCTGAGAAGCAGTGTGGTCTAGTGGATAGACCACGGGCCTGGGCGTACACCTGTCTTGCTGTAAGCTCACTGTGGGTAGGGAACGTGTCTGCCAGTTCTCTTGTGTTGTGCTTTTCCCAAGTGCTTGCTCTGCACATACTAAGCGCTCAGTAAGTACCATTGATTCATCTTGGGCAAGTCACTCAACTTCTCTGTGCCTCAGTTACCTCATCTGTAAAATGAGGATTAAGACTGTGAGCCCCACATGGGACAGAGGCTGTGTCCAACTTAATTTGTGTCCAATTTGACTTGCTTGTACCAGCACTTAGTATAGGGCCTGGCAAGTACGAAGCACTTAACAAATGGCACTTTAAAAAAAATATCTCCAAACTAAATCAGAAACTCTGGCTCCTGCTTGTCCTCCTCTGATTAATTGTCATCTTGATCCTTCAGGTGGACGTTTGGGGCTTTATAGCACCCAGACCAGTCCTTAATCAGGAGATTGTTGGAGACCATTCTGAAATCCCAGATGGGCAAATGGGGAAAAGAACGGTAATCACCTCCAGTTGTCTGCTGCAAGCAAGGAGACTCCCAGGCCTCAGGAAGTGGGGCTTCTTCCTGGGAGGAGCAACCTTGCCCCGTGACTTAATAATGATGATGATTATAATAATAATAATGATAATCGTGAAATATGTTCAGTGCTTTCTATGTGCCAAGCACTGTACTAAGCCCTGGGAAAGGCAGTCCAATCAGAGTTCTTTTCCCACATTGGGATCACAATCTAAGGCAGGAAGAGTGAACGATTCCCATTTTATAGTTGAGGGAGATGAGGCCCAGAGAAGTCAAGTGACTTGTCCATGGTCACCCAGCAGGCAAGAGGAGAAGCCTGGATTAGAACCCAGGTCTATTTATTTATGTATATTAATGTCTGTCTCCCCCGCTAGACTGTGAGCTCACTATGTATCTATCATTGTATTTTACTCTCCCAAGCTCTCAGTACAGTGCTTTGAACACAGTAAGCACTCAATATATACGACTGAATGTATGAATGAAAGGTCTTTTGACTCCCAGTCTTGGACACTTTCACTAGGCTGCTTCAATCTAATGCTTTTCAAGTTATTTCTCCAAATTGGATGTTGTTGAAATAGCAATAATAAACATTATTATTATGATATTTGTTAAGCATTACGAGCCAGGGACTGTTCTAAGCACTGGGGTGGATACAAGCAAGTCGGGTTGGACGCAGAACCTGTCCCACGTGGGGCTCACAATCTTGATCCCCACTTTAAAGATGAGGTGACTGAAACACAGAGGAAGTGAAATGACTTGCCCAAGGTCACACAGCAGACAAATGGCGGAGCTGGGATTAGAACCTATGATTTCTGACTCCCAGACCTGTGCTCCGTCCACTGTGCCATACTGCTTCTCTTTGAAGCTTTTCTCTGAAACATACGCCTAGCACTCTGGCTTCTGCTGGTTATTTACAACATCCTTGTAGATTCAGATGTTGGAGAGGAGAGGTTACAACCTCCATGTCAGACTGGGTGGGGGAGGAAAGGCACTAGAGGATTGGCAACCTTGTGAAGAGGCCCATCAATCTGAGGAGATTCTGTGGAGGAGTGGTGGGAGTTGGGGTGGGAGAAGGGGAGGGTGTTCTGCACATGCTTACTGCAGGCCAAGGCACGCTGCAGATATGACAAGTCTGTGAGCAACTTGCCCCCACGACTTTAAATAATAATCATAATCGTGGTGTTCGCTAAGCGCTTACTATATGCCAGGCACTATTCTCAGCACTGGGGTGGATATAAGGTAATCAGGACGCAGTCCCTATCCCACGGGGGCTCACAGTCTTAATCCCCATTTTACAGATGAGGTAACTGAGGCCCAGAGAAGTGAAGTGACTTACCCGAGGTCACATGACTTGCCGGAGAACATGCAGAGCCAAGAGCCGTTGTCCTCTGACTCTTAGGCCTGTGCTCTTTTTCCCCTAGGCCATGCTGAACCCCCTACTGTGATGGCAGGAAGAGGAGGTTTACACTGGCAGGGGGCAATTGCTCCTCATGACTTGAGCTGTGTCTGGGAACCAAAAAAGACGAGGATTGGGGTGCCCACAGATCCAGGGACACGATATTAGTGTACAGGATCCCAACTGCAGTTATATAATAAAAGTTCGTAGAATTAACCAGTTTCCAGATTTGTATTCTGCATTCATGCACCCTTTACATGTAAAGTTTTACTTACTGCTGCCATTAAGGAGGCGGTTGCTTTTGTTTTTTCTTCTACATTCTATTTTCTCCTTGCCCAATGATTATATCCTACGGAGGAAGCAGTGGGAAGACCCACAGAGCGTAATGGGGTAAAGTCGGGGCGGCGAAACCTTGGAGGGGAAGCAGAGTGGCCTAGCAGACGGATAGAGCCGGGGCCTGTGAGTCAGAAGGACCTGGACTCTAATCCTGGCTCTGCCACCGCTGTGTGACCCTGGGCAAGTCACTTCACTGCACGGTGCCTTGTTACCTCATCTTTAAAATGAGGATTAAGACCGTGAGTCCCATGAGGGTAATGGACTCTGTCCAACCTGATCAGCTTGTATCTACTCCAGTGCTTAGTAGAGCATGTGGCATATAGTAAGCACTTGACGTTTGCCATTAAAAAAGGGGGGGGATGAGGCGTGGCTGGGAAAGGTGCAGACCAAGTGCCTTAAATGCAGTGCACCTTCTTGGGTTCCTTTTGGAGGTAAGTGTTTTCTCATAGTAAGAAGACCCTTTTGCTGTCGTGACCAACGCCTATCATGGCAGTTGAACGTTTCTGCATTTACTTTAAATTTCAAGGTTGCACAACACTTCCCCAGCAGCTGGCCCACTGAATAGTAAAGTAGTGTCATCGGATGGATTTTTGGCTTTCACGATGATGTTGTTTGTGAAATTTCACCCCCTTGAAGTGGCTTAGGGATCCTTGGCTGTATGTACGGAAGCTATCTTACCATGCGACCACTTTTCTGTGCGATCCAAGTTTCTTTTTGGGGCTCTAGCCCCAACTGCCCTGGCTTAAAAATCATAGCTCCATCCTTAACTTTTTCTGTGAAATGACATGCATGGAAACCCTATTCGAGTACATAAAATAAGCACTTACAAGTATCATCTTTTTGAGATTTCAGGGTAAACCTTAGAAGGCTTTCAAGACCTGGCTAATCAAGCATTGGAACCCATTATGCTCTGTGCACACAACATTGCAGTGCCATTTCAGTATCCCTGGGGGAGAGTCAATTGATCAGTGCTATTGATTGGACACTTACTGTATGCAGAGCACTGTTATAAGCATTTGGGAGAGTACAGCAGAGTTGGTAGGCAGGAGCTTGCAATCTAGTGGGAGAAACAGTTCTTAAAATGCATTACATGTAAGGTAGAACCATTATCGGATAAGAAAGTGTATGTAAGTGCTGTGGGTTTGGGGTGAGAATCGAAGTGCAGTGACAGAAGCAGTTGCCATGCTTTGTGTTTGTTTTGTGCTTCCTCCTCTTCACTGTCACTTCTATTTTTTATGGCTAAACCTCCTCAGCCCACTACTGCTTGCTGAATTAGTCCCAGGCAGCAATAAAGAGAGCCGAGAGGAGAGAGAATTTATTGGAACTTTATTCGGGACTGTTTCTGAACTCCACTGTCTTGAGTAGAATGAACAATGGAAGGATTAAGAGCTTATAAAGTGTCTTGCTAGTAATTTAATGAAAATTCAGTTTTACAAGCATTTTAATTGCGATCTGCCTGAAACTCTTGAGGGCAGGATTTGGGTCGTCCCATGCTATCGTATCGTATTCTCCCAAGAGCTTAGTAATAATAATTATAATGTTGGTATTTGTTAAGCGCTTACTGTGTGCTGAGCACTGTTCTAAGCGCTGGGGTAGATACAAGGTCATCAGGTTGTCCCACTTGGGGCTCACAATCTTCATCCCCATTTTACAGATGAGGTCACTGAGGCCCAAAGAAGTTAAGTGACTTGCCCAAGGCCACACAGCTGACAAGTGGAAGAGCCAGGATTAGAACCCATGACCTCTGACTCCCAAGCCCGGGCTCTTTCCACTGAGCCACGCTGCTTCTCATAGTACAGTGCTCTGCACACAGTGATCGTTCAGTAAATACCACTGATTGAAATCTGTTGCCGAATTGTACATTCCAAGTGCTTAGTACAGTACTCTGCACATAGTAAGTGCTCAATGAATATGATTGAATGAATGAATGAAAAATTTAAGGACTAATGAATAACAAATGTTCAAAGTGTTGGATGACACTGTTCCAGATCATCAGGGATGCAGTTTTCCGGATTCAGTTTCTGAAGAATCTATTATTGCAAAGTGGCCCAGTAAAATATCCTGGTGGAAGAGTTCATTCCTCGTCGAAACCATAGGAGAGCTCAGACCCCAATTTATGCGTCCCAACAAATTTCCTGAGATCTCAGTCTGTCGGCTGTTACTCCGGAGCTGTCTAAAAGAGATCACCCTGATTGATGACCTGGTATAGCAGAAGACCTTCCAATTTCATAGACCTTAAAGAAGCAGTGTGGCCTAGTGGATTGAGCTCCGGCCTGGGAGTCAGAAGGTCCTGGGTTATAGTTCTGGCTCTGCCACTTGTCTGCTGTGTGACCTTGGACAAGTCACTTCACTTCTCTGGCCTCAGTTACTTCATCTCTAAAATGGGCAGTAAGACTGTGAGCCCCTTGTGGGATGTGAACCGTGTCCAACACACTTAGTTTGTATCTATCCCAGTGCTTAGAACAGTGCTTGACACATAATAAGCTATGTTTACATAGCTTATTATATGTAAGCGCATTGGAGAAGCAGTGTGGCATAGTGGGTAGAGCATGGGTCTGAGAGAAGCTTATGGGTTCTAATCTTGGCTCCACCGCTTGTCTGCTGTGTGACCTTGGGCAAGTCACTTCACTTCTCTATGCCCCAGTTACCTCATTGGTAAAAAGGGGATTGAGACTGTGAGCTCCACGTGGGACAGGGACTGTGTCCAACCCGAGCTGCTCGTATCCACCCCATCGCTTAGTACAGTACCTGGCACATAGTAAGCACTTAACAAGTACCACAATCATTATTATTATAAACAATACCATTTAAAAAAAAGTAGAAGGTTCATCTCTGGAAATGCATCTGATCTAAGCCTGCAGTCATCCTGCCTCACTTCCAGGGAAGCTGTTACATATGATCTTCTTGTGTCTATGTAGCACTTAGTAGAACACTTAAGAGAAACCATGATTATTACTGTTGTTTAGGCTGTGAGCCCCATGTGGGACAGACATTGTGCCTAACCTAATTAACTCCAGTGCTTAGAACAGGGCTTGGCTCAAAGTTCATTCATTCAGTCATCTTTATTGAGCACTTACTGTGTGCGGAGCACTTACTGTGTGCAGAGCACTGTACTAAGCATTTGGAAGCCACAGTTCAGTAATAGAAACAACCCCTGCCCACACCAGGCTTACAGTCTAGAAGTGGGGAGACAGACATCAAAACAAGTAGTCATCAATATAAATAAATAGAATTCTAGATATGTGCATGTATACACAAGTGCTGTGGAGCGGAGAGGGGGGTAGAGCAAAGGGAGCGAGTCGGGGCGACGTGGAGGGGAGGGGAAGCTGAGGAAAATGGGGACTTAATCTTAAAGTGCATAAGAAGTAGTATTAGTATTATCATCTTCATTTCCTCTAGACTGTAAGCTCGTTGTGGGCAGAGAACCACTTGTCTACCAACTCTGTTGTGTTGCACCCTCCTAAGCACTTAGTCCAGTGTTCTGCCCACAGTAAGCACTCGATAAATAAATGCCCTTGATTGAAGTGCAAACCGGCCTGATGTCTTTAATCAGTGAGGCCCATACCTGTGGCCTTATAGCTGTATTTAAGGCAGTTGCTCTGGCCTGTAGACCACACTTTGAGAACCACTGAGTAAAAGAGAGCATATCATCTCTACATTACCCATGCAATTGTGTGTTCTTTTGGAAACGATCGGGTAGTTTCTCCCTACTGCCTTCAACTTAACCTCCCCGAGAGATTTCTCCAAGTCCACTCGGTGCTCCTGCCCTTGTCTTTAGCGGTGGGGAGGGGAGAGGGGGGACTTTCCACCTCGCCCTAGCCAGTTAAATACCCAGTTAAATAGCTCAAATGTAATCCAGCTGGCTTTGGTGTAGAAGCGGGTTCTGTCATGGCAGGCTTTCCGTATTGTTGGTTTTGTGACACAAAATGTTTTTTTCCCCTGAAGGGATTCTGCAAAATAGGAAACTTGTCAAATCACAATAAAGGACAAAAGCAGGTGTTTAAATCATCTCCCCCGTCCCCCGACCCAGACATTCAGGTTTTTATTAGCTGTCGGGGAGTGTTATCTAATTTTTCGGATGCTTTTTCCCTTCCCTCCCAACACATGAGCTTGAAATTTGTTTCATGTATTGTTTTGTGTCTGCTGTTTCCCCCGCCCCCCCCCCCCACTTTTAATTTTTTTTAATTAGCTCTATCTTTTCAGCTGGAAAAAAAAACAAAAAAAAAACAACAAAAAAAAAACAAAGAGCCTACCATGAATTCATTCCTTCTATATTGCAGGCCCCCTTCCCGATGGATGGGAACAAGCTATGACCCAGGACGGAGAGATTTACTACATAAACCATAAGAACAAGACCACCTCTTGGCTAGACCCCAGGCTTGACCCTCGTTTTGGTAAAGGTTCATCTCAAACATTTCAGAGTCTTTCTGATTACTCTTGGGATCTGTCATTATGGGGGACCTATGAGTGTGGGAGAACATACTTAACTATGAAAGAGAGTTAGAAAAAAGTTGTTGGGTTTTTTTTTAAAGAATTAACTTTACAGTTTCATCATTGCACTTGGTTCAGTTTTATACACCGGAACGCTTCAAGTCCATGCTTCATGGAGTCGGTTGATTGCCCAAGTTGGGCTCCCAGCTTTTCAGGCAACCCAAAGGTTAATTGCCAAAATTAAGTTGAGTCCAAATCACTGTTCCCTGCAAGCCTTTATTTGAAGTAAAATGACCCTACTTAAAGGTTCTTCGGAATTATAATAATAATCAGGCTGTCAGCCTGCATTTGAAACCTGCTCACCAGCTCATAATTTCAGCTTTTCAGAGTGGTGCTCGTGAGGGAAAAGGAAAAGAAAGGCTTCTGTGGGGAGAGCCAGTTCCCAAAAGGTCTTTAAAGTCTTCAGGGTCTCTTGTCCTTCAAAGAAGAACTAACCAATCACCTTGGGAAAGGCATCACGTGAAATGGTTTAACAAAACGTGTTTTGGCCTTGAAACAAAGTGGCTTCTTTCGCACCTCAGAAAAGCGACAAACAAAAGTGATTCTCTTCTGCCCCACAAAACTCTTCACCCCCAAAGTTTGCACATTTTGACAGAGGCGAATGAGTTTCGATTCGCCAGGCCGACCGTTCACCGTTTTCTGATTCTTCGGGTAGGCTTGTGAGGTATTTTTCCAGAGCTGTGGAAAAACGAGTCTAAAAAGGAGCAGATCACTGTGGTTTTGAAGCTTTTAGTCTTGGACTCACTGCAGCTAAATGAAAACAGTGTGCAGATCACGGAGTAGGTCAGGCTGAGGGGATACAAAGCCTTTGAAGCTTTACAGGAGTTGACCTAACAACAACTGTGAGGCCCTTTCGGGAAAGAGGCATTAACTCTGTGAATGCCATCTAAAAACACAACCCTGAAAAAAACACAACCCAGAGCTGTTCAGGTTAAATAACTCAGCTGTCAGGAACTTTATGAACAGTGGTGTCCACCTGAGCTTATGGCTTTTTAAAACAAAACAAAACTTCCTTTACCCTCGTGGAAAAAATGCAGAGTAGTCAAAACTGCTCGGTGAATGGCCAGGCTGGCTCGTAGACGGGTTGATCTGCAGCCGAGTCAAAAAGGTGAGTCTGACCATTTTCGCAGCTGTCCAGATTGGCTTGAACACTAGCCTTTCGAGCCACAGACCTGTCTGTGTGTCGCAAAAGAAACGCAGTATGTTAGTAATTTGCAACTCCAGATTCTATTTAATACATGAATACGGCCTTGTGGTTGAAATGGGAAACCGAGTAATTTAGAGAGGTAATAATGTTGCTATTTGCCATGACTAGAGAGATACAGCTCCGTTTCCCAAGTCGTCTTGCTCACTGCAAACATTTGGCTTTTCCAGTTACGTTTTTTGATTTTATTTTATTCAAAAAAAAAAAAGAGCCTTGCTGCACATATCAAAAATGTAAGAGCTCGTCAAGGGGCACTGAGTAAAGTCTTGAGTAAATAACGAAGGTCATGAGTTTGAGCGAAACGTTTCATTTTTGAGAACGATTTCAACTCTGGTAAATAGCCTCTCCCTATTAGGAGTGGAACCGTTTGTCTCCAGCACTGTTAAGTTCCAAAAACAGTTAACGCTATTGGTTGTTTTCAAAAAGAGGCTAGAAATGACCAATGGGCTTCATAAAGGACTTCTTCCTGACTTGAGTTTCCCTTTTGGGGCCCACTGGGGAGGGAGGGAGTGTGTATGT